>NC_059117.1:35696552-35996552 GCF_020740685.1 Jaculus jaculus
CTTAGCGGTTAAGCGCTTGCCTGTGAAGCCTAAGGACCCCGGTTCGAGGCTCGGTTCCCCAGGTCCCATGTTAGCCAGATGCACAAGGGGGCGCATGCATCTGGAGTTCGTTTACAGAGGCTGGAAGCCCTGGCGCGCCCATTCTCTCTCTCTCCCTCTATCTGTCTTTCTCTCTGTGTCTGTTGCTCTCAAATAAATAAATAAAATTTAAAAAAAATAAATAAAAAATAAAACAGTGTACTTTATAAGAGCACTTAGGGCTGATGTAGCTTAGTAGCAAATGCTTTCCTAGTATGTGTGAGGCTCTGGGGCCATCCCTAGTACTGGGGCTTTAAGAAGTCATATAGCATAACACATACAATATAATCTCAGGTTGTAAGAAACATATCTATTTCTCAAAGAAAACATATACAAAGTCATAGTTACTTCTGATCTGTGGGAGTATAGACTTGTTTTCATCCTTTATGCTTATATGTATTTCCTAAATTTTCTGATAAACATGAACCACTGCAGTCAGGTTTGTACTGCCGGCAACACCCAACCAAGGTCAGCTAGTGGGGAGGGGAAAAAAAAAAAGGTCATTTTGGCTTGTGGACTCAACGGGAAGCTCCATGATGGCAGGGGAAAACGATGACCTGAGCAGAGGCTGGACATCACCTCCTGGCCAACATCAGATGGATAACAGCAAGGGAACATTGGCTGTAACACTCATAAGCCCACCTCCAACAATACACTGCCTCCAGGAGGCGTTAATTCCCAAATCTCCATCAACTGGGAACCTAGCATTCAGAATATCTAAGCTTATGGGGAACACCTGAATCAAACCACCACATATGTATTTCCTAAATTTTTTGATAAATATGACTTTTTTGTTGTTTCTTTGAGGTAGGGTCTCCCTGTAGCCCAGGCTGCCACTATGTAGTCTCAGACTGCCTTCAAATTTACAATGATCTTCCTACCTCTACCTCCAAAGTGCTGGGATTAAAGTCATGTACCACCATGCCTGGTGTAAACATGAACTTTTAAGATAAGCAACAAATTTCTATTTTTAATTACTCTAGTAGAAAATAGCTGCTTTCTTATAATGTGTTCTGGTTGATAATAACCTTCACTTAATATAGCACTAACCAATGAAATGCAATTATTTAACCGCTCCCCTTCACTACTAGGTACTTAGTATTTATTCCCTCTACTCAATGAATCTAAGCCTCCCCCCGTAAAATGTGTAAGTACCATGGACTGGTTCAAAAATATCTTTCTTGAGAGAGGAGCTTACAAGACCCTACTCCTTCAGGATTAGCCATTGGCAGTGAATGGTTGGTGGGGAGGGGGAGTTGAGAAAATAAAAGGTTTATTGAGAGGGGATAATAGTAATGGGAGTGAATCTGATCAAAATACATTATATTCACGCAAAAATTGCCCCCCAAAATTCTTAAGAAGGCCATGAATTCAAAGCATAAATATAAGCTCGTTTGAGGTTGAGAGGGTCTCAGAATTTTTCAGAACCAAAAACAAAAAGTTGGGAAACTGAGAAAAATTAGTGCACATGAAATAAAACCAACTCTAATTTTGTTTGGCATTACACAGCATAAAGAACAACAAAAAGTTATACCCAAACTAGAATACTCAGCTTACTCTCATTTTCACTGACTTCCTGTTTTATTTTTACCTTTACAGTGAGATGGTAGTAAATACTAGAGAACCACTGTGTGAAAAGTCAGGATTTTTCAATTCATTCATTATTTATTCAGTAAATGTTTGGAGCAGGGATAAAGATGTCCTTCTCACAGGGATTTATAATCTAATCACAGGAATGTGTCCTAAGCAAGTATTTGCAAACAAGTTCCAGAGGAGGGCAAAGGACAGAATGGCACTGGGAACGGGCGTCTCACTACTTTGAAGGGAGCCCTGCCGTTCTCCAGTTCTTGGGAACACAGAGCGAAGGGCAAAGCAGGGAAGGAGCAGCACAGATGAAAACCCAGGAGTGTGGGAGGTTTTAGCAGGAGGAATGAATGCTAGGAGGCTAGGAAGCTGGTTTGGTGAGAAGCACAGGGTGAGGTGAACTATTTGTAGGAAAATGAGAGGCAGCTAAAGGTTTTATCAGGTTCAAGAAAGGAAGTAACTCCATCAAATGTGTACTTGTCAACACCACTGAGGTCAGATGAAGTGCAGGAAACAGAAACTGGAAATGTGCAAGGCTGTTTTGCTCTTGGCTAAAAGTCGGATATGTTCTGGAGCCTGTAAGGGGGGATCCAGCCCTTCCTTATCCCTTTTTCTCTAAAAGGAGTCCTCGCAACTTCCACCTTGCTGGAGGCCAGAAATGTCAAAAGGGTCTGATCTTCCCTAATCTCTTCTTCACCAAAGGAGCTCCCCTTCCCTGGAAACCAGAGGTAAGGATGTGACAGACTGCTAGGTTCCCAGAGAGCAAGATGGGAACTGCACTGACCAGCACACCCCCACATTCAATAGTTATTCCTATTAACAACTAACAAACAAAAAACAGTAAGAGTGGGCTGGAGAGATGGCTTAGCGGTTAAGCACTCGCCTATGAAGCCTAAGGACCCAGGTTCAAGGCTCGATTCCCCAGGTCCCACGTTAGCCAGATGCACAAGGGGGTGCACGCGTCTGGAGTTCGTTTGCAGTGGCTGGAGGCCCTGGCGCGCCCATTCTCTCTCTCTCTATCTGCCTCTTTCTGTCTGTCACTTTCAAATAAATAAAAAAAAAATAAACAAAAAATTAAAAAAAAAAACAAAAAACAGTAAGGGTCACCAGGAGGATTATCCGCTCAAGACTCGTTCTGCTTTACAGGAGCTCTGCCTTCTTTTCTTGTCTTAAGCTCTACAATAAAATCTATCTAAACCAAACCCCACATGATCTTGTGGATTTCTTTCTTCAATTCACAAGAGAAGAACCTGGAGGCCACTGACTGTTTTGTGTGACCATGAGTGTCTGTCACCATAACTCCTGAGTTAAAAGCTCAACCAATAACTCAGGAGGGCTCCATCATGCTTGCAGACACCACGAAGTCCTGTATCTAGTGTACTACTATAGAATACTAATATAGAAAAGATGGTCCTAGCCAAGTGTGGTGGTGTAGAAGGACCATGAGTTAGAGGCCAGCCTGGGCTACACAGTTAATTCCAGCCAGCCTGGACTTAAAAAAAAAAATTTATAAGGGAAAGAAAAAGTAGTCATGGAAGGCTATGGTAAAAAGGCAACATTTGTTTCCTTCCTTCCTTCCTTCCTTTCTTTTTTTTTTAATATGGAATACTTCACGAATTTGTCTCATTCTAGTTCAGACTGGCCTCGAACTCACAGTGATACTCCTATCTGTGCCTCCTGAGTACTGGGATAAGAGGCTTTCATCAGCATGCCCAGAACTAAGAGGCAACATTTAAATTGTAACAGTGTATGATGGCCCTAAAAAGAAATTAGAGTTTCTCCAGGGAACTCTATGCTAGGGACAAGAATAGCCTGAAGCCCTGGCACCAGAGGAGGAATTGTCACAAAGGCCTTTGTTTCATCTTCATTATAAACTACACACTGCTACAGAGCAGGCAGAGAAAGGGAGACTTTCTCTCTCACCAGTTCTGGCCAAAACTATAAATAACTAAATTTCCTTTCACCAATTCCTGTCCGCATTTTTGGTCAAGTGGCAAGCAAAGGGCCTGAGGCTACTGGTGCCAAGGCCAAAGCAGTCCAAGTTTTCTCTGACTGAATATCTTTTTAGCTCATTCCTCATTATTAGAACTTAAAGGTTTTCTGATTTATTTTCCAGTTATGTGATCTCTCTATTCAAGGATATGCTTTTATCATATACCCTTTACTGACTTTAAATAAAATGCAAACAAAAGCATAAACAAGCCAAGTGAAAGCCTTACTCCTGTTTTTTTAATGTTCCCTGCACAAGTTCTGATTCCCCACCCCCACCAAAATAACATACCGATCAGACCTTCCAAGAGATCAGCTGAATGGTATATCCTCATATCAAATTTAATTAGTCAGGTAAATTAATCTTTAACATGGCCTACTTGAACTATAAAGATACCCTTGATAGACTAAAATCAAAAAGAAATCTGTTCATCTATTCAAGCAAGGAAGTGACTGGAAGAGAGGAGAGGAGCAGTTTCACTATAGACACAGAGGAACAAATATTTCTGGAATTCAAATCCAAGTTTGTCAACTAGAACAAACTCAGTGAGTCCAGTATTGGGGGCAAATTCAATGATAGTGAGTACTGTTTCTCCCTCTCTCTCTCTCTCCCTCTCTCCCTCCCTCTCTCCCTCCCTCTCTTCCAAAGTAGGGTTTTATTGTAACCCAGGCTGACCTGGGTTAATTGACTGTGTTGGCTCATGGTGGCCCTGAACTCACAGCGAGCCTCCTACCTCTACCTCCCAAGTGCTAGGATTAAGAGCGTGTGCCATGCATGGCTACAGTTTCATCTTTAATACTTACAGTCTGCATAAAAAGGAAAGATAAGCATGTATTAGATTGATATGAAAATAAAAATGGAAGCTACTTCCTGAACCTTAAAGAACTGTAGTATATACCAGTAAAAGTTATTTGTAGTGCTGATAAATATATCCACTAAGCTATCTCTCCAGCCTGATGATTAATCCTTATTATCAACTGGACTGGACTTAGAATCACCCAGGAAATACATATCTGGGCATGTCTGTGAGGGTGTTTTTCCTAAGGTTTAATTGAGGAGGGAAGATCCACCCTAAATTTGGGCAGTACCATCCCATGGGTTGGAATCCAGGATATGTGCTAAGTGCTAGCATTAATCTTTTCTCCATTTGCTGACTAAGGATGCAATGTGACCAATCACGCTGCTGATAGAAGCCCCTTTCTCTGACATACCTTCCCCACCATGATGAACTTACCTCAAATTGTAAGGCAAGAGAAATCCTTCCCCTCTTTAAATTGCTTTTGCCAGGGATTTTATCACAACAATAAAAATAGTAACTAATACATTCTCCCCTTTGATACGTTTCATTTTAAAAACACTTTCCTCAAATACAAATGTTTCTTGATAGTCTAATTTCCTTCAATTACTTGACTTGTAAAAAGCAACAGTCTGTCTTTACTGCCTTATAAACAAGTAATATAAAGCTAGGCATGGTGGCTTATGCCTTTAATCCCAGCACTCAGGAGGCTGAGGTAGGAGGATCACTGTGAGTTCAAGGCCATCCTGGAAAACAAGGTGATTTCCAGGTGAGCCTGGGCAAGAGTGAGACCATGCTTCATGGGGGGCAGAGGGGGGAGACACAAAACTCTATCTCTTATTTCTTGCCACCAAATAGAGCACAGTAAATATGAATAAATAACAACAAAACCACCACATGTCACTAATTAAAAGGTCATAATCATCCCATCCTTATACCCTATTTAAATGTTACTCAGTTTTATCTTCATCATTTCATGTGTGTGTAGCAGTAGTCATCAGCATCATCATTATAGTATACGTTGTGTGAAATGTGGTGTACACATAGTGTATACACGACACGTGTGCATGCACAGATGTGCACTCCTTGTGTACACACATGTAAGCAAGGGTGAACTTCACTCATTCACACTGTGTCCTTGAAATAGAGTCTTTCACTGAAGCAGTGAGCCAGAGTCTCCTGTCTGTACCTATCATAGGACTGGGGCTGCAATTATGCCCAGCTTTTTACCTGGATGCTGGGGCTCAAACTCAGGCTATCTCAGGCCCTTATGCTTGTGTGGCAAGCACTCTTACCCCTGAGCCATTTCATCATCACACTGTTGTGGCTCTCATTTCTAAGGAGTTTCCATGTGCTAGGTAGGCAGATTTTTATATTATCTTATGTACTGTTTAAACAGATTACGCAAAACAAAAATAACTGAGATATGTAAGAAACTAGTAGTTTTATACTCATGTACGTCAATATTAAAAACATTTAAATTTTAATTTACCTTGAACAAATTTGACACAGTGATTGAAGAGAAACACTGGGCATATAGGTTAAGGCAGCATTGTAACACAACAAAAGGAACGTCAACACTTCAAACCTGAAGACAAACCAAAGGAATGTTAACAAAAGACTACTAACAAATCTTTCAAATTCTAAGAAGCCAACTAGAACAGGGAAGAAAGTCCTAGAAGAAATATTATGCAACAGATCCAGACTTATACATTATAAGCCTAGCAATAAAAACTAAAGGCAAAAGAAGTCTTTGCAAGTAACAGTCATATATCTTAAACACTCAGTGCTCCAGATGACATTTGAAACAAATCTAAATGCATCTGTTTCCTCTACAAATGATTCAATATTCTAATAAATTGTTCCATACAACTCATTAAACATTAGTTTACTGAAATAATTTTCTTATAATCTGTGTGGTAGGATGAGGAGTTATCTGCATGGCATACCTGTTCTGTGCCGTCAGCATCTCCCGTTGAGGATGGGGCCCACTGTATATAACTTTTGACAAACCGTGCTGGGATAGCGCACTCTCAGTGAGAGCCATGGACCCAATGCTGGAAGGCTGAAGAAGACATTTGAATAAAGACAAAGACAAAAATAGATAGTTTTCTGGGAACGTAATAGTCAGAACACATGCAGCACAAGAGTGGTTGCCAGGAACATTATGTATCTTGAGAATATTCAGACTGCCTATCAAATTTTTGCTCTAAGATTTAATAAAAATTATAAGATAAAAGCTAGCTTAATTTCCAAAATTCTACCATGAGAATACACAATCCCCCCCAACATTAATCTAGATTAATCTACACAAATATTAATCTAGACTAACCTACCAGAGAAAAGAAAAATAGTTTCACTAGATTTCTTACTACCAGATTTTAGTTCAGAGCTTAAAATTTTTAACTTCTCATTTCATTCTGAGAACAGTAAACACTTTGTGTGGTGCTTTATTATTTTGGGGGGGTGTATGAATAAATGTATCAATTCTTTGTGCCCAGGTAACTATACCCTAATTTATGGTATATCAGACCTCACCTCAGACCCCAATAAACTTATTCTGATAAAAATTCACTTACTTCATGATACACAGATGGTTTGGACAAAGAAGGAATTGTAAAACTCAGTACTTTGCTATGCCCTTGTTTGTCAACTATTTCCTAAAAAAAGGTGAAAGAAAATATTACTGTTTTATAATAAATTTTAAAAATAAACAATTAGGCTAATTTTTAAAGACTAAAGTACAAAGAAATTTAGTATCAATGAAAAATTATCAAGCCATTATCAATTATTCATATGCATCTTTAGTTCAAATGAACTTTCTTCCACTTTTAAAATAAAAGGAGGCTGGGGTGTAACACAGTGACTGAGTACTTGCTTCTAATCTATGATGCCTGGGTTTCATCCTCAGCAGAACAAAAATCAAAACTAAACACATACTAAATTAAAGCTGACACAGTTTTCAGGATGGTTGAAATATAACTATCTTTTGTTATCTCACTCTGTAGCCCAGGCTGGCTTAGAACTCATGGTGATCTTCCTACCTCTGCCTCCAAGTGCTAGGATTATAGGCAAGAGCCACCAGGCCCAGCTTGATAGAGATATCTTAATCATTGATCTTCAAGTAACAAATTACGTTCAATCAATCAATTAATTCATTAATTAATCAATTAAATCAATTAATAGTTAAATAATTATCTAAACATGAAATACATCCGGAAAATGATTTTAACTTCCTTTTCCATCTTAAAAAGTACAAACCTAGGTATCTAGGATGCCATCTCATAATTCATATATAAACTATCAATATTGCAAACTGAGTGCTAAGTCAACAGGTCCTGCTCTGGGAACAGTCCAGATCTTTCAATACCTTTGTCTGCTTTTCAACTCTCAATCAGCCTATTATATTTATGTAATTACATGTATGCTTTCAATAGCCATAAAAAGCAAAAGAAGTTTCCTGACAAGCATTTGTTTTTATGGAAAATACAAACCAAATTGTAAATGCCTAGAAGAAGAGCTTCAATGCATCCACTGCAGTGCACGTTTCTGCTGGCGGAGACTGCAAGGTAGCACCAAATCAGTTCTGGGAGAAACTGCAGCGTAAACTGCAGCAGCTCTTCCTCTCCACTGCGGTAGAACTCAAACAGCTGGTGGCACACAGGCTCTAGCAACTGGAAGAGATGACATGCTAATTCGAGAACGGGACTGTGTTTTAACGACACCATCATATGACATGTAAAAGGTTTTCTCAAACTGGTAACTCCTGAAATACATGAAAGTTTTTTTTTTTTTTTTCTGAAGGAAAACTATTTATTACTAAGCTATTTTATAAAGCTTTTAAAATTCTGGTGGAAGGACAAATGGTGTGACCCAAGTATGCCTGGAAGCACATGAAGACTGAAGCCACTTTGTAACTCTCTAGTAGTGTTCTTGTTAAAATCCTGTCTTTTCACTTCTTGGCTAAATTGCTATAAATTTCTTCCTTCATGTCCTTTCTTCCTAGCAAACTAGATAGTGACATACAACAGACAGGGCACAAGAACAGGAGTAAGAATCCTGGGCAGCACTGGCACAGCTCTCTCTGGGGAGTAATGGCTGGTGTGTAGGGTGGCGATAGAATATGACACCTATTCATAATGCAACCATACTTGAGAGCGTCTGGGTAATCTGAACACTGCTGTGACTTGATTTTAGACATAATTCAGAATCACCTACAACAGTCCCTCTCCCACCACGCCCCCAATTTCAGTAAGTTAATAGAGCTGGAAGTATCATTATAAGACAATTAAAACTAAGAAAGATGAGGCTGGAGAGATGGCTCAGTGGGTAAAGGTGCTTGTTTACAAAGCCTGACAGCCTGGACTCAACCCCCCGGTACCAATATAAAGCCAGATGCAAAAAGTGGCATATGCTTCTGGAGTTCATTTGCAGTGGCAGGAGGCCCTAGAGTGCCCATTCTCTCAGATGTATCACTCTCTGTGTGTCTCTTTTTCTGTCTCTCCCTCCCTCCCTCCCCCACTTTCTTTCTCTCCATGCAAATAAATAAATAAAACAATCAGAAAGGCAGGCTGAAAGGATAGCTCAGAAGTTAAAGGTGCTTGTCTGCAAAGCCTGAAGGCCTGGGCTCAATTCCCTAGCACCCATGTAAAGCCAGATTCATAAAGTAGTGCATGCATCTGGAGTGCTCTTGTAGTGGCAAGAGGCCCTTCATATGCCCATTCTTATATTCTCTCTCTCTCTCTTTCTCTCTCTCTTATTGCAAATAAAATAAATTAGAAAAGTAGGTTGGAGAGATGGTTCAGCGGTTAAAGGTGCTTGTGTGCAAAGCCTGATGGTCTGGGTTCAATTCCCCAGTACCTACATAAAGCCAGCTGCACAAGCATGTGGAGTTTGTATGCAGTGGCAAGAGGCCTTGGCATGCCCATTCATGCTCATTTTGATGTTCATTGTCATTCTCTTCTTGCAAATAAATAAATAAAAATATTTTTTAAAATATTAGAAAGGTGCTGGGCATGGTGGCACATGCCTTTAATTCTAGAACTCGGGAGGCAGAAGTAGGAGGATTGCCATGAGTTCAAGGCCACCCTGAGACTACATAATGAATTCCAGGTCAGCCTGAACTAGAGTAAGACCCTACCTTGAAAAACCAAATATATATACATATACATACATACGTGTGTGTGTGTATTTCTCAGAAAGGCAAGATGAGTGATTCTCATAATCAAGTATGTCACAAGATTCACAAGCCAGAAGCCAGGTTTGGTGGCACATGCCTTTAATCCCAGCACTCAGGAGGCATAAGTAGGAGGATCACTGTGAGTTCAAGGCCAGCCTGGGACTAGAAAGTGAGCT
Source organism: Jaculus jaculus (assembly GCF_020740685.1). Lineage (NCBI taxonomy): Eukaryota > Metazoa > Chordata > Mammalia > Rodentia > Dipodidae > Jaculus > Jaculus jaculus. Next base: position 35,706,356 of record NC_059117.1, read on the forward strand.
CCAGATCAGCCCAGGCTACAGTGAGAACCTACCTCGAAAAACAAAACAAAACAAAAGAGATTGATTCACAGACACAGACTTTTCAAGGAAATCAGGCCATTATAATTTTAGTGAATTATATTTAACTAACAATAGATTTAAATCAATTTATCAAACAGGTTTTCTACTAGTAATAATTATAATGAGAAGAAACCAATATATAGTGTATGTTTTATTTAAATAGGCTATGCATGTAAACTAAGTATTAAGTCAACATTATTTATGCAAGATATAATAGTTACAGTCCAATAAACATGGATTAACTCAAACTAGTCCCCCCTGTTGAAAAAAAATGACCTAGCTTCTGGCAGTTGCCCTTTCATAAGGGCTATTTTCCCCCCACATCTCAAAATAGTGTTTGAAGGCAAAGGTGACCACTGTGGCCATGGAAAGAGAACAGAAACTGGAGGCAGCAGGCAGTCACTCCATTCTTAGATGACAGGAGATGATTTTAGATGGGAGCTTGGAAGAACAGGGTTAGGGACATATACAGGTAGAAAGAATCTGGTAGGGGAGTGTTTAGGTTTTGGAATAATTCTTAAAAATTCCTTTGTAAACTAACTTTAATGATCTTAGCCAGTTGTCGTGGTGAATGTCTGTAATTCCAACACCATTTGGAAGGGCTGAGACAAACCCACCACAAGCTTGAAGCCTGCCAAGAGTAGTCTGCATAAAGAGATTGTCTTTAAAAAACTACACTAAACTAAATAATCTTGCATTATAACATAATCCCTGGGCAAGCCCAATTAAATCAATGTAACAAGCTTGGTAAGTCTAACAAACATTTGTAAATTTATAACCCTTTTTAGAAAATTTATTCAAGGCAGTCTGTATGAACACACAATCAATTTTAATCAAAGCATACTCAATAGCTTTATAACCAGTTTCAAATTCTAAATTAAAAGGGCTTTTGCTTAATGAAAGCAGAACCAAATGAAGATGGATTCTAAGGAAAGTAGAAATGACACTGCAAAAAAATAAATAAATAAAGTTGTGCATTTCAAACCAATACAGGCAAGTACAAACATCTATTCAGTGTTTTATAGCTTGTGAAGTAATGTAAGACATATGGGAACCTGCTTGATTCCCACGACACTCTAAGAAGAATACGATTATCCACATTTTCCACCTAAGGAAATGGAGACAAGGCTCTTCAGCAGGCCAGAAAAGAATAAAATAGCATACACAATGTGGGAAATGCAGGCACTGTTTGGCATGTCTAACTTGAATATCTCTAAGGCATGCCACAGAGCATTCGAATATGCTGGGATCCCAAGTGACTGGGCTTCATTTTATGCCCTTGTGGAAGCATTGTCAAACATGGTAACTGGGCTAATACATACTATCAAGAAGACCTGCACCTCAAGTATATTTTTATGTGTTGAATGGTTTTTTTTTTTATGACTCTACTGAGAACTTAATCGGCAAGAATCTTCTATTTTAAAGTATATCCTGAGGGCTGGAGAGATGGTTTACAGGTTAAGGCACTTGGCCTATAAAGCCAAAGGACCTAGGTTTGATTCCCTAGGACCAACATAAGCCAGTTACATAAGGTGGTGCTTGCGTTTGGAGTTCATTTGCAGCAGCTGGAGGCCCTGGTGCACCTATCCTCTCTCTGTCCCCTCTCTTTGCCTCTTTCTCTCAGTCTCAAAATATTTTAAAATTTTGAAAAAAAATAATAAAGTACATCCTGAGTTCTGGTTGGAGCTGTAGCTTAGTAGCAGAGAATTTGCCTAACAGGAGCAGACCCCTGGGTTCAATTTTCAGCATGGGAAAAAAAGACAGCTTTTCAAAATATTAAAAATATTACTACTATATGATCTAGGTATATACCAAAAGGAATAAAAGGCAATACACAGTAGAGATTCCAGTATGCCCATGTTTACCACAATAATTCTCAATAGACCCTATTCATAATTATGGACTCAGGTATCTTATCACCAACAGATAAATGGGTAAAGAAATGTGGTATATATGCAAAATGGAGTTTTATTAAGCCATTAAAAGGAATGAAATTATGCAGGAAATGGATGGACTGAAGATCATGTTAAGTGTGTGTGTGTGTGTGTGTGTGTGTGTGGACAAAAAAGGACATGAAAATAAAAGGGGAACCGTTTGAGGTATAGAAGGAGAAAAGGGAGGGAGGAACAGGTGATAAGGGTAATAGAAGGGGTGAATATGATCAAAGCACATTACTTGCAAATATGAATATATCATCCAGATAATTACTTTGCAAAATTAGTAATAAATATAAATGATAATAAATAAATAAAACATAACTTCAGCTCTGAAGCAATTAAGTTACAAATATGCTTTTACAACATTCTATGAAGTCTGTATACTAAGATTTCTAGTCATAGAAATGTGGCAGAAAAATGCTCTTTTTGGGGGCTGGAGAGATGGCTCAGCGGTTAAGTACTTGCCTGTGAAGTCTAAGGACCCCGGTTCAAGGTTCGATTCCCCAGGACCCACGTTAGCCAGATGCACAAGGGGGCGCACACGTTTGGAGTTCGAATTTTCAGTGGCTGGAGGCCCTGGCGCGCCCATTCTCCCTCTCTCTCTCCCTCTCCCTCTTCCTCTCACTGTCTGTTGCTCTCAAATAAATAAATAAAAATTTTAAAATGTTCTTTTTATGACCAAGCAGAAGAAATGTTCCTAATTAAGCAAAGAAAGGATCAAGTTCATATTTTTAAAATATTATTTATTTATTACAAGACAGAGAGAGACAGACAGACAGACAGACACTGGGTACACCAGAGCCTCCAGCCACTGCAAACGAACTCCAGATGCATGTGCCACTTTGTGCATCTGGCTATATGTGGATCCTGGGGAATCGAACCTGGGTCCTTTGGCTTTGCAGGTAAGCACCTTAACCACTGAGCCACCTCTCCAACTCCAAGCTCATTTTTTTTTATTGAATAGTGACTGATAAGCACAGGTAGAAAAAAAAAAGGACAAAGAACCTGGAAGGATACTATTATGGTACCAGCAGTCAGTAATACTTCTCCTTCTCTGGATTCCTGCCCTAAAAATACCAGAGCAACTCAATGTAGCTCTTTCATAATAGACATGAGCACTGACAGCCAGATTACATGCCTACCTCAAAGTTAGTCACCTAAAGCATCATTTGAGCAAACCACCATACCTATATACACCGCCTGATTGTAAGTTTCTTGAATACAACACACATATCCCCCTCAGCGCCTCTGCTCATACTATTTCTTCCTGGGAAGCTCTTGCCTGTCAGTCCTCTCAGTCTCCACGCTGGCTTCTCATCTTCACCCCACTATCACCTCGTTGGTCCCAGCACACACTTTCTCTACTCTGCCTTATTTTACCCTCATTACTAGTAGTGTCAGTTCAGGTGTTTGTTTAATGTCTGTCTTATCTGCTGGAATATATGTTCGAGTCTATAAGATCAAGAATTTAGACTGTTTTTGATTGCCTCTATTCCCAAGCAGTCCCTAGCATCATGTACATTCAATAAATATTTGTTAAATGAATAAAACTGAGTGGAAAATTAATAAAATCCAAAGATCAAATTCACCAGACTTCAAGTACCAACAGAAAAGGTCCTAAGTTTCAAAAATGCCAAAAAAAATGCTGTCAACTCTGGAAATATTTCCAAATTAAAACACAAAATATTATAAAAAGGGAAGAGAGGAAGTAACAATAAAGTCGATTACACTGATATATTTCACAGAAGCACTTCCAAATATCCTTGAAAGACTAGGTCATCTTTAAGACTACAGGATACAACTGTCTTAACCACAATAATCAGAATGATGGCTGGAAACATGGCTTAACAGTTAAGGTGCTTGCCTGCAAAAAAAGCCAAAGGACTCAGGTTTGATTCCCCAGTACCCACATAAGCCAGATGCACAATGTGGTGTATGTGCCTGGAATTCATTTGCACTGGCTAGAGGCCTTAGCATGCCCATTCTTTCCCTCTCTATCTGCCTCTTCCCCAGACCCCACTCATAAATAAATATATAACTTAAAAAATAATAATCAGAATGAAACCATGAAGCACCACTTGCATGAAAATCTCCTGAGCCAGTGATTCTGAGGACTGAGACTGAACACCATTTTCAATTTGTTCCTTGTCCCCAGTATAAACACAGAAACTGAAAGGCAATATTTAGGAAATAGTTCAGAGCAATTTGAAACTGTTACACAACTGGACAATGACCCACAAACTTACTGAAGAGAGTACAGGGCAGTAAGAGATGATGAATGAAGTTCATGTGGTGCCTCACATCTGTAGAGAGCTGTGTGCTGGGCAGGTTAAATACGCTGACCGAATTTTTTGTTTTATTTTGTGTTGTTTTCTGAGGTAGGGTCTCACTCTAGCTCAGGCTGACCTGGAATTCACTCTGTAGTCTCAGGGTGGCCTCAAACTCACGGTGATCCCCCTACCTCTGTCTCCCGAGTGCTGGGATTAAAAGTGTGTGCCACCATGCCCGGTGAAAATGTTTTTTAAAAAAGTATTTATCCTTGGTCCTCAGAACCATTAGAGCTATATTCAATAAATTCTGAATAAAATAAATGGTTTAACTTAAAATAGCCAAACATAAATTTTCTCTATACACTCTTTTGCAAGTAGCTTGGTTAAAAGACATATCAACAGAGAAATATATTCTAAGCCCTTCAAAACACTAAACAGTAAATGATTAAAAATATTTAATTTGTTCAGAAGTGCATATAGCTATATTTACTTTATTTGGTGAAGTAACTTTAAAGCAAACATGGAAAAATGTAAAAGAGTTTCCACTTTTTGTTTTTCATTTCTGAGACAGGGTCCCACTCTAGCCCAGACTGACCTGAACTCACACTGTAACCCTGCAACCCAGGCTGGCCTCAAAAGCAATAATCCTAACTCGGCCTCCCGACTACTGATATTATAGGGCTGGCTTTTATTTAAGTCAGGGCCTCACTATGTAGCTCAAGCTGGCCATAATCCTCCTGCCTCAGCCTTCCAAGTGCTGGGTGTAAATTACAGTCTATGCTGCCACCACTGTACACCCAAACTTTTTTTTTTTTTATGAATAGCAAAACTCTGAGGCTAGGAAGATGGCTCAGTGGCTAAAGAAGCTGGCTTATAAAGCCTGCCAGCCTGGGTTTAATTCCCAAGCCACCTATGTTGGCTACATGGACACAAATGTCTAGATGGATACAAAACATTGCTCAAGTGTCTGCAATGGCAAGAGTCCCTGATATTCACCTAAATATGGATATACAAATAAATAAAATAAAAAGCAAAACCCTTTAAGGAAATGAATGAGCCATAGCAGCACATTCCTGCAGACTGGCTCTTTGGAGGCTAAAGACTGCTTGAGCAAGGGAAGTTCATGACCAGCCTCAGCAATACAGTGAAACAAAATCATCTCAAAAAATAAAAATAAAAGAAAGAAAAGAGATGACCAATAGCTTATATAAAAATTAAGAAGTTTTGATAAGGAGAAGACAAACCAAATATAATTGTTAAATTCAATTGTTTCACTTAAAGTACATTGCTTTTCAAGAGAACCCCTAATCCCTTGAGCATCTAGGTCTATAATGTACTAGCTAACACATTAAGTTGATGGTAGGCTATTTTATAACCCCTCCAGTGGAGATTAACTGTTCAAATAACAAACAACACTGACTAAGACAATGTCAATGCCAAGGTACATGGATCCATGTAGGACTGTTCTCCCTGGTGTGTGACCTTACCACTGAAAGCAGTAAGTGTATTTAAGCCTGTCGCATCATCCACCATGCTCAAGAACAAAAGGAATTGTGTAACTCATATCCTTGCCTTCTACCCTAGCTCTCTCCATTCTGGTCAGAAGGGGAAAGGTGCCAGCCAGACCAAACCACTTGCCATTCCTAAATTTGCCTTACACTTCCTTGAGCACCCAAATAGGACTCAAGTTCAGGTTCTCAACAGTTCCCTCTTAGGCACTGTGAGCCTCCTACTCTGACTTTCCGCTCTCCAACCTGACTTTCTAAAACAATAATCTGATCAAGACATCTCTTCAGTGAAAAAAAAAAAGTTTTCTTAAAGTTTAAGCTGTTTAAGGTAGAACTTGAAAATGTCATGATTAAGTCAACTTAAACCTGTCTTTCTAGCTTTAGTTCGTACCAGTTTTATCCTCTTTCTGTTAAGTTCCTCACTGTCCTATTTGGCTTTTCCCAAGTGTCTTACATTTTTATTTTTCATGATAATCCCAACCCCTTTCTATGTCTATTATGGTAAGACTTATAAACACAAGAATCTGAAACATATATCGTAACCTTCAAATTAAATTCTCTATCAAAAACAAAAAAAAACCAAAGAGGAGGAGGAAGGGAAAGGCACCAGCCTGACCAAGTTACCTGCCATCTCTTCCTCAGGTTTCCCTATACCACCCAGACTGGCAGAAGTGTCACATTTTTGTTTTTACTTCCTTGTTTATTTCTGTGGGTTTTCTGTTGTTGTTTTTTCGAGGTAGGGTTTCACTATAGTCCAGGCTTACTTGGAATTCACTATGTAGTCTAATGGTGGCCTTGAGCTCATGGCAATCCTCCTACCTTTGCCTCCCGAGTGCTGGGATTAAAGGTGCACCACCATGCCCAGCAGGGTTTTTTTTTTTTTTTTTGAAGGTAGGGTTTCACTGTAGCCTAGGCTGACCTAGAACTCACTCTGTAACCCAGGCTGGCCTCAGACTCAAGGCAATCCTCCTATCTCTGGCTTTCTAGTACTGGGATTAAAAGTGTGTAGCACCATATCTGACTATTTTTATGGTTTTAAATTTTTTTATTTTATTTATTTGAGAGAAAGAGATAGAGAGAGAGCTGCTGGGGCAGAGCTTTCAGCCACTACAAAGAAATTCCAGATGTATGCACCACCTTGTACATCTGGCTTATGTGGGTACTGGAGAATTGAACCTGGGTCCACTGGCTTTGCAGGCAAGTGCCTTAACCACTAAGCCATCTCTCTAGCCCTTGTTTTTGTTTTTATCTTAGAAAACCTGGGCATATCCATGTTCTGTTTTGTGCCCCTATAACAGAACATTACACAATGTAAAATTTATAAAGAACAGACATGTTGCCAGGCCTGGTAGTGCACGTCTTTAATCCCAGCATTTGGGAGGCAGAGGTAGGAGGATTGCTGTGAGTTGGAGACCACCCTGAGACGACATAGTTAATTCCAGGTCAGCCTGACCTAGAGTAAGACCCTACCTCAGAAAACAGACATCCATCTCTTCACAGTTCTTGTGACATTACCCCACAACAAGATAAAGAATGGCACAAGAGCAAAGGTAAAGGAGCCCAATTCACCAACTCCACCAGGGGGGAGTGTTCATAGACTCAGCACCTTTTGAATGTCCCAGTCCCTCCCTCTTCCCTTCCTTCCAGGTGAGGAGTTGAGCCCAGGGCCTACAAGGAGCTATACCACTGAGACATAACCCCAGGTCCCCGTTTCTTTTTTTTAAGATTTTATTATTATGTATTTATTTGACAAAGGGAGAGAGAATGGGTGCACCAGGGTCTTCAGCCACTGCAAACGAATTCCTGATATGTGTGCCCCCTTGTGCATCTGGCTAACTTGGGTCCTGGGGAATAGAACCTGGGTCCTTTGGCTTTGCAGACAAATGCCTTAACTGCTAAGCCATCTTCTTTTTAAAACTTTTTGTTGTTGTTGTTTATTCTTATTTGAGTGCGACAGAGAGAGAACGAGGCAGAGAGAGAGCGAGCAGAGAGAGAAAGAAAGGACATGCCAGGGCCTCCAGCCACTGCAGACGAACTCCAGACACGTGCACTCCCTTGTGCATCTGGCTAACGTGGGTCCTGGGGAATTGAGCCTCGAACCAGGGTCCTTAGGCTTCATAGGCAAGTGCTTAACCGCTAAGCCATCTCTCCAGCCCTAAGCCATCTTCTTAATACTTGTTACAATAGAAATTAGAGGGCACAAAGGGGTGCACGTGTCTGGAGTTCATCTGCAGTGGCTAGAGGCCCTGGCGTGCCCATTCTCTCTCTCTCTCTCTCTCTCTCTCTCTCTGTCTGTTGCTCTCAAATAAAAAAAAACAAAAAAATTAAAAAATAGCAATTAGATTTCAAAATGATGCTTAGAGGTGACAACCATGCAAACCACAGCATCCACAGACTCAGTCATGGCTTTGAGACCACATGGTTACTTATTTTCTTCTACTTTTCTCTTCCAGGATGAGACCATGCGTTGCTAATTTCTGATTCTCTAACGCCTGCTACCGCAATGGCTAGTAGAGACACATAAATATTTGCTGATTGAATAAAATGAATGCAGTGACCTTGACTTTTCAAGGCTACAGAGTAAGGGACACAAAGAAGGAAGAAAAATGTTAAGGAAGATGGCTTTTGAAATATAATATTGATTCTATCTCTTGTTTTAGGGAATGACACACTGAAGTTCACTTTATCATCATTTAAAAATCTTTTTATATGTATAATGTAGTTCATAATTAAATAAAAATCAACTTAGCAGGACTAACACAAAAAATTATAGAGTACTTACCTCACTTTGTGACTCCTGGATAACTTTATAGAGAGATGAAACTAAAGAACTCTTGTCTTTCAAATTTGTGGCATAATTTGATAAAGATGTTTCTGGTAGTGTCTAAACAAATTAAAAAATAAAAGTTATTCTTATTAAATTCTAAAATAAGAAAATTTATAGAGACAGAAAATAGATTCACTTTGGCCAGAGAATGGAAGAGGGAGGGAGAGATTAGAAGGGAATGACTGACACATGTAATTTCTTTGGGGTGACAGAAATGTCCTGAAATTCCAGTGTTTGTGACAACCTGGTAAATATACCTTTTTTTCACCTTACTTAACACAGTAAACTTACACATGATATATCCATATGAAATAAGTCAAAAAATAATAATAATAAAAGATTTTTTAAAAAAACAGCAAGCTTGGCAAGGCTGCTCTACTCTAGGAATTTGGCAGAAAACTTAGGCTGCTCACTCTGGAGAAAAAGGCATCCACACTACCAACAAGCTATGTCTTCTGATGCCACATACAATACAGACAACCAATTACAACTTGTCAGCACCGCATTGTCCACACAGGACACAACAATCAGAGGAGTGGAAAGAGGTGCCTCCAGTAGGAAGTCATATAGCCTGGGGAGATGGGAAGTAGTAGAGAAAACTTTGAAAAAAAATCATTATAACCGGGCATGGTAGCTCACACCTTTAATCCTAGCATTTGGGAGGCAGAGGTAGGAGGATCGCCATGAGTTCGAGGCCACCCTGAGACTACATAGTGAATTTCAGGTCAGCCTGGGCTAGAGTGAGACCCTACCTTGAAAAAAAAAAATTATAACAGTAGTAAAAGCTCTCTTTCTAGATCATAACTCCTCTGTAACAATATTTGTCTCCCAACTCATTTTTTCCACCCAAATTCCTTCAGTAAATCAATACTAACCCTACAGAAGGCATCATGTTTTAAGATATTCCTAACAGTCATTCCAAGACATGCACTGTTTCTTCCCTATCCCATAACCAAGGGTTTCCCAGTTTAAAGCTATGGCTAGTGTACATGGCTTTGTGTAGTTATAAGTAGGCATAGAAAATTAAACTGCATCATTTTATAGGGACATTTGTTTCCTTCATACTTTACTATGGGCTTGAGGGAACCAACTGTCCTACCCTTTCTTTATCCTCATCTCTCAACACAAAGCCTCATCAAACCTTTGCTGAGGAATGCACAGGAAGAGTAAGAAATAAAGACCAGGGCTGGAGAAATGGCTTAGCAGTTAAAGCGCATGCCTACAAAGCCTAAGGACCCAGGTTCGATTCTCCAGGTCCTATGTAAGCCAGATATACTTGGTGGCACATGCATCTGGAATTTGTTTGCAGTGGCTAGAGGCCTTTCTCTCTCTCTCTCTCCTCCCCTCTCTCTAATAAGAAAGAAAGAAGGAAGGAGGGAAGGGAAGAGAAGAAAGAAAGGCCAATACTGTACTTCAGAAGATTCTTTTTTAAAAAAGTTATTTTACACCTAACAATATGTAAGAATAGATCCTTCTAATTTATTACAAGTTTTGTTTACCAGAATAGCAAGTAAATGCGAACATTTGTGAACCTTCCACCATTCTCTAGAACAAAAAAATAGTTTCACTGCATTGCTTACATAAAGAAGAGATTAAGGCATTCTTCAATATTTCAAAAGCAAGTAACAAAAGAGTTCCAGGCAATGTTCCATGTCATTTGATCAAGAGTAACCTAATAATGAGGAAATTTATATAAAAGGGAGTAACAGTCAAATAAACAACAGACTTCTCATCCTCTGAATATAAACAAGCCTAAATTATATATAAGTCTATATAAACACATTGTATAAATGTAAAATATGCATGTATATATATATATGTGTGTATATATATTATATATATACATATGTGTGTGTGTATATATATACATATATATATATATATATATATATATTTTTTTTTTTTTTAAAGAACAAGTAGAACTGGAGAGATTGCTAAGTGGTTAAGGCACTTGCCTGCAAAGCCTAACAATCTGGGTTTGATCCCCAGTACCCATGTAAGCCAGATGCACAAAGTGGTACATGCATCTGGAGTTCATCAACAGTGGCTAGAGGCCCAGGCACACCCCAGACACTCATTCTCTGTCTGCATCTCTCTACATGCAAATAAATAAATAAAATATTTTTTAAAAATAGCAAGGAAAATAAATTACAAATCTTTAAGAAACACTAGAGACTAGAAGGATCATTATAAAATATATGTGTAGGCTAAAACTAGAACATTTAATAAAAACACAAATTATCCCATTTTTAGTGTGTGTGTGTGTATGTGTGTATATATATATATACACATACATACATACACACACACACACATATATACACACCAATTAAGATTTAAAAAGCCTAATGAATTTAAGTACTGTGATAGCAAACATTTTAAAGTTTCTTGAGGGCTGGAGAGATGGCTTAGTGGTTAAGCGCTTGCCTGTGAAGCCTAAGGACCCCGGTTCGAGGCTCGGTTCCCCAGGTCCCACGTTAGCCAGATGCACAAGGGGGCACACGCGTCTGGAGTTCGTTTGCAGAGGCTGGAAGCCCTGGCGCGCCCATTCTCTCTCTCTCCCTCTACCTGTCTTTCTCTCTGTGTCTGTCGCTCTCAAATAAATAAATAAATAAATATTTAAAAAAATAAATAAATAAAGTTTCTTGAGGTATAATAGTTCAAAGGTATTGGCCTTGATAGTTACCAATTAATATTTCTTGTGTCTCAGAAAATAAAAACGGAAATGAAAAGTAATAATCAGAAATTATGCTGAAATTGTTCTTGGCAAATTCTAAAGAAAAGAGATGCTTCATTCTTAACTACCATTTGGCATATTTTAAAAAATGTAGGGAGGTGATATGGGTTGAGTAGAAGAGAATTCATAAAGATGGGTAGATGGGTGAAGAACCAATAAATAAAACAGCATCACACATAAGAATGGATTTGAGTCCCATACTGAGAGAGATTTGATGACAATCAGAAAATTAAAAACTATGAGTCTGGAAATCTTTTAGCTAACATACACATGCCATTCAGAAAAACATAATACAATCTGAATGGTATTTTACAAATAAGCCACTGAAAACAGAGATTAAAATAGTTACTAAATCTTGAAATGTAAACCTACTTTATTGATATATAAAGAAAATACTAATGAGAGGATAGATAGTGCAGAGACTGAATGCTTTTCCAGAGGCAAAAATGATTCTTTTTGATATTTAAAGTTTTAAATATAAGATTTACACAAAGCAAATTACAATGTCTCTGTGTATTTGACTGCTGAGTATGATTATGAGGTTCAAATTGTGACCATGCAGCAGTGACATAATGGTCTCCAAAGACCACCTACTTTAGTTTTCCTGCTGATACTGATTGGGCTATATGGTTTACCCAGCGCCATAAAACCACATACTAGAAGAAATGGGATTCCATGAAAAGGGTTGCTAACTCTTGGCCTACCTAATCAAGCATGGTAAGTTGTGGGGTACAGAACACAGGGTATCCTCCTCATTTTGCTCATCCACCTGTTTTCTCGAAACAGTCTTTCACTCAACCCAGAGTTGGAACCTCTGTCTTCCCCACACTGATCTCCACAGGACTGGGGTTACAAGTGTGTGTGTGACCGTAGCTGCTTGCGTGGGTGCTAGGGAATGTAATTTGGGTGGTCTCAGGCCTGTATGCTTATGAAGCAAGCACTCTTCCTGGTTGACCCACCTACAGAGTCCTAATCATGACACTTTTAATGTTGTTATTATTAAAAAACCAGAGCTTTTTTCTAAAAATATGTACACCACCCCCTGCAAAAAAAAAAATAAGTATGTAATTTAGCATCACAAATAATTTGAAAGGACAAGTTACTCTCAAAAGTACTAAAGAGATTTATTTGCAAGCATTTTCCTATCCCATATTATCTTTGGGATACTGTTGATTTAGTCTGATAACCTTAGCAATCATATAGCTGAATGAAGCTCACATCAACACAAATCAAAGTAACACTCAAAATAATTTTCAGCATGCCTATCAGATTAAGCAAGGGATAGAAAATCCTTTGGAGATAACTTAAATTTAAAATATTTGTGATAGTAAATAAATTGAAAATTGGCATATTTAATCTTGAGGGGGTAGAGAGAAACTAAATCAAATTACTTTTTACTCCATGAGATCTATGACTTCACTCCCTCTTCCTGATGGAAAACAGTCCTCACCTTTATTCAAAATTTAATATTGTGGGGGATGGAGAGATTGCTCAATGGTTAAGGCAAAGGCCTGCAAAGCCTAAGGACCCAAGTTTGATTCCCTAGTACCTAGGTAAGCCAGATCAGCAAGGAGGAGCATGTGTCCGGAGTTTGTTTGCAGTGGCTAGAGGCCCTGGTATGCCGTTTCTTCCTCCCTATCTGCCTCTTACTCTCTTTCTCAAAATAAATAAATAAGAAAGAAAATATTTTAAAAATGAATATTGGACTTCCGGTTAAGATGGTGGTGTAGGTACCACGCCAAAGCAGCCTGGGGGGAAAAAAAGACCAAACAACCTCAGCAAAATACACACTTTTACTAAAAAGTGAGGTGTATAGGAAACTGAAGTGGCAGCGGAGAAGTAGGAGAGATCCAGAGCATCCAGAGCCCGCACAGGCCGGCAAAAGCGGCCCCGGCAGCTCCGCCAACCGCAGCAGCAGCACAACAGAAAGCCGCCAGGCTCCGCTCCAGCTGCAGGAAAAGCCAGGTGCGGACCTTCCCCTCACACCGCACTCTCCGCAACACAGGAAACGTGAGGGGGGAGCGGCAGTGAGCAACAGAGGAGCAGACAGCGAGGTAGATGAACACGTGGAACAGTGAGACAACCAGAGCAGCCGCGGCTCCCTCCCCTCCCCCACCGCCTGAGCCCAGCTCCGGCCAACAGAGCAGCAGCCCGCGGGACCCGGCCACGCCAACTTGAGCCGACAGCGGGACCCAAGCAGGAGCAGAGTTCAGCAGCAACATCAGCAGCTCGGAACTGGTACCAGTGGCCCCAGCAGCAGCAGACCCAGGAGCGGCAGCAGCGGCAGACCCAGGAGCTGCAACAACAGCAGACCCAGAAGCAGCAGCAGTTCCAGCAGCGGGGGTGCTGATCTGCAGGGCTACAGTTGCCAGGCTTGGTTTGCCCCGCAGGAAAAGCCAGTGCCCAGCTCCAGAAATCAGAACAGCAGCCCGATGACCCAGGCAGCAACTTCACTGAGACCAAACTCATCCAAGGTAACTGGGTTTGTACCAGGAAAGGGTCTCACTTGGTCACAAGCTGACTGGCATCCCTCAACAGACCAGAAATCTTAACCTCTGTGTTGATAGAGGATCTGGTTGTTATAATAACTACTCTGGCATACATACTTGGGGCTGTTTTTGACTGAATGGGTACAGTGTTTAGTTAACTTTTAGAATCTACCGGTGTTTTATTCCACTCAGCCTACTTGAATACTCCCATAGCAGGGAAACTCAACCCCTAGGAGCACCTTTGTAGATACTCTCAGAGTCTTAAGAGCCACATCTAACACCTTAAGCTCCTACCCTGAAAATATATAACATCAAATCAATTGATACAGCTAAGAATACCCAGCTAGCTAGAAAATCCAAGCATTAACTTAATCCAAGATTCAAAAATATATTCATTATAACACAAGAAACACTAAAAAGCAAGACGATATAAATCCACCTAAAAATATTAATGCATCAGAAATGACCTCCAGTGAGAATGAGTTAGAGGAAATGCCTGAAAAAGATTTCAAAAGAATGATTGTAAATATGTTCAAAGATGTCAGAGAACAAATCAAAAGAGTCAAAGAGGAACTTAAAGAGGAAATCAAAGGAATCAAAGAAGATGAAGGACACCAATTTCATGAAATAAAGAAAGCAATACAAGACATAAATAAGGAAATAGAAATAATACATAAAAACCAGTCAGAATTACTAGCAATGAAGAACACAGTTAATGAAATAAAAAACTGTAGAAAATCTCACCAGTAGAATGGATGAGGGAGAGGACAGAATATCTAAGCTAGAAGACCAGGTGGCAGATCTAATACAGGCCAACAAAGAGAAAGACAAACTTATAGAAAAGTATGAGTGGGAATTTCAAGATATTCGGGACACTATAAAAAGATCAAATATTAGAATTCAGGGCATAGTAGAAGGAGAATTTCACTCAAAAGGGATAGTAGGTGTCTTCAACAAAATCATAGAAGAAAATTTCCCCCAAAATTGGGAAAGAGGTGCCAATACAGATACAGAAAGCCTTTAGAACCCCAGCCAGACAAAACCTGGAAAGAACCTCTCCTCGCCATATTATAATCAAACTTCCAAACACACACACCAAAGAAAAAATATTGAAAGCAGTTAGAGAGAAAAATCAAGTTACCTACAAAAGTAAGCCCATCAGGATTACAGCAGATTATTCAACACAAACTTTTAAAGCCAGAAGGGCTTGGGGTTATATATTCCAAGTTCTGAAAGATAACAACTATCAACCAAGGTTACTTTATCCTGCAAAGTTATCCATTCAAATAGACGGAGAAATAAGGACATTACATGACAAAAGCAGGTTAAAGGAGTATTTGAAGACAAAACCAGCTCTACAGAAAATACTTGATAGAATCCTCCATGCTGAAGAAAAGGAAAAGCACACATATAAGGAACCTAGAAAAAACAAACAATACTCAAATACTAGTTAACAGAAGAGAGCACGGGTAGAACCAGAACCACAAAAAAAAAAAAAAAAAAAAATGGCAAACATAAATACATACCTTTCAATAATATCTCTTAATATCAACGGCCTCAATGCCCCAACGAAAAGACATAGATTCGCAGACTGGGTTAAAAAGCAGGATCCTACAATTTGTTGTCTCCAAGAAACTCACCTTTCTACAAAGGATAGACATTATCTTAGGCTGAAAGGGTGGAAGACAGTGTTTCAAGCAAATGGGCCTAGAAAACAAGCAGGGGTTGCTATCCTAATATCAGACAGGATAGACTTTAGTCCGACGTTGGTCAAGAAAGATAAGGAAGGTCACTTTTTATTGATTAAGGGCACACTCCAACAGGAGGACATTACAATCCTAAACATATATGCACCTAACATGGGGGCTCCCAAATTCGTCAAACAAACACTATTAGAACTAAGGTCACAGATAACACCAAACATAGTGGTGGTGGGTGACTTTAACACCCCACTCTCATCAATTAACAGGTCATCCGGGGAAAAAATAAACAGAGAGGCATCTGGACTAAATGAAGTCATAGAAGGAATGGACCTAACAGATATATACAGGACATTTCATCCAAAGTCTGCAGAATATACATTCTTATCAGCAGCACATGGAACATTCTCTAAAATAGACCATATATTAGGACACAAAGCAAATCTTAACAAATTCAGGAAAATTGAAATAATTCCTTGCATTCTATCTGACCACAATGGAATTAAACTACAAATCAGTAGCAAGAAAGGCTATAGAGCATACACAAAATCATGGAAACTAAACAATACACTACTAAATGATGAATGGGTCAATGAAGAAATCAAAAAGGAAATCAAAAAATTTATAGAGTCAAATGATAATGAGAACACAACATACCAAAATCTCTGGGACACAATGAAGGCAGTTCTAAGAGGTAAATTTATAGCCTTAAGTGCCTATATTAAGAAATTAGAAAGGTCGCAAGTAAACGACCTAATGCTTTGCCTTAAAGCCTTGGAAAAAGAAGAACAAGGCAAACCAAAAAGTAGTAGACGGGAAGAAATAATAAAGATTAGGGCAGAAATTAATGAAATAGAAACAAAAAGAACAATCCAAAGAATTAATGAAACAAAGAGTTGGTTCTTTGAAAGGATAAACAAGATTGATAAACCCTTAGCAAATCTGACCAAAAGAAAGAGAGAAGAGACACAAATTAATAAAATCAGAGATGAACAAGGTAACATCACAACAGATTCCAGAGAAATTCAAAAAATCATAGGGACATACTATAAAGGCATATACTCCACAAAGTATGAAAATCTGAAAGAAATGGATGATTTCCTTGATCTATATGACCTACCTAAATTAAATCAAAATGAGATTAATCACTTAAATAGACCTATAACAAACATGGAGATCCGAACAGTTATCAATAATCTCCCAACTAAAAAAAGCTCAGGCCCAGATGGATTCACTGCTGAATTTTACCAGACCTTCAAGGAAGAGCTAACACCATTGCTTCTTAAGCTTTTCCAGGAAATAGAAAAAGAAGGAATTCTACCAAACTCCTTCTATGAGGCCAGCATCACCCTGATACCAAAACCAGGCAAAGATAGAACAAAAAAAGAAAATTACAGACCAATCTCCCTCATGAACATAGATGCAAAAATTCTCAACAAAATATTGGCAAACAGAATACAAGAGTATATCAAAAAGATCATTCACCCTGACCAAGTAGGCTTTATCCCAGAGATGCAGGGATGGTTCAACATACGCAAATCTATAAATGTAATACATTACATAAACGGGTTGAAGGACAAAAATCACATGATCATCTCATTAGACAGAGAAAGCATTTGACAAAATCCAACATCCCTTCATGATAAAAGTCCTACAGAGACTGGGAATAGAAGGAACATATCTCAATATAATAAAGGCTATTTATGACAAGCCTACAGCCAACATATTACTAAATGGGGAAAAACTGGAAGCTTTCCCACTAAAATCAGGAACAAGACAAGGGTGTCCACTGTCCCCACTTTTATTTAATATAGTTTTGGAAGTCTTAGCCATAGCAATAAGGCAAGAGACACACATAAAAGGGATACAAATTGGAAAGGAAAAGATCAAGTTTTCATTATTTGCAGATGACATGATTCTATACATAAAGGACCCTAAAGACTCTACTAGCAAACTGTTAGAGCTGATCAAAACCTACAGCAATGTAGCAGGATACAAAATAAATACACAGAAATCAGTAGCCTTCATATATGCTAACAACAAACACACAGAGGATGAAATCAGAGAATCACTCCCATTCACAATTGCATCAAAAAAAATAAAGTACCTTGGAATAAACCTAACCAAGGAAGTAAAGAATCTATACAATGAGAACTTTAAAACACTCAAGCGAGAAATTGCAGAAGACACTAGAAAGTGGAGAAACATCCCTTGTTCCTGGATTGGAAGAATCAATATTGTGAAAATGGCAATCTTACCTAAAGCAATCTACACATTTAATGCAATCCCTATCAAAATTCCAAAGGCTTTCTTCATGGTAATAGAAAAAACTATCCAAAAAATCATTTAGAATCACAAAAAACCTCGAATATCTAAAATAATACTGAGCAACAAAAATGAGGCTGGTGGTATCACCATACCTGATTTTAACCTATACTACAGAGCCATAGTAACAAAAACAGCATGGTACTGGCACAAAAACAGACATGTAGATCAGTGGAACAGAATAGAGGACCCAGATGTAAGCCCAAGTAGCTATAGCCACCTGATATTCGATAAAAATGCCAAAAATACTCATTGGAGAAGAGACAGCCTCTTCAGCAAATGGTGTTTTGAAAACTGGATATATATCTGCAGAAGGATGAAAATAGATTCTTCTCTCTCACCATGCACAAGAATTAAGTCCAAATGGATTAAAGACCTTAACATCAGACCTGAAACTCTGAAACTGCTAGAGGAAAAAGTAGGGGAAACCCTTCAACATATTGGTCTTGGCAAAGACTTTCTGAATACAACCCCAATTGCTCAGGCAATAAAACCACAGATTAATCACTGGGACCTAATGAAATTACAAAGATTTTGCACTGCAAAGGACACAGTGAAAAAAGCAAAGAGGCAACCTACAGAATGGGAAAAAATCTTCTCCAGCTATATATATGATAGAGGATTAATATCTAGGATATACAAAGAACTCAAAAAGTTAAATAATAAGGAATCAAACAAGCCAATCGAAAAATGGGCTATGGAGCTAAATAGAGAGTTCTCAAAGGAAGAAATACGAATGGCATATAAGCATCTAAAAAAATGTTCAATGTCACTAGTCATCAGGGAAATGCAGATTAAAACTACATTGAGATTCCATCTCACTCCTGTCAGATTGGCCACCATCATGAAAACAAATGATCATAAATGTTGGCGGGGATGTGGAAAAAAAGGAACCCTTCTACACTGCTGGTGGGAATACAATCTGGTCCAGCCATTGTGGAAAACAGTGTGGAGGTTCCCAAAACAGCTAAAGATTGATCTACCTTATGACCCAGCTATAGCACTCCTAGGCATATATCCAAAGGACTCATCTCATTTCCTTAGAAGTACATGCTCAACCATGTTTATTGCTGCTCAATTTATAATAGCTGGGAAATGGAACCAGCCTAGATGTCCCTCAACAGATGAGTGGATAATGAAGATGTGGCACATTTATACAAGGGAGTTCTACTCAGCGGTAAAGAAAAATGAAGTTATGAAATGTGCAGAAAAATGGATGGATCTGGAAAGGATTATGCTAAGTGAGGTAACCCAGACCCAGAAAGCCAAGCGCCACATGTTCTCTCTCATATGTGGGTCCTAGCTACAGATGACTGGGCTTCTGCATGAGAATGAAAATACTTAGTAGCAGAGGCCAGTAAGGTAAAAAGGAGACATAAAGCATAGAGAAAGGAAGGGAGGAGGATACTTAATAGGTTGATATTGTATATATGTAATTACAATGATTGTAATGGGAAGGTAATATGATGGAGAATGGAATTTCAAATGGGAAAGTGTGTGGGTGGGAAGGGAGGGAATTACCATGGGCTATATTTCATAATCATGGAAAATGTTAATAAAAATTTTTAAAAAATGAATATTGTTACCCAATAGCAATAATCCAGGTCTTGCTGAGAAATATTACCTAGATAATACTTTCATGTCTCTATTTTCTTCCACTGGGATATAGTATTTAGAAAACAAGACCTGGATACTTGGTGTACTCATTCAACTCAAGTGTCCTTATTTGTTGGGCCTCTGTGAACAATGCTAAGAAATACATGTACGCATATGTGTACTGGACACATTTTTAGAGGCCATGACTCATACTGATTCTTTCAATTCTAACTCTTAGATATCCTACTGACATCTCCATTTTAGGTTAGCAATTCCTTTCTCAGGTTGAGAGAAACCCAACTCTCATATTCATAGTGTATTTATTTTATTTATTCAATGTAACCAATCTGCCAATGCAGCTTCTCTGGCTAGCTCTGCAACCCTTGTGCTCAGCCATTTACTCTCCTCCCCCAGACACCAGGACATGCCACTGCCAATGCTACTGCCCTGCCTTGCTGCATTTCCTAGGTACTGCACACCATGCCCGGAATGGGAAAGAACGGAACAGGTGGGTGTCATGACTTTCAAATGTTTGCCGTTAACAGTTGACCCTTTCCCCATGACCCCTCTTTAAATGTGTCCTCTTTCAACAACTCTTGTCTTAAAGGATAAGGAACTGGTTATATTTGTCCCTGCAAATCTGACTTCACTATTAAATATAAAAATGCCTTAGCAGAAATGGTACTCAACTGCTAAAACAGAAAATTTCTATTGACTCGCCCTCCATGCAAAAGGTGTAGCAAACATAAATCCTCTTGAAGCAAAAAAAGAAAAAAAGAAAAAAGAAGTTTAAAAAACCTTGAATGGTTATTTACAAATATAACAAGTGGCGAGAAAAGCATACAATTTAACAAACTATTAAAATGTATAGAAAACACTATATGCAGTGTACTTTTTTTTTTATTTGAGAGCGACAGACATAGAGAGAAAGACAGATAGAGGGAGAGAATGGGCGCGCCAGGGCTTCCAGCCTCTGCAAACGAACTCCAGATGCGTGTGCCCCCTTGTGCATCTGGCTAACGTGGGACCTGGGGAAGCGAGCCTCGAACCGGGGTCCTTAGGCTTCACAGGCAAGCGCTTAACCGCTAACCATCTCTCCAGCCCATGCAGTGTACTTTTATAAGAACATTCTATATTACTTCATAACGGCTGATAGAATCCATAGAGGGATGCTAAATCCATAAAATAAAAGTTAAGACAGTAAAAAAAAAAAAAAAATCTCTGCAGCCATTCACCAGGATTAGATCACAAAGGCAGCTAAGGCCAACTGCAAAATTAACAAGAAACACTGCTTCTTTCAAGGACATACAGTAACTAAAATGTGTCTCAATGCTTCCTTTTCTAAGTGACTATTTTATATTCTCTCTCTCTCTCTCTCTCTCTCTCTCTCTGTGTGTGTGTGTGTGTGTGTGTGTGTGTGTGTGTGTTTTATGTGCACATGTATATGCATGTTTGTGGGGGGCACATGTGGGCAAAGTGGAGGTTAGAGGTCAACATCATGTGTCTCCTCAATCTTTTTCCACTTTATTTTTTGAGACAGGATCTTTTATTGAACCTGGAGCTCACCACTCCAGAGATCTATTAATATCCTCCTCCCCAGTGCTGGGGTTACAGACATGGATCACCACACTTAGCTTCTATGTGGGTGCTGAAGATCTGAACTTGGGTCCTCATGCTTTCATAGCAAGAACTCTACCCAGTGAGTCATCTCCTCAACCCCAACTATTGCATTCTTACCCATTGAGAAGCCTTGTCTAAAGCCACAGGTGATCCTAAGTGTGGTATCTGAACATACAGCAGAAAGAATAAAGTGTACCCCTTTGCCTGGCAGTTCTAAGTCAGGGACATAGAGGAAGAAGTGAAGAGCTTCATATAAACACGTTCTGAGCAAGTTCCAAATCTGCATTCAGGTTACAGTTTTCAAGACATGGGAATCCTGGGTTCACTCGGAAGTCCACACCAAAAGTTAACCCCATTACATATAACCCTACTTTGGAGTTTGTCTTTTCCTGTGTTTGGTGAGCTACCACTGTTGCTCCTTTGTGTGGCTTCCTCTGCTGCAGCAAGCTGGTGAGCCTGACACCATCAGACTGTAAGTTTGGCCCAGACAAAAATCAAAGTGACGGGCTGGAGAGATGGCTTAGCGGTTAAGCGCTTGCCTGTGAAGCCTAAGGACCCCGGTTCGAGGCTCGGTTCCCCAGGTCCCACGTTAGCCAGATGCACAAGGGGGCGCACGCGTCTGGAGTTCGTTTGCAGTGGCTGGAAGCCCTGGCGCACCCATTCTCTCTCTCTCCCTCTATCTGTCTTTCTCTCTATGTCTGTCGCTCTCAAATAAATAAATAAAAAATGAACAAAAAAAAATTAAAAAAAAAAATCAAAGTGACATTTGCTGCCCAATTTCTTCACATCTGTGGTTTATGAGCTTGCATAATTTTGTGTCACATAAGGACAGAAGAAAGGAATTAACTATTTAAGAAATGAACTTTTAGCTACCATAGAGAAGAGCTGCATACACTTTATTTTCTTCATCAAAGAATCACAGCTTCTACACAGCTTCTAGGATAGCCATATAGAAAGATCCCTTGGCAAAAAGCTAGGTAAATGTGTTGTCATCCTCTCCTTATTACTAAATGTCTAGTGCCATTATCCCCAACTCCTAACAAGGAAAAATACTTTGACAACAAATCACTGACAAGTATTGGGGAGTGACATCAACATTCATATCCATTGTGGTATTGCCATGAAAGGGGGAAATAAACAAATGAATCTTGAGTCACTTGAGAAAAAAGAAGAATTAATTTTCTATAAAAGATTACTATGTGAGCTAGGCAACTAGGCGTGGTGCCTCACACCTTTAATTTCAGCACTAGGAAGACTGAGGTAGGAGGATCCCCATGAGTTCATGGCTACAAAGTGAGTTCCAAGTCAGCCTACTCTAGAGTGAGACTATGCCTCAAAAACAAATGCTAGCCCAGTAGTGGTGCATACCTTTAATTCCAGCACTTGGGAGGCTCAGGTAAGAGGTTCACTGTGAGCTATAGAATAAGTATCAGGTTAGCTTGGGCTGAAGTGAGACCCTGCCTCAAAAAAACAAATGAACAAAAACAAAACCAAATACTGTATATAAACAGCTCCCTATTAAGGTATATAAGAACATACTTTTTCTGCTACTATTTAGCATTCTAGTCGTATAAATTTAAAAAGCTACTAGAATTTAAACCCAGCCAAAATTTCTTTGGAATAAAATTAGTATATTCAAAGAGGACATATTACCTTAAATTCTGATAGCCACTCTTCCACAACTCCTTTCTCTGAAGTGAACATCTTTCCACATTTGTTCCAAACCTTTTACCTGAAAATTAAATAGAAAAATGTTTAAAAAATTATTTATAGTCATAATATCATGTATAGAGTTATTCTATAAAGTTACTTCTTTTTAAAAAATATTAATTTGCAAGCAGAGAGAAATAAAATGCCTTAATGCCTAAGCCATCTCTCTATCCTTTTTTGTAAAATTAGTTTCAGACATAAACTACTACATTAACTTTAAAACCAATGTGCTCAAACAAGCTTTAAGAGTCAAGAATTCTAACAAAAGTATAATATAATAAAATAATATATAACTGGCTCTGCAACTTTTAGTCACATTTCAGGAATGTCAACTACAAAACATACTCAAATTTTCCCTTACTTTTAATTCAATAATTACAAAAGGATCATCTTAAACTTGTGAAACATACTTGGAAACTGAAAATATGAAAATAAACGCACCCAATATTGACTTTACAGAAAGAATAATATACTTAAAATTCAGCTCCTTATCTAGGCAAGCCACTTGGCTTCTTTTTATCTTATTTTTCTTTAACATTTTCATTTGGGAGGGGCCAGGTATCTTTGCCACTACAGAGGAACGCCAGATACATGTGCTTCTTTTTACAGCTGGTCTTACATGGGTGCTAGGAATGTGAACCCAGACCAGAAGGCTTTGGAAACAGGCCTTTGTTGGTTGTTTTTTTGAGGTAGGATCTCAGTTTAGTTCGGGCTGACCTGGAATTCACTATGTAGTCTCAGGGTGGCCTTGAACTCATGGTGATCCTCCTACCTCTGTCTCCCCAGTGCTGGGATTAAAGGTGTGTTCCTGGCTGGAAACAGGCACTTTTAATCACTGAGCATCTCTCCCAGCCACTTGGTGGCTTATTATTTATACATTTTTATAAAAACTGGAAGTGACAATGTCCATCCAAGACAGAGGGCCTACTCAACAATAGTCATTCAGAAGACTGGAGATATATATATATATATATATAGTCTCAACCAAAATTTTTGTTGAAGTATAATTTATCTTGCTTGCCCACCCATCTGTATGGAATTAGATTTAGAAATTTACATGTTGAGGGAAAGCTTTAACTCCATCTAAAATTAATTTCAGCACAAATCCCACAGTAGGTTCTTCTTAGTAATATTAATGTAACAGAATATGAAGCCAAAAACTGAATGCTAATTCTATTGTTTGGGAGTATGACTTTGGATAAGAATTTGCCTTACCATCTCCAACACTGAAAAAGTAACAGTCATAAATCCTATTCCTAAGGGATGCTCGTGGAAAAAAATATTCTTGTTTGTTTGTTTTGTTTTTCAAGGTAGGGTTTCACTCTAGTCCAGGCTGACCTGGAATTCATTATGTAATCTCAGGGTGGCCTCAAACTCACAGTTATCCTCCTACCTCTGCCTCCCAAGTGCTGGGATTAAAGGCATGTGCCACCATGCCTGGATGTGAAAATTAAATTTTAAAGTGCAAATAAAAGCACCCATCTAGCAGTATCATTACTGGGCAAGATTATTATTAAAAATATTATAAGCTCTCTTAGCCTCTGTCTCTCTATTAAAGTATATAGACATGTCATAATAAAAGACACAAGATCCTGCCAAAAAGTATATCACTCATTCAGTCATGATGACTTACAGTGATATGTATCTATTTTTTTAAGTAAAAGGGGAAAGACCCAATATCCTTGAATAATATCAGATTATCAGAAACATCACATTTGTACCATAACATTTTTAAAAATATTTTCTTTCTTTCTCTATCTATTTATTTTTTTTATTTGAGAGAGAGAAACAGATAGAAAGAGAGGATGGGTGTTCCAGGGCCTCTAGCCACTACAAACGAACTCCATATGTATGTGCCCCCTGTGCATCTGGCTTACATGGATCCTGGGGAATCAAACCGGAATCCTAAGGCTTTGCAGGCAAATGCCTTAACCACTAAGCCATTTCTCCAGCCTGTGCCATACTACTGATTTGATAGATTTGTCTGTTTAGATAATGTAAGCTTTGGAATTATGTCCAAACTGTTACCCAAAGTACTGCTAGATCACCTTAAGATCCAACAGATGAAAAAATTCAGGTCCTCGCTTTTCAGTACTAGGAAACACTCTTCTTAAAGTCAGCAGGCTGTTTTTATATGAGTCCTGTGAATATCAACTGATTATATTTGCTTTGATTGCAATAAGTTTATAAGTCAAAGTTTCTGCTTTAACTCTGTCCACAAAAAAGCTTTTTTAGAGCTGGAGAGATGGCTTAGCGGTTAAGCGCTCGCCTATGAAGCCTATGGACCCCGGTTCGAGGCTCGGTTCCCCAGGTCCCACGTTAGCCAGATGCACAAGGGGGCGCACGCATCTGGAGTTCGTTTGCAGAGGCTGGAAGCCCTGGCGCGCCCATTCTCTCTCTCTCCCTCTATCTGTCTTTCTCTCTGTGTCTGTTGCTCTCAAATAAATAAATAAAAAATGAACAAAAAAAAATTTTAAAAAAAAGCTTTTCTACAATATTAGCTATTGATTTTATATTCTTTTTGATGTTTTTTTGTGACTGGGTTGTGTTGTTTTGTTCTGTCCTGGGTTTTCTTATTAGTTTGTTTGTTCTTGAGACAGGTGCTATATAACTCAGTTACCTTCCAACTTACAATGTTTCTGCCTCCGCTTCCCCAGCGCTAGAATTACAGGCAAGCACTGACATGCCCAGCTACTTTTCATTCTATTCTTTTCTTTCTGCTTGGGCCTGTTTCCATCATATCCTTTTGTACATACTTGTGAAGCAAAGTAAATATAAACAACAAGCTTTTGTGTTTATATTCCACTGCTTACTAAATGAAAATAGTTACTACAACAAGAATCATACTACATCATTACAAATAATAGAGATGGTGAATTTTTCTTAAAAAATTCAAAGCAACTCTCCATCTTGCCATAGCAGTGCTGAGATTATAGAAACCCACCATAGATTCTCGTTTTTGTTTTGTTTTTGTTTTTGTTTTTTGAGATAGGGTCTCACTCTAGCCCAGGCTGACCTGGAATTCACTATGCAGTTTCAGGGTGGCCTCGAACTCATGGCGATCCTCCTATCTCTGCCTCCTGAGTGCTATGATTAAAGGCATGTGCCACCACGCCCAGCTTAGATTCTGGCATTTTTAAATGGAGTCTGGGCATCCAAATTCAGATACGCATGCTTATGCAGCAAGCACTTTATCCATGGATCCATTTCTCTAGCCCCATATAACGACACTGTATAAACTTTAAGAGCAGGCCAAAGTATCCAATTGTATTAGATGTGATGATAGTAGCTGCTCTTGTGGGGACTACCTCTTACATTCTGGTACTATTTCACTTCATGACCTAGATGTGTGCATTTGTGGAAATTCACCAAGGATTGCACTCATGATTTGTTTCTTATGTGTTGTTAACTAATAACATGAGTCAACCTCGGGCATCTTCTCTTCCACTTAAATAGAAATCAAATGAAAGCTGTCCTTAAATAACTGAGCTCACACTGAGGCAGGATAGAAAGTCAGGGAACATAAGGGTATGTGGTGGTTTGATTCAGGTGCCCCCCATAAACTTAGGTGTTCTGAATGCTAGGTTCCCAGCTGATAGATATTTGGGAATTAAAGCCTCCTGGAGGGAGTGTATTGTTGGGGGTGGGCTTATGGGTGTTATAGTCAGGTTCCCCATACCAGTGTTTGGCACACTCTCCTATTGCTATTGTACACCTTATGTTGGCCAGGGGGTAATGTCCACCCTCTGCTCATGCCATCGTTTTCCCTGCCATCATGGAGCTTCCCCTCGAGCCTGTAAGCCAAAATTAAACCTCAGAAGCTGCTCTTGGTTGGGTGATTTCTACCAGCAATGCAAACCTGTCTGCAACAGTAAAGTGGTACCGAAGAGTGGGATTGCTGCTAGACACCTGACTATGTGGTTTTAGCCTTTTGGAGCTGATTTTCAAGAGGAATGTGGGAGGATTTGAAACCTTGGCCTAAGAGATGGCTTGCAGTACTGTAAGTACAGCTTGATGGACTGTTCTGGTCTGAGCTGCAAGACTTGAATGCAGTAAGAACTATGGACTATGAGGTTTGGCTTATGAAGGTGAGAAAGAGCTTTGCTTGGACTGGGCTAGCAGTTTGTATGAGAAGCTTGCTCATATGTCCATGTCCTGAGAAATTGGGCAGGGTTGCTTTGCATAGAAATGAACTGGTATAAGCAGAGGGATATGGCACAGAAAGAAAAATCTTTGAGTGAACTGTTGCCCATTCAGGTGCAACTGAAAGATTACAACCTTTGAGACTGGGCTAGCTGACTTGTGCTGGGGCAACAGGAAGAATGTCAACTCTTGAAGGGGCCTGAGTGTTCAAGGAGTGTCCTGTTCAAAGTCTGCTTTATTCCCCCCTGGATTAACAAATTGGCACCCTACCTGGTATTATGGAGTATAAGAAATGCTGGAAAGAGGGTCATTGAGTTTGCAAAACAGTCTTGTGTTTTGGAAATGGCTATGGGCAGTGTGAAGCAAGTTTGCTGGATGCCTGCATGGAGACCCCATACAGCCATGAGGCTTGTGGTGGAGACCCAGTGGAGATGCCAGGACCACGAGATGGCTGCCAAAGAGAGCTGCCGGCCACAACAAAGTTTTCCAGGACTGAGTGTAGCCTAGCTGGGGGCGAAAATGGAATGCCAGAGACTTGTTGCTGGTTAGAATTATTGGACTTGGAGATTTGTCACTGGCTAGAGTTGTTGGACTTGAAGCTACAGAGTTTGATGTTTGCCCTGGTTGTTTTAAATCTTGTATTGGTTGAATGTTTCTTTGATATGCCCAGTGGCATCTTTTGCAGTGTGAATATTTATTCTGTGCCATTCTGGGTTTTTTGAGGGTTTTTTTTTTTTTTTTTTTTTTTGGTATTATGGCTCAGTTAAAAGATCTTGAACTATGGGGATGTTTGAACATCATTGGAATTGATAAAAAAAAAAAACTATGGGGCCTTTTAAAGTTGGACTGAATGCATAGCATTTAAAATCATGTGTGGATATCAGTTTATGTGGGCAAGGAGCAGAATGTGGTGGTTTGATTCAGGTGTCCCCATAAACTTAGGTATTCTGAATGCTAGGTTCCCAGCTGATAGATATTTGGGAATTAAAGCCTCCTGGAGGGAGTGTATTGTTGGGGGCAGGCTTATGGGTGTTATAGCCAGTTTCCCCATGCCAGTGTTTGGCACACTCTCCTGTTACTATTGTCACACCTTATGTTGGCCAGGGGGTGATGTCCACCCTCTGCTCATGCCATCGTTTTCCCTGCCACCATGGAGATTCCCCTTGAGCCTGTAAGCCAAAATAAACCTCTTTTTCCCAGAAGCTGCTCTTGGCTGGGTGATTTGTACCAGCAATGGAAACCAGACTGCAACAGGGGATATAAGAATGAAAAAGAAGCCCCTCACTCTGAAATCTGGTTGAAGCCTCCTCCCAGTTGAGAACCACGAATTACAGCACAATTCACATTTACTTAAGGCCTTTCTCCCTTCCCTACTATAAAACTATGTTTCTAGAAATCTCACTAGAAACTCCCTTTATAGTAAAAGCCATGTCCTAAACCCCTTGTGTAGCCCTAGTGACTTCTGGTTTTACCTTCAGATTACAATCCCATCAAAGGTACCTCCACAGCCATTCTATGATCTCATCAGAAATAAAGAGGAAAAAAAGGTTTAAAATATAATTTGAGAGCCTCAAAATGGTATCTATGGCTAATGCTAAGACACTTAATTGTGACTCTCTCTTGGAGAAGCCTATATCCATGTTCTGGGTGTATTGTATTTTTCTTTTGGGAACTTCTTTATGCTTTACTATACCCTCCTTCATGCTTAAAACCTACTTTAAAAATGTATTTGGGCTGAAGAGATGGCTTAGTGGTTAAGGCACTTGCCTACAAAGCCAAAGGACCAAGGTTTGATTCCCCAGGACCACATAAAGCCAGATGCACAAGGTGGTGCATGCATCTGGAGTTTGTCTGCAGTGGCTAGAGGCCCTAGCACACCCATTCTCTCTATATATCTATCTACCTACCTACCTACCTATCTATCTCAAATAAAAAAAAATATTTTTTAATGTCTTTTCAGGGGGCTTGGGAGAGGACTCAGTAAAGTACTTGCTCTACAAGGACAAGGACCTGAATTCAGATCCCCAGCACCCACACAAAAACCAGACACAGCAGCCCACTAAGTCCAGCACTAGGGAAGCAGAGATGGGGAATCCTGAAGGCTCATTGGCTAGTTAATCTGGACCATTTGGTGAGCTCCAGTTTCAACAAGAGACCCTGTTTCAAAAATAAGGTGGAACAATTGAGGAACACAGTGATATCAACCTCTGACCTCCATGCACCATGCACAAGCACCCATACACAGGGCACTCACACATGTACAACATGGTGCACACATGCATGTATACTGTACACACTACACATGCAAAAAATGGTCTTCTGTACTTTTATTTATTTATATGCAGGCAGAAGAGAGAGCAGGGGTAGGGAGGACAGAATGGGTGTTCCTGGGCCTCTAGCCACTGCAAACAAACTACAGATGCATGTGCCACCTTGTGCATCTGGCATTGCATGTGCACTGGGGAATTGTATCTGGATTGTTAGGCTTTGCAAGCAAGTGCCTTAACTGTTGAGCCATCTCTCCAGCACCCCCCACCAACAAAAAAATGTCTTTTAATACCTGACTCTCCTATAAGAAGTTCATACCCATCTTCTGTGGGGGCTATATCTTACTTTCCTTTTGAGTGCTTCACTTTTGCTTACAATCTATGTTAGAACTGTCTTAATAGACCATGACTCTTCTTTGAGAAGCATACAGCCAGTATGCTCTTCAATGTGCTTTGATTCTCTTCTTGACACCTTCCTATGTTTTAAATAAAGCCCTAATTCTGCTTCATGCTGGCTCATCCTGAAATTCTTTTCTGCACTAAAGCCCTGGGTCCTGGGTTTGCCAGAGTCGAGGTTCCTAAATATTACTAAGGGATCCTTCAGGTTGCTGAGGGTAACAATGAGGAGCTATGCTTCTGTCCCCTGACCACTGACAATATAAGCACACATTCACGTTCACAACAAATTGCCCTTCCCCATACTTGTCTCCTTTTACCAAGCTCAAAAAGGAAAACCTCCTAACCTGCACACTGACACAGTCTCATCTCCACAATCTGTATTAGGACCACCGAACTAAAGTCCTAATTCCCTTCATCCTTGTTGATGAAGAGCTACAATCCCAAGTTGTGCTTATCTCCCTGACACAAATCTGACATTGCACATGCTACCTGACCCCGTCCTAATTTTGGAAGGAGGAAATGCCTCTGGAGTTAATGGACAGTAAAATACTCTGCATCATCCCCAGTTCTCTGAATGTGGATTTCTTCTTTCCAGAAATTACTACCATCCTGCATACAATCTTCTTTTAAATGACTGTTTTCCAAGTTATCAAAAATTTCCCAACTAAAGAAAGTCCAGGTCCAGATGGATTCACTGGTGAATTTTATCAGACCTTCATGGAAGAACTAAAACCAATGCTGCTTAAAACTTTTCCATAAAATACAAAAAGAAGGAATCCTACCAAACGCCTTCTACAAAGCCAGCATCACCCTGATACCAAAACCAGACAAAGACAGAACAAAAAAAGAAAATTAAATACCAATCTCCCTCCTGAACATAGATGCAAAAATATTTATGCCCTTATATTAACACTACTCTCACTTTGGGTAGAGAATCTTCTCTTTTCAGATGGCAGTGACCTTGGGATGACTCAGAAGGTATCATAGTGCTGGAAAGAAGTGACTGGAGTACTGAGTAACATCTCGATCACACCTTCCAAGGCTCAGGGTCTAATGCGGAAGAGGTAGCAGAAAGAATGTAAGAGCCAAAGGAAGGGTAGGACTCTTTACAACGTGCTCCCTCCAGACATTAAATGGCCTGGATATCCATGACCTCATAGTGCCTGACACTACCTACACAAGACCATCATAAGAGGAGGAAAAGATCATGACATCAAAATAAAAGAGAGACTGATTGAGATGGGGAGGGGATATGATGGAGAATGGAATTTCAAAGGGGAAAGTAGGGGGAGGGAAGAGAGAGTATTACCATGGGATATTTTTTATAATCATGGTAAATGTTAGTAAAAATTGAGAAAAAAATTCTCAACAAAATATTGGCAAACAGACTACAAAAAAAATCAGAAAGATAATTCACCAAAATCAAGTAGGCTTTATCCCAGAGATGCAGGGATGGTTCACCATATGCAAATTGTACAGGTAATATATTACATAAATGGACTGAAGGACAAGAATCGCATGATCATCTCATTAGATGCAGAAAAAGCATTAGACAAAATCCAACATCTCTTCATGATAAAAGTCCTACAGAGACTGGGAATAGAAGGAACATATCTCAACATAATAAAGGCTATTTATGACAAACCTACAGCCAACATAATACTAAATGGGGAAAAACTTGAAGCTTTTCCACTAAAATCAGGAACAAGACAAGGATTCCATTGCCCCCACTTTTATTCAATATAGTTTTGAAAGTCTTAGCCAGAGCAACAAGGCAAGAGACACACATAAAAGGGATACAAATTGGAAAGGAAGAGATCAAGTAATCATTACTTGCAGATGATATGATTCTATACATAAAGGACCCTAAAGACTCTACCAGCAAACTGTTAGAGCTGATAAACATCTACAGCTATGTAGCAGGATACAAAATAAACACACAGAAATCAGTAGCCTTCCTATATGCTAACAACAAACACACAGAGGATGAAATCAAGACAATCACTCCCATTCACAATTGCATCAAAAATAAGTAAGTAAATAAAGTACCTTGGAATAAACCAAACCAAGGAAGTGAAGGATCCCTACAATGAAAACTTTAAAACACTCAGGCAAGGAATTGCAGAAGACACTGGGAAATGGAAAGTCATCTCCTGTTCTTGGATTGGAAGAATCAATATTGTGAAAATGGCAATCTTACCAAAAGCAATCTATACATTTAATGCAATCCCTATCAAAATTCCAATGGTATTCTTCATAAAAAAAAATCCAAAAAATCATTTGTAAGCACAAAAAACCCTCAAATATCTAAAACAATTTTAAGCAATAAAAATAAGGCTGGTGGTATCACCATACCTGATTTTAACCTATATTACAGAACCACAGTAACAAAACCAGCACGGTACTGGCACAAAAACAGACATGTAGATCAATAGAACACAATAGAGGACACAGATGTAAGTCCAAGTAGCTATAGCCACCTGATCTTCAACAAAAATGCCAAAAATACTCATTGGAGAAAAGACAGTCTCTTCAGCAAATGGTGCTGGGTAACTGGATATGTATCTATAAAAGAATAAAAATAGATCCTTATCTCTTTCCATGCACAAGAATTAAGTCCAAATGGGTCAAAGACTTTGATATTAGACCTGAAACAAATTGCTACAGGAAAAAGTAGGGGAAACCCTCCAACATATTGGTATTGGCAAAGACTTTCTGACTATAACTCCAATTGCTCAGGAAATAAAACCACAGATCAACCACTGGTACCTCATGAAATTACAAAACTTTTGTATGGCAAAGGACACTGTGAATAGAGCAAAGAGGCAACCTACAGAATGAGAGAAAATCTTTGCCAGCTGTACATCTGATAGAGGATTAATATCTAAGATATGCAAAGAACTCAAAAAAGTAAATAATAAGAAATCAAACAACCCAATTAAAAAATGGGTTATGGCCGGGCGTGGTGGCGCACGCCTTTAATCCCAGCACTCGGGAGGCAGAGGTAGGAGGATCACCATGAGTGCAAGGCTACCCTGAGACTACAGAGTTAATTCCAGGTCAGCCTGGACCAGAGTGAGACCCTACCTCGAAAAGCCAAAAAAAAAAGGGGGGGGGTTATGGAACTGGGCTGGAGAGATGGCTTAGTGGTTAAGCATTTGCCTGTGAAGCCTAAGGACCCCGGTTCAAGGCTCGATTCCTCAGGACCCACATTAGCCAGACACACAAGGGGGCGCACGCATCTGGATTTCGTTTGCAGTGGCTAGAGGCCCTGGTGCGCCCATTCTCTCCCTCCCCCCCCCCCCCTCTCTCTCTCTCTCTCTCTCTCTCTGCCTTTCTCACTCTGTCTGTCACTCTCAAATAAATAAATAAATAATGAACAGAAAAAAGGGCTATGTAACTAAACAGAGAGTTCTCAAAAGAATAAATACAGAGGCATATAAACATCTAAA
The DNA here is from genome assembly GCF_020740685.1 of Jaculus jaculus. Classification (NCBI taxonomy): domain Eukaryota; kingdom Metazoa; phylum Chordata; class Mammalia; order Rodentia; family Dipodidae; genus Jaculus; species Jaculus jaculus. The sequence continues at coordinate 35,739,396 of NC_059117.1, forward strand.
AAATTGTTCTACACCCCTAGTGATCAGGAAAATGCAGATTAAAAATACATTGAGATTCCATCTCACTCCTGTCAGATTGGCTACCATCATGAAAACAAATGACCATAAATGCTGGCAAGGACATGGAAAAAGAAGAACCCATCTATGCTATTGGTGGGAATGCAAGGACATGGAAAAAGAAGAACCCATCTATGCTATTGGTGGGAATGCAATCTGGTCCAGCCATTGTGGAAATCAATGTGGAGGTTCCTAAGACAACTAAAAATAGATCTACCATATGACCCAGCTATAGTACTCCTAGGCATATATCCTCAGGACTCGTCACACTACCTTAGAGATACTTGCTCAACCATGTCTATTGCCACTCCATTCACAATAGCTAGGAGATGGAACCAGCCTAGATGTCCCTCAATTGATGAGTGGATAATGAAGATATGGCACATTTACACAATGGAGTTTTACTCAGTGGTAAAGAAAAATGGAAGTTACGAAATTTGCAGAAGATGGACAGATCTGTAAAGTATTACATTTAGTGAGGTAACCCAGGCCCAGAAAGCCAAATGTTACATGTTCTCTCTCGTATGTGGATCCTAGCTACAAATGATTGGACTTCTGTGTGAGTAGGCAGAAAACTCAGTAGCAGAGGACAGTAAGCTAGAAAGAAGATATAAAATGAATAGAAAGAGAGGGAGGGAGGACTTAATAGGATGGTATTATATATATGTAAGTAGAAGAACAGATTAATGGGGGGAAGGCCTAAGTGAGGTCAGGGAAAGAGATTGAGTAAAGGAAAGGTGGAAGGAGGGTTAATCAAAATTTAAGAGGATATAAATAAGCCATATGGAAACCTACTTTTTTGGACAATAGAACACCCAAAAGCCACAGATTGTTACTAGAAAATTTTCAGTGCCAGGGATGGGATACCTTCCACTGAGTTACTGGCCAGGGAGGTCCCTGATGCCCCCAAAATATTACAGGCCATTGCCAAGGCCCTTGGTTTCCTAACAGGAATAGATGGTAAGACTCTATTGTGGAAGACTCCACATACTTGGGTTGCAAAGTCACTGAGAAATCCTGCTGGAGCTGAGCTGAAAACCTCCTCCATGTAGACCAGCTGACAGAAAGCTGGAAAAAGCCATGCTGCTCACAGTTCAATGGGAGAGAGAGAAATCACCAGTGAAGATACTCAACAGTGGACACTGTAAGCCTTAAATTTGGCTAGCCAGTCCAAATGAGCCAGTGTGTGCAATAGTGGGGGAAATCAACTGCCCTCTAGTTTGACTGGAGGCCCATTCCATGAGAAGGAAAACATCCCTGAAAACCTACAATAGGGGAATTCATGAGCCCTAGGGGTGTAATGTCTGCTGGTATCTGGCTAAATGTATATACTGTGCTCACCAAACTGCCCAGTAAGCACTTCTCTTAATGTTCATACCCATATATTAGTGCTACTCACTTTTGGTTAGAGAAGCTTCTCTTTTCAGATGGCAGTGACCTTGGGATGACTCAGAAGGCACCATGGTGCTGAGAAGTGACAAAGGAGTGCTTAGCACTAAAACATCTCTATCACAATTTCCAAGGCTCAGGGTCCATTGCAGAAGAGGTAGCAGAAAGAATGTAAGAGCCAAAGGAAGGGGAGGACTCCTTACACCGTGCTCCTCCAGACACAAAATGACCTGGATATCCATGACCTCGCAGTGCCTGACACTACCTACACAAGACTATCATAATAGGAGAAAAAGATCATGACATCAAAATAAAAGAGAGACTGAGAGGGGAAGGGGATATGCTGGAGAGTGGAGTTTCAAAGGGGAAAGTGGGGAGGGGGAGGAGGGAATTACCATGGGATATTGTCTACAATTATGGAAGTTGTCAATAAAAAAACAAAAAATTTAAAAAAATGACTGCTTTTCCTCACATATCCCTGGAAGAAAACACTGGCCTTCCATCTTACCATAGCAGATCATTCTGCTGCCACTTAAACCATCTAACCACCCAATGTTGCTTGGACACTCAAGTTATTATCCAGTCTGCCTCCACATCCTGACCACTCACGCCTCTCCATCATTTCTAAGGGGCCTCACTCCTGTTCACTATCACTCTTAAACTACTCCTACCTAAGTTCTTGGTGGGTATTTTTCCTTATCCTAAAACTAATTATTCTCAGAACTCTCCTTCAATAATATTGTCTGCCCAGCTGTCTCAGGTATTCAAGCCTATAATCATAGCCTAGCATGCAAGCACCTTTAACTACTGAGTGATCCTCACAGCCCATATATGATCATAACCTAGTTGAGCTGTTCTCAAACATTCTCATCACAGGGGCTTTACAATATTGAGCCAACCCAATCAAACATCCACTGGTCAAAGCTGCAACAATTTCAACACAAGTATAAAATAAACACAGATGAGGTCACACTAATAGAAATAAGTACTTAAATAAGTAAGAGACTTCTTCCTTGGAAAAGACTGATGAATAACAATGTTATACTGTCACCCCAGAAGGCAGAATATAGGCTGGACAAGGCAATGCACATTCCAAGAAAACCATGCAGAAGTAGGACAGCAACTCTGCAGTGGAGTCAACTGGTAGACACTGCTTTGATGAAGGTTGTTAACATCAGCTGTGATGTCCTGTGACTATCACTTATGATGTTTTATGATATATGACATATAGAGCTGGGGAAATGGCTCACTGGGTAAAAGCAGTTGATGCACAAGCATAAAGACCTGAGTTCAATCCTCAGCACTGACAAAAAGATCTGGGCATGGCCACATACGCTTGTGACCCCAGTGCTGAAGAGGGCAAAGACACAACGGTTATTGGGGCTCTCTGGCCCAGTCAATCTACTTGAAAAACAGTGTGAGCTCCAGGTTCATTGAGAGGCACTGTGTCAAGGAATGAGACTCTGTCTCAAGGAAACAAGGCAGAAGAATGATAGAGGAACAAAACCAGCGTGGTCCTCTGACCTCCACATGCATGTGCACAGATAGCACACATCTGTACACAAAGGTGCATATATCATGCATGTACACACTCCATACACACTACACACAAAAAAGCATGTGACAAATGATGTGATAAAAGGGGCATGTACCCCTATGACAGTCTCTCCAAAAGCACATGAAGCCAGTATGACCCTAAGAAAAGTTAAAGGAAGCTTAATGTGAGGGATGTACTACAAGATAGCTAGCCAGCACTGCTAACAATCAACAAGGTCTGACAAACAAGAAAGATGAAAAAAATATCACAAACTGAAGGAAACTAAGAGGAAAGGACGAGTAAGTGCAATATGCTATCCTGGACTGGATTCAGGAATACAAAAAGAACAAAAGAAAGAAAGAAAGAAAGACAGAGGGAGGGAGGAGGAGGGAGAGAGAGAAAGAAAAAGAAACTAGTGAGGGAGGACCTAATGAAGCCTGGAGTTTAGTTAATAATGTGAGAGCAATGAGAGCATTGGGAAGGCAAAGGCAGCGTGGGCCATGAAGATATTCCTTGTACAATCTGGGTGGAGTGATGCATGCCTATAGTCCTACCTATTTAGAAGGCTGATGTGGGAGGATCTCTGGAGCACATTAGTTTCAGGACCAGCCTGGACAAGATCCTAACAGCCCATCTTTACCTGTTCCCTGACCAAAAAAAAAAATAAAAATAAAAATAAATCCTTATACTATTTTTGCAACTTTTTTTCAACTGAGATTTCAAAGGAGCTTTGTATTAATATATGTAACTATTTGCCATGCCATAAGACTTTTAAGAACTGAAAATTTTCAAATGGTCCCAGTACAAATTTTGTCTTGTTTGGTGTTTTTGTTATTATTGTTGCTTGAGATATTTGTAATGAGTTCTTGCTATGTAGCCCAGAGTGTCCTTGAATCACTATGTAGGTCAGGCTAGCCTCAAATTTGTAGTAATCCTACTGCCTCAGCCTCTAACATACTGGGATTATAGACGTGTGTATCACACCTGCACCCATATACTTCTGAATTAGCCAGTCATGTCAGTTCCTGGAGAACAATATACTAAGTAAATTAAGCCAAAGACAAATATACATGATCTCACTGATGTGTAAAAATCTAAAAAATAAAATAAAAAATTATCCTCAAAGGCAGAAACAGAGAGTAGAATGATGGTTGCCATTGGTTGGGGTCTGGGGAAAGATCCTGGTTAAAGGGTACAAAGTTTTAATTGGACAGAATGAGTAAGTAAGTTCTGGTGATGTATAGACATGAAAGTCAACAAATAAGTAAATGTTTAAAAATTCTCATCACACACATAAAAAGATAAGTTTGTGAGGTGATGGGTATGCTAATAATTTGAATAAATGACTTCACAATATATAATGCATCAAAACATAATGTTGATTGGGCATGGTGGTCCAAACTATAAAAACCAGAACTTGGGAGCTAGAGAGATGGTTTGGTGGTGAAGATACTTGCCTACAAAGTCTAAGGACCCAGGTTTGATTCCCTAGTACCCATGTAACCCAGATACACAAGGTGGCACATGTGTCTGGAGTTCATTTGCAGTGGCTACAGGCCCTAGCATGTTCATTCTCTCTACTTATCTGCTTCTCTGTCTCTGTCTCTCTCTCTCAAATAAATAAAAATATTTTTTAATAAACACTTAGGGGCTGGAGAGATGGCTTAGCAGTTAAGGTGTTTGCCTGTGAAGCCTAAGGACCCAGGTTCGATACTCCAACTCCCACATAAGCCAGATGTACAAAAGTGGTGCACACATCTGGAGCTCATTTACAGTGGCTCGAGGCCCTGGCACGCCCATTCTCACATTCGCTCTCTCACTCTATCCCTCTCTCAGTCTCAAATAAATAAGTAAAATAGATAAATAAAATGTTAAAAAGAACACTTGGGAGGCTGAGGTGAAAGGATTACCACAAGTCCAGTCTGGGATACATAGCAAGATCTTGTAACAACAAAAAGAAAAAACATTATGGTATACATCATAAACATGCAATTTTTTGTTGGTTTTTTTGTTGTTGTTTTAGAAGGATTATTGCAAGTTCAAGGCCAGCCTGGGGCTACAAAGTGAGATCTAGGTCAGCCTGGGCTAGAGTGAGACCCTACCTCAGGAAAAAAAATGAAAGAGAAGAAGAACTGACCAGCCAGGCAAGGTGTGCCCACTGGTGCAATAGTTACAGGCAATGGGGGTATCCAACTGTCCTGATTGGATTTAAGTCCTATTCCACAGAAGAATTCATGCCTAAAGAAAAGCCTATGGCTAGGAAGGCCACAGGCCCTAGCAGAAGGAAAAGCTAATACTATTTAGTTAAATGTATATACTGTACCCATCAAGTTGCCCTCTAAATGCTTATGTTTATGTCCATAGGTAAGTGCTATTCTCATCTTTGGTAAAGAAACTTCTGTTTGCAAATGGCAGTGACTACTGGGGAAGACTCAAAATTCACTAAAATAATGAAAAAAGTGAGTATTGTTCAGCACTAAATGAAACATCTCTATCACACCCTCCCAAGCTCAGTGAACACTGCAAAAGAGGGCACAGAAAAAATGTGAGAGCCACAGGATGGAGAGGAGTGATTTGGATCACTGTATTCTGCAGTCAAATGCTTTACCACTTGCACTATAACCCCCGAAACACTGTATTCTGAACAAGAAATAGCCACTGCATTTATGACTCCACAGTGACTGTCATTACCTACACAAGACCTGCATAATATCGGCACATCAACATGTCACAAAGGCTGGTGGAGAGGGGAGGGAGGAAATGACATCAAAAAGAAGAGGTACTAGTTGGAAGAAAGTGTTCAGTGGGAAGGGAAGGGGATCACGGGCTAGAAGGAACAAAAAAAAATAATAATGGGAGGGAATTATAATCAAAATACATTATATAAGCATATGAAAATGTCAATCAAGTTTCTAAAAGTTAAAAAAAAAACAAATGGAAGAGGAAAAGTTACTTTCTTTGTCCTCACCACACATCATAACATTATGTTTTTTAAGAAAAAATTTTTCCACATGCCCCAGGCTCTGGAATGAATAACAGTTATGAGTAAAGGCATCACTGAAGATTAGGCAGGACAAAAAGTAAAATAATCACAAAATAGAAACAGATGTTAAAGACTGTCTGCCAGACAGCACTAGCAAGAGACCTTCCATACTTGCTCCCCACCCCTACACTTCATACCAAATGTGGAACCCACTGACACTATGTCAAAACCCTGACTACTTAAGTTTGTAGGTTTTATACACTTCGTTGTATATATTGAGGGATTTTCAAAACATACTCTCGCATTTTAAAAATTATTTGTGCTTCTCAAAGGTAAAAGGAACAAAATTAAAAGAGAAGTTTCCTGCTGTGTAACTTCCTGTTTCTCTCAAATGTGTTCTAGAGCAGAGAAAGTAAAATTATAGTAGGAAGATTGAAAAGATCATGATTCCATAAACTGAATGAGCCTATTCATTTTTGTATTTCTAACAGAGAATGAATCCTTTCTAAATCTAGAATTTTCATTCTTATACTATGTATGTTTAAAAGTTGTTTTTGTAATTTCATGCGTGTAGTTTGACTTTATCCAGCCTCCTATGGCTCTCTTTTGTCTCTGTTCCATTCCTGCTGAACTTCCTCTTCCCAGCTAATTCCCCTCTTGCTTTTTTCTTTTCTTTTTTGTTTGTTTTGTTTTTTATTTTTTGGATCCAATGAATTTAACTGACTTAGGGTTACTTGCATTAGTATGGGAGTGGTTATTTACCACAGCATAGGAAACTAAACAGTGGCTATGCCACTAAAGAAAAGTATCTCCCGCTGGGTGTGGTGGCGCACGCCTTTAATCCCAGCACTTGGGAGGCAGAGGTAGGAGAATCGCTGTGAGTTCGAGGCCACCCTGAGACTCCATAGTGAATTCCAGGTCAGCCTGGGCTAGAGTGAAACCCTACCTTGAAAACCCAAAAAAAAAAAAAAAAAGAAAAGTATCTCCCTCCTTCACCAATCATTAACTGCCAATAGATCCTCAGGGAAGGATGGAATGTTGTAAGGCCCACCCTGATCCAGGACTTATGTTAACAAGGACTCAATTTTGTGCATAGCTTGTACAGGTAACCACAGCTGCTCTGAGCTCATGAGTACAAGGACCATTCCATGTATAGAACACAGTGTTTCAAAATGTTCCTCCCTGTCCTCTAGCTCTTATATTCTTTTCACCCCTTTTCCCATGGTGTTTCTTGAATCCCAAAGGGGGTGAAGGAAATACACTCAACAGTCACTTATTCTCATAACTCTGATCAGTTATATGTCTCTGCAGTAACTGCTGACTACTACAAAAAGAAGCTTCTCTGACCCACAGCCAAGAGCAGCACTTATCTATGGTATAACATGCCCATTTAGCAAAACATCAACTTCCCACAAATACCTATGACCTCCCCAGCCATGAGCTTTGACCACGTTTACCATACCAGGCATGCATTCCCTCCTGTGGAATGGGCCTCAAGTTCAATAAGAAAGTGGATAATCGCCCCCTAACAAGCATCTACTATTACACCAGAGGGCACATCAGGCTGGCAGTAAGTATAGCATGCCGATTCCCATACTATATTCTTATCTTGGCACTAAGTTGGTCACCAAATTTCATCTGTTAAGTATTCTCACCAGAAACTTATAACATTAGGACTGAAATTAGCCAACTGAGAATAATATTTAAAAAAATACTTGGACTGTAAAACTAGTATCTTCCTTATTCTTATTCACATCATCTCCTTCATCAAGAGGTATTATCTATAAAGGCTCCCAACAATGTTTATATCTACTTGTCTTGTATCTCTTATGAAAATCAAGTTTCTATACATATCTCAACCAAATTTCTAAAATTTTTTGTGCTGGGAGTAGAAACAATGTACACACCTCATATAAACATTGCTTTTTTAATTTATTTATTTATTTATTTATTTAAGACAGAAAGAAGGACAGAGAGAAATAGAGAATGAGAATGGGCACACCAGGGCCTTTAGCCACTGCAAATGAACTCCAGATGCATGCACCACTATGTGCATCTGGCTTACATGGGACCTGGAGAATCATACCTGTGTCCTTAGGCTTCACAGGCAAGTGTCTTATCCGCTAAGCCAGCTCTCCAGCCCTCAACCAAATTTCTATACATGGGTTGCAACACATTATAAGATTTTTTGGTGTGTATTTGTGTGTCTCTGTGTGTGTTATGCATCCATATGTATATGCATTTTTGTATGTGTATGTGAACAACATGGGTACACATGCATGCAGAGGCCAGAAATTGGTATCAAGCACTCTCCTCAATTGCAATCCATCTTACTTTTTTTTTTTTTCTTTTTTTTTTTATTGATTTTAATTGAGAGTGACAGACATAGAGAGAAAGACAGATAGAGGGAGAGAGAGAGAGAATGGGCACGCCAGGGCTTCCAGCCTCTGCAAACGAACTCCAGACGCGTGTGCCCCCTTGTGCATCTGGCTAACGTGGGACCTGGGGAACCGAGCCTCGAACCGGGGTCCTTAGGCTTCACAGGCAAGTGCTTAACCGCTAAGCCATCTCTCCAGCCCCATCTTACTTTTTTTTTTCTGAAAAAAAACATTGTTTTATTAATTTTTTTTAAATTTCCCATCTTACTTTTGAGACGAGTCATTCATTGGACCTAAGCTTACAGATTCTGCTAGCCAGTGAGCTCTAAGAATCCTTCTGTCTCAGCTTCCTTAACACTGGGATTAAAGGCACCTGACATTTTGACCTGGGTGTTGGGAATCCAAAATCTTTTCCTCATGCTTGCTCGTTAAGCACTTACCCACTGAGCTAGCTTGACAAACTTCTTTCCTATGCAAAATGCCCATGGTAGTAGCTAAATTGACTGCTACCAAAGGATTATCACAGTTCTTAGGTAAAATTCAGAGAAGTAGAATCAAAAGAAATGTTTAAATTATGTCAGAATAAAACTGATACCATCTTGGGATTTTACCACTTAGAAATTGGCAATGAAGAGTCATTGAGAAGTCAGGGGATAAAGTACTGCTGGTGCCTTGCTGCATAGTCCCCAAGTGAGTGAGAAACAGTGTCGCTCAAGAAGGAATGTAACTGAAAGGACCAGTGGGAAACATGTGGGAAGTCTTTCCAAAAGCTTGGCACAGGGCTGGAGGAGTGGTTCAGTGGTAAAAGGCACTTGCTTGTAAGCCTGACAGCCAGGGATCAATTCGGCAGTACCCACATAAAGCCAGATAAAATAAGTGGCCTATGTATCTGAAGTTTGTTTGCAGTGGCAGGAAGCCCTGGCATGCCCATAACTAATAATCTGTCTGCCTCTTTCTCTCTAAATAAGTGAATAAATAAATAAAATATTTTAAAGCCTATTATATATGCCTGCTTTCTCTACAAATCATAAAACAAGTATCTGGTTACTGAAAATCTAGCATAGTTCTTTTGTGTGTTTTACCCAAGGAAGTATTTTTTGACTCAAGTAGCATTTTCCTAGCCCATGGACAAATAAAAACATGTGATGTCAGAGTGACATGGCACCTGGCCTGGGGTATTTCTGTTGAGAAAGCTAGGACAAAGGAAGGAAAGAGAGCAAGTCTCTTCTCATTTCTCACTTCCCTTTTCCAATTCTTCTCAAATTTACAAATTCGGAAAAATATTTTGTTCGGGAAGAGGCTATCTGACTTGGACAATAGAAAAGATACGTTAGAAGTAGTTTCACTACTCATGTTGGTTTCTGGACTAGTCCTATGACTCCTCTGACCGAAACAACAGTAAACACATGCCAGAAGACCAGAGAGGCCAGGTCTGAAGACATCTACAGCTTCCACTGCCATACATTTGTAATGCCCTCCCTCTTGGAACCCATCTGTTACAAGTTAGGAAGCCCAAACCACCATGGATGTCTACATGGAGAAGAACTGAGACCCCCACAGAGCCATCTTAGATGTCCTAGCCAAGTCAGGCCTCCAGAAAGATGTGCCATCTGCTACCAATATGGATCAGATCGACCTGGCCAAGTCACTAAATTTGATAATGGTTTAATCGGCAATCATAGATAAAACACTATTTCTCCCCTCTCCTCTTTTTGCCTTTTTCCCTTCTTTCCCCTTTCTCTCTCCCTCTTTATCTCTCATACACACATACGTTATTTTTATGTAGCCTAAGCTGGCCTCAAGCAGGCAATCTTTGGTAACAGTCAATTTAGCTACTACCATGGGCATAACCCAAAACACTATCTTACTCAAACATTTACATTATGTTAATTCTTACTGGAAAATATTAGGTTGACCAAAGATATGAACCCTGCCATCTAGGAATTAGATTGTTCTCTGAATACTTGTAATAAAACTCCTTAAACTGTCAAATTAAGATGATTATATTCCACTTCTAAATACTTTTTAGCTTGATCCTTATTGTTAATAATGAATGACATGGTGAAATGGCTAGGTAGAATTCAAAGTTTGGAGAAAGTCCATGGCCACAAAACAAAACTCACTGACTAATAACCACCTTATCATAAATGCCACACTTAATCAATAGAGCAAATACCACAATTGCCACTATCTTATGTTTTATATGAATGGTTTTATTTTTGAAGGGCAAGCAAAGTTAACTGAGAAGCAAAATTAAAGTAACAGCTCCCTGCAACATGACAGGGTCTCAAAAGGGGTTGCGATAGGATTTTATCCTTTAAGTATAAACAACTTCACTGCATATACATCAACCTGATGTCAACTATCAGTTTTCCTGAGATGTCCAATTATTTTGTTTAAGTTTTCTGTTAAGAAAAAAATGTTTTATACTTATTTTCCTATATTAAATTATTTAAACTTTTAATATAATTAGCTTTTTTGTAACATTCTGGGTGTGTGTATGTATGTGTGCAGGCATGTGCATGCCACATGGCTCACATGTGGAAGTCAGAGGTTAGCTGATCCTTTCCCTCCACCTTGTTTGTGGTTGAATCTCTCGTTCATATTGTAAGGATAGCTAGCTGGTGAGCTTCCAGGAAATCCTCATGTCTGCCTCCTATCTCACTGTAGGTGTACTGGGATTACGAAGCCTGACACCACTTCTGGCTTTTACATGGGGTTGCTTTCAGGGCAAGCACTTTATCCACTGAGCCATCTCCCAAGTTTATAATTAGCATTAAAAAGTCAATACAGTAAAAAATTAAAGCTTGAGAGAAAAAAAAAATTTAAAGTTCTGGGGCTGGAGAGATGGTTTAGTGGTTAGGCACTTGCCTGTGAAGCCTAAGGACTCAGGTTCGATTCCCTAGGACCCATGTAAGCCAGATGTACAAGGTGGCGCATGCATCTGGAGTTCGTTGGCAGTGGCTAGAGGCCTTGGTGCACCTATTCTCTGTCTGCTTCTTTCTCTCCTTGTCTGTCACTCTCAAATAAATAAATAAAAATAAACAAAAAAATTTTTTTTAATTTCAAAGTTCTTTAATACTGTGATAGATTTTTATCTGTCTAGCATTAAGTAACACTAGTAAAAATTAGGGGGTAAGCTAGATTTTAGAGTCCCTCCATAACCTTACATAAATTATTTAAAAGCAAGACTAAAATTTGCAATGCAAAATAAAAATTTTTTACACTGTTAGGCATTTTCAAACAATGTAATACCTTAACTTTTCAATAAGGACATGAAGACCAGAAAATCAATATATCCAATACCCATGCTGCCTCAAAACATAGGATGAAGATAGATTGCTTTCATAGTTGTTATCTATAAAAGGGATAATTTTTATTAATTTGGTGACAAAATGCAGAGCACAATTTATATGTGCAACATCTTCAAGTTAACTCTATATTTGAGGATCCTACAAAGTCTTACACAAAAATAACACACAACAGATTTGATAACTACATAATAAAACTACCAAGAACACAAGTTTATCCATCAGACAACCACAAATCATCACACCCGTAGTATTAGATAGAAAGCTTTTTAAAACAAATGCTTCTGGAAAATTCTGAAGCATATGTTATTTTAATATCAACAGGAAGTACTCATCTCATCATCCATGTTCTTATTAGAAGAAATTTAATGTGTCAAGAAATTGTATGTGATTTTAGAAGGGCTGCCTGAACGCTAACTCAAAGAGAATATTTGCTAAGAATCTTACAGAAATCCAAGGGCCAGAACAGAAGCTGAAGGAAATGGAACCTATAAAGCTAGAAACCAGACCTTAGATCTCTGCTTCCTGAAGACAGACACTTTGTCTGTTGCATTTGCTCATTGGTTTCATAGCTTACCATGCTAAGGCCCAAGATGGTCGTTCTATTGTGATGCTCTGCCCCAAACCTCTATGTCCCAACACTAAATTCTTTAAATAAACCTGCTTGCCCCTAATTTTCCTTTTTTTGAGCATGACTACAATTGATTGGTTGGCCACCCTAGGCTATCCTTGGAACAGACATCTTCCCTTGGTTCAACAATTAAGACCAAGAATATAGACCCAGATGGATACAAGTTTATTTAGGAGAGGTTTTTCTTGGGCAGAAGTGGTAAACATATTCTATGTAGGTATAATAACCCACATGAAATCTCACAAGAAAACATACTAATGGAAAAGAAATCTAACAAACTTTCAGGATACAACACTTCTATGAGGAAAGCCTAAAATTTCGTACCTTATTTCATATCCAGAGTCCATATTAAGCCAGGAATCAGCAAAAAAAAAAAAAACCTCAAGAATTTTTTCAAAAAAGAGTTTCCTGGGTTGGGGAAATAGCTCAGCAAGTAAAAGTGCTTGTAACGTAAGCATAAGAGCCTGAGTTCAGTCCCCAGAAACCACATGAAAAGCTGGGCAGGGCCAACTAACCCCAGTCCTGAGACAGGCAGAGATGGAAGATTGCTCAAATTCTGGTCAGCCAATCTGACAAAAATAAATAAATAAAAATAAAAAGAGCAGCTCTAGATTCAGTGGAGACTGTCTCAAGGAAACAACATTGAAAAGTGACAGAGGACACCGAAGTACTCCTCTGAGCTCCACACGCATGCACATGGGGCATACATATGTAGATACCCAATGTATGCACACATCACACCACACCACACATAATTCATACACGCATGCCCTCCCTGCCAAAACAGCAGCTTCAGAGTAAGATCACTCTTTCCCTATACTCAATGAGCGCGCATACATCTTTTCTAGTTTGTACCCTAAACTACATTTCTAGCTTTTGTTTGTTTGCTTGTTTTTTTAAAATATATTTTTATTTAGTTGGGAGCATAGAGAAAGAGAAAACAGGCATTCCAGGACCTAATGAACTCCAGATGCATGTATCACTTTGAGTTTCTGGTTTTATGTGTGTTGCAGTCAGGTTCACATTGCTGGCAGAAATCACCCAACTAAGAGCAGCTTGTGGGAAAAAGAGGTTTGGCTTACAGACTTGAGGGGAAGCTCCACAAGGGCAGGGAAAATGATGGCATAAGCACAGGATGAACATCACCCCCTGGCCAACATAAGGTAGACCATAGCAACAGGAGAGTGTGCCAAACACTGGAATGGGGAAACTGGCTATAACACCCATAAGCCCACCCCCAACAATACACCACCTCCAGGAGACTTTAATTTCCAATTGCCATCAGCTGGGAAACCTAGCCTCCAGAACACCTAAGTTTATGGGGGACACCTGAATCAAACTACCACAGTGTGTGTGCTGAGGAACTAAATCTGGGCCAGCAGGCTTTACAAGCCTTTAACTGCATCCTTGGTTGTGTTTGTTTGTTTGTTTGTTTGTTTGTTTGTTTGTTTGTTTTGAGGTAGGGTCTCACTACAGATCAGGCTGACCTGGAATTAACTATGTACTCTCAGGGTGGCCTTGAACTCACACCAATCCTCCGACCTCTGCCTCCCCAGAGCTGGGATTAAAGGTGTGCGCCACCACACCTGGCTGGTTGGGTTTTTTTGAGGCAACTTCTCACTCTAGCTCAGACTGATCTGGATCTCACCCTGTAGCCCAGGCTGGCCTCAAACTCATAGCAATCCTCCTACCTCCTCAGCTTCCCAATCACTGGGACTAAAGATGTGAGCCACCATACCCAGTTCCATTCCTAGTTTTAATATTAGCATTGATCTCATTAATTCTCTGTTGTAGTTATCTTCTTGATGCTGGGACAAAACACCCAACCCGAAGCATTATGAGAGGGAAGGGTTTATTTTAGGCTGACAGTTTAGGGGGCGTTTCATCATGTCCAGGGAAGCATGGCATGAGCAGTAAGCTGTCACATATCTGAGTAGTCTAAGTACTAGTCTTAGAGGTGGGCTAATAAACCTCAAGATTCACCCACAGTGACACACCAGCAAGGTTCCACCTCCCAAACTGCCATCAGCTTGGCACTGAGCATAAAGCTTAAATACAAACACATGAGGCTATGGTGGACAATTCACATTCAAACTACCACCCTCTCCAAGGTAGGTGACATCATATACAATAGAACTCATCCTAAAAACAACTTGTTTTGTACTAAAAAGTAGGGAGTCTGAGCTAGAGACATGTCATAAAGCCATCCATGTGTAAGTGTTGGTGTAATAAACAATAAATATCTCTTCCTAAACTGGACATAGTCTAAGGAGCCTCAAACTGAGTAAATAGCTATAGTAAAAATCCATATATTAGTATATTTAGCATAGGAAAGGACTAGGGCCCTATGCTGCTCAAGGTTTCAGCAAGATAATAAAATAGAAGGCTGGAGAAATGGCTTAATGGTTAAGGCATCTGCCTGCAAAGCCAAAGGATCCTAGTTCGATTCTCCAGGACCCACGTAAGCCAGATGCACAAGGGGGTGCGTCATCTGGAGTTCGTTTGCAGTGGCTGGAGACCCTAGAGCGCCCATTCTCCCCCCCACAAATAAATAAATAAAATATATTTTTTTAAAGTAATAAAATAGAAACATCTGAACAAGATAAAAAGAGAAATATCAAAGGGGAAAACATTAAATGTTTATAAGAATTAATTACCAAAAGGATCTAATGGCACCAAGAAGACAATGTAGAAAACAAAATAATTTCAATGAAATGAAATCACTGGAAGTCATGTTTTCACTGAGATCTAATGGAGGGAAAAATGAACCAATGATACAGGCAATGTATTTACAATTAAGGTAAGAAGAAAATATTATTTGTTCCTGCTGTAAACAAAGACAATACCACCAAGGGCAGAATGTTCATGTTTAACTTTCTCATCAACAAACTAAGAGATATATTATTTATAACCTAATGGCTTGCACTTCCATGGCTTCACTCTGCCCTTACGTTTATATTCCAACACACAAATGATTATATATTAATCGGCATTACTTAAGAAAAACATTACTTTGTAAGAATAGTTAATGTGGTTCTTTCAATGGATTCATGCATATTTTACATTCTTGGCATTAAATAGAGAAAATGACTTTGAACTTAAGAGTACTTTGCAGTTTCTTTTAAACTATCTAACAACATAATTTAAGTACTGTGTAATGTAGACAGCATGTTTACAAAATGCTGAAAATTATGAGACTGAGTGGTAGGAAAAATAGTTGACATTGCAAGACTGTAAAGAAATAAGTGTTTTGTACTAGTATATTCTTACCCATTCAAGATAACAAATGTATGTTTTCCCTAAAAATAAGGTTCTAAGCTGGGTATGGTTGCATATGCCTTTAATCCCAGAACTCGGGAGGCAGAGGTAGTAGGATCACCATGAGTTTGAGGCCACCCTGAGGCTACATAGTAAATTCCAGTTTAGCCTGAGCTAGAGTAAGACCCTACCTCGAAAAACCAAAAAATAAAAATAAAAAAATAAAAAACAGATAAAGTTCTGGGGCTGGAGAGATGGCTTAGCAGTTAAAATGCTTGCCTGCAAAGCCTAAGGGCTCATGTTTGATCTCTTTCCAGGTCCCACCTGAGCCAGATGCACAAAGGTGAAGCAAGTGCAAGGTTACAGATGCCCACTATGTGGCACAAGTGTTTGGAGTTACGTGTACTGGCTGAGGCCCTGGCATGCCAATTCTCTCTCTCTCTTGTTCTCTCTAAAATATGAAAAATAAAAAATTAATGAAGTTGTCTGGCTAGGGATGTGGCTTAGTTTGTAGAATGCTTTCCTAGCATGTATGAGGCCTGGGTTCAACCCCCAATAACATAAAATAAAATAAATTTTTGAATTAAAAATAAAACTCTGTTGGGCTGGAGGGATGCTTAGCAGTTAAGGTGCTTGCCTGCAAAGCCAAAGGACCCAGATTTGATTCCCCAGGATCAACGTAAGCCAGATGCACAAGGTGGTGAATGTACATGGAGTTCATTTGCACCAGGTAGAGAGACTGGTATGCCAATTCTCTCTCTCTCTTGTTCTCTTTCTCTCTCAAATAAATTAAAAAAATATATTAAGCTCTGTCAAGCAGCTGAGCACTTAGCTCAGTGGTGGAGTGTCTGCCTAACATGCACAAGGACTTGAATTTGACTCAAGAGAAAAAAAAAAAAAGGAAAACAAAGCTCTAGCCAAGAAATTTCCATTTTCTTCATGAACATGTACTCTCTCACACACAAATGAACACACAAAATAAACAATAAAAATGGGAACTTCCATTTTCTTACCAGAGACCCTTACATATGTGACTACGTAGCTGCATTTCAATTTGTTAATCAAATAAACCATAAAATAGCTGGGGAAACTAAGGAAAGATGTTTCCTTCTTATTTTTGAAAGAGAACAGAATTTAAAAGCACAAATATTTTCTCTAGAAAATATTAATAATTTTACTACCTGTACTTTTATTTTACCTTTACTTGTAAGTTTTTTTTTTGAGACAGTGTCTCACGTAATGCAAGTTGTTCTCAAACTCTCAATGATTCTCTTATCTCAGTCTCCCCAATGCTGAGACTACAGGTGTGCACCACCATACCCAGCTCCCAATCTTAAAGTTTATTTTTTGAAGTCTTTATGTTTTTAATTTTTTTCAAGCAGGGTCTCACTTTATCCCAGGCTGACCCAGAACTCACTCTATAGCCCAGGCGGGCCTCTAACTCATGGAAATCCTTCTACCTCAGCCTCCCAAGTGCTGGAATTAAAAGCATGAACCACCATGGCCAAAGAAGTCATATTTTAGAACTAAAAATTATATAATAACTTTGAGCTGGGTATATAGTTCAGTAGAGTACTTGCTTAGCATGTACTAGGTCCCAGATTTGATTCCCAACACCGAAAAATAAAAATAAATTTAAAAAATTATATAACAATTTTAAAGCTTAAAATTTGGTTAGGAATTATAGCCCAAATTCAGTTCAGATAGTATTAGCAAAAATGCATATAGTATCTAATAAATATCCACTGAATAAAGGAATGAATTTCCCCTGTCACAATGCCTGTTAATTTACCATCTGCTCTCCATCTCCACAGCAACTCCGACTCCGGGCTTTATTGCCTCTGCACAAGCTGCTGGCACAGCTTCCTGATCCCAGACGCCTCCTTTCTGCAGCACACCTTCCATGCTCCTGCCATGCGGATCTTTCTGAAACATCATGCTTCCCCTGAACATACAGTTAGTTCCATCAGGCCTTCCATATCAAACCCCCCTATAAAACATTCATAGTTCGCCTGTCTAAACTTCCCTTAGCATATTCTCTCAAATATGCCAAGCAACTCCAACCTCTATGTGTTTGTCTTCCTTCTCTTCTCTTCTATGTCTTCCTTTGACTCCTCAGTGTTTTACAATCTGCCCAGAAGAAATTCAAGCCTCATGTTCATGAGGTGTGTGGATTGCCAAGGGAAAATGTTGGGAAAGACCAGGGAACTGTATCTGTGAGCCACCACAGCGTCACCTGAGGGTTTCAAACACTGACTGAATGAGTAATATAGATTACCACTTAGAAAATCTCTTACTGGAAATGAATCCACCAATTTATGTGTCTCATTCAGTATAACAGAAATGAATAATTCCAAATTTAATACTGAATAGGAATCTATAAGAGCAATTATTGGTTAAAATAGGATTTTCAAAAATGCTTGTATCATCTTTACAAAATATAATTACAGTACACATTACTTTAGGAAATCAAAGTCCTCATGACAAAGACACAAAACCTGTAGGTCTATGTTGACACATTTTTAAGAGATTACTGTAAAATTTTTCAACTATAAAAATTACCTCGGAGCCGGGCGTGGTGGCACTCGCCTTTAATCCCAGCACTCGGGAGGCAGAGGTAGGAAGATTGCCATGAGTTCGAGGCCACCCTGAGACTCCATAGTGAATTCCAGGTCAGCCTGGGCTAGAGTGAGACCCTACCTCGAAAAATCAAAAAACAAAAAACAACAACAAAAAAAATTACCTCGGGCCTGGCCCAGCTTAGCAGTTAAGGCATTTGCCTGTAAAACCTAAGGACCAAGGTTCAATTCCCCAATATCCATGTAAGGTGATGCATGCATCTAGAGTTCACTTGCAGCAGCTGAAGGCCCTGGCACACCGTCTTTTTCTATCTGCCGTTCACTCTCTCAAAATAATAAAATTTAAAAAATAAAAAAATTATCTCCAGAGTATTCATTGACATAATTATTATACAAATGCATAGCAAGTAGCACAGTGATCAGGAACGGCTTTTACATATTCACTAGGCCAACATCTCAAATTGACAGATTTGTTATTCAATCTCTGTCAGGCTTACAACTTATCTAAACCAGAGTAAGAATAAAGAGACTAGGGCTGGAGAGATGGCTTAGCGGTTAAGCGCTTGCCTGTGAAGCCTAAGGACCCCGGTTCGAGGCTCGGTTCCCCAGGTCCCACGTTAGCCAGATGCACAAGGGGGTGCACGCATCTGGAGTTCGTTTGCAGAGGCTGGAAGCCCTGGCGCACCCATTCTCTCTCTCTCTCCCTCTGTCTTTCTCTCTGTGTCTATCGCTCTCAAATAAATAAATAAAAAATTAAAAAAAAAAAAAAGAAAGAGACTAGGAGTAAGCAAAAATAGGCCTAGACTGGGAAGTCATGTAAAAGGATAATGCATTCAGTATTTTTTACATGCAAAAAGTCAATATTGCTGCATATTCAAATTTTAATAATTCAATAAGTCCTTGAGTGCTTACTGATATAACATGAATTCTTTAAGACAAGGTCTTAGTATATAGATCTGGCTGGCCTTGTATAATTTAAAGTTACTTTGCATTACTGGCAGAACAATAGTGGAATCTGGTCTGTGTCACATAACCCAGATAGCAAAAAAGGTGAGGGACATAAAGGAAGAGAAACATTAATCAAGATAGCACCAGATAGTCTGTGGAAGACTAATTACAAGTGCTAGATCATGATAAAATTATGAGATATTAACAAAACCAGTCATTTAAAACAAGAAGTCTACTGGCTATGCTGCTACAAGACAGGATATCTACCTATTAAGAAAGAAAATAAATAGGGATACACATACACACACACACACACACACACACACACACACACACACATGTATTTGGTTTTTCAAGGTAGGTTTTCACTGTAGCCCAAGCTGACCTGGAATTCACTATGTAGTCTCAGGGTGACCTCGAACTCATGGTGATCCTACCTCTGCCTCCCAAGTGCTGGGATTAAAGGCATGCACCACCACTACTGACTCTTAAAATATTTTTCATTTATTCACATGCAGAGAGAAATGGAAAGAAGGGAGACACAGAGAATGGGCATGTCAGGTCCTCCAGCTGCTAGAAACAAACTCCAGATGTACATGCCACTTTGTGCATCTGGCTTTACATGGATACTGGGAAATCAAACCTGGGTCATTAGGCTTTGTAGCAAGTGCTTTAACTGCTGCGCCAGCTCTCCAGCCCTAATGTTTTTCTTTACTAAAGGAGTTTTGTAATTGCTACACTTAAATCTCTTCCACATGTTCACTCTTGCTTTGCCATTCTTCAAAAATTAGAAGAGACACCACAGGCTGCAGTCACAGAACATCAGAATATCATAGTGGGAGGAAAACCAGACCCCTCCTGACTAGCCCTCATAGTGCTGGAAAGCCCTATGGGAACTGCTGGAGGACAATGACCACCAGCAGCATGAATAAGCAGACTACAAAATCAACCAGCCAGACAAGAAGTACACACTTGTGCAATAGTGGCACACCTCTATGGGTAACCAACTGTTCTCTGATGGGACATGAGGTGCACTCAGTGGGAGAGAACCCATATCTGGTACTGGAAACCAAGCAGACTCCCATGGTAAGGAAACAGACTTCAGAAAGAAGTCCCAACTGCTCTCAAATAATTTTACATACCCCTTTAACACAGCTGCTCTCATTCTTGGTTGAAGAATCTTTTTTTTTTTTTTTTTTTTTTTGCAGATGGCAGAGTTAAAACAGAGGAGAACCTGGCTGGAGAGGTGGTTTAGTGGTTAAGGTGTTTGCCTGCAAAGCCAAAGGATCCTGGTTTGATTCTCCAGGACCCACATAAGCCAATTTGCAGTGGCTGGAGGCCCTGGCGTGCCCATTCCCTCTGCCTCTCTCTTTGTCTTCTCCTTTCTCTCTCTCTCAAATAAATAAAATATATTTTTTAAAAAAAACAGAGAACCAAGATGCATCAGTAAGACAAGAAGAGACTAGTTGAGAGGGGGAGAGGTATGACAGAGAGTAGAGTTCTGAAGGGGAAAGTGGGAGCCAGGGAATTAGCATGGTTTATTGTCTATAATTATGGAAGTTGTCAATAATAAAAAAGAAAATAGATAAATAAAGTGCTTGCTGTTCCAAAAAAAACCAAAAGACATGAAGATAGCCAACTGCCCACCATGAGATGTGCCACCACTACCACATCTGCCAAGGCCTGGGAGAAATTGCAGAGGAAGCCGTCACATGCATACTGCTCTCACTGCTAACCAGATAACCCGTTCCAGGGCAAGGATGACAGAGTGATTGTGGTAGTTTGATGCAAGTGTCCCCCATAGACAGGTATTCTGAATGCTACGTTCCCAGCTGATGGCAATTTGGGAATTAACACCTCCTAGAGGCAGTGTATTGTTGGGGGTGGTCTTGTGGGTGTTATAACCAGTTTTCCCTTGCCAGTGTTTGACACACTCTCCTGTTGCTGTTGTCCACCTGATGTTGGCGAGGAGGTGATATCCACCCTCTGTTCATGCCATCATTTTCCCCTGCCATCATGGAGCTTCCCCTTGAGTCCCACAAGCTGCTCTTGGTTGGGTGTTTTCTGCCAGTAATGCGAAACTGGCTGTAACACTAATCAAAACCTATCACACCAGAAATCCAGAGACTACAGAGAGCTTAACACTAAATCAGACTGCCAACAGGTGTGCCATGGCTCATTGTGCCATGGAACATTATAGAAGAAGGAGCAGAAAGATTTTAAGATCCACAAAGTCAGTAGGAATATTCTGAGGCACAGTCCCCTCCACTATGCCACAGGGACTGTCCTTCATGACCCCACAGTGAATAGCATAACCCCATTGAGAAGGGCCCCCAGCGTAAGAACAGAAGAAGGGGATAAAAGAGTATAAGCTATTATACCATATCTAAAATAAAAAGTGAAAAAAGTTAATTGTGCACCATTTCAAACTTTTCTATACAATATAAAGATCAGTTCTAAAAATTTACTCTCAAATTTTCTGTGCCAGGCATGGTACACATTATAGGTACACATCGGTAATTCCAGTGCTCAGGAAACTGAGGCAAAAGGATGGAGAATTCAAGGACAGCTAGATCTATGTAGTGAGATCTTCTCCTAAAATAAAAAAGGTTAGTCTGCACTTATTTTATTTGCTTGTCAACAGGATGAATATGATCAAAATATAATATATACATGTATTAAAATATCATAATGAAGCCCATTATTATGTATAATTAATATATGCTAACTAAAAATGATTTTATAAGATTGTTGAAAACTCCAAAGAGTGGTTATACTAACTTTTGTGTCAATTTTTTGTTTGTTTGTTTTGTTTTGGGGGGGGGGGCAGGGTCTCACTCTAGTCCAGGCTGACCTGAAATTCACTCTATAGTCTCAGGGTGACCCGACCTCACAGTGATCCTCCTACCTCTGCCTCCCGAGTGCTGGGATTAAAGGCACGCCCCAACACACCTGGCTCAATTTTTATATTTAGAATTTTCAAAGGCAAACTTTGAAATATTCATCCTTTTAAAAAAAGGTACAGTGGTAGATCTATTGTATGCCAGCCTAGTATTCTTATTAAAATTAACAACGTTCCAGATGGCTCAGTGGTTAAGAGTACTTGCTGTTTAAGCTTGCAGCTCAGGCAAGAGACCACCAAATTTCAATTTCCCCAGAGCCCACGTAAAAATCTGGGCATGGTCACACATGTCTGGAATGCCAGTCGATGACAGACAGAGACTGGAGAGTAGCTGGAGCTGGACAATGGATAGCGGTTCTCAAGAGAGATACACCACCTCAAGCAGTATGTGGAGAAACAATTGGAGAAGGGCACCAATGTTCTCTTCTGGCCTCTGATACAACCACATGGGCACATGCCTCTGCACACACATGTGCACACACCAAACTATACACAACACTTGTCTAAACAAAAAATAGTACTGAGCTGGGCGTGGTGGCGCACGCTTTCAATCCCAGCACTTGGGAGACAGAGGTAGGAAGATTGCCGTGAGTTCGAGGCCAGCCTGAGACCACATAGTGAATTCCAGATCAGCCTGAACTAGAGTGGGACCCTACCTCAAAAAAAAAAACAAAAAAGAAGAAAGTAATATTGAGAAAGACCTAAGAAAATGCATCATTGGTAAATCATGTGTTTAGAATGTATTAGATACTGAGGTTAAACCCCAGCATCCTCCTAAAAAGGTTATCACTAGTTTTACCACATTGCCCACATATCAGTAATAAGGGTGCTTCAAAACTGTCCAGCTGTAATTGAAATTTGTTTAATATTTTCTTTATTTATTAGAGAGAGAGAGAGCATGAGAGCATACCAGGGCCTCAAGCCACTGCAAACAAACTCCAGATGCATGCACCACCTTGTATACCTGGCTTTACATGGGTATGGGGAATTAAACCTGGGTACTTTGGCTTTGCTGGCAAGCACCTTAACCACTAAGACATCTCTCCAGCCCTGTAACTGAACATTAAAAGCCAAATTTGATGGAAATTCTTATTTACTCATATGTACAAGTTGGTTATCTCTTTTGACAATTTGAGTTTTGCCTTCCTGTGGGTCTGAAACATTTATTCCATTCTGTAGAGAGCTTAGTTTCCCCTGCTTTCAAAACTCTAGCAAACTGCCTCCCACTGGCATAAGAACAAGTGCTTCCCTCTTGTACATATTCAAAACCTGCTTCTCAAAAAAGAATTTCAAAAACACTGAACACTACACTATTTGATATATGACTTAATTTCACAGCAATAAAAAGAAATGAATGGTAAGAACTTGCACATATATTTAGCATGTGGCTAAAGCAGGTAATGAAAAAGTGCTAGGACCTCAACATGGGTACTGCTCAGAGGATATGGAACTATCAAAGTTAACAGGCATGGGCCAGAAGACAACTGTGTGACCCCTGCTAACTATAACGGGGACCGAATATTGCAGCTGATGTTATGAACGAGCAATTAGTTCAAATTAACAGCACGCTAAAAACTATCTTATCCAGTCTTCCTCTGCTGGCCAAAGCTCTTGAACATGTAAGAACACAAATGTCCACAAACATTTTTTACTTGCCAGACCAAACTCAGTTCAATTAAAACTTTGCCAGCTACTTGGAGTGGCTGTACTGGGAAGATGGTAGAAGTAGCAAGTAGTATGACGCTCCACTAAGCTATCCAAATTTCACTCTTTTTTCTTGCCTAAAGGAAACCTAAAATGTTTTGAGGTCTTGGCATTAAGCTTGGAAATCTGTTTCTTGAGAATAGGCAAATTAAGGGTATTTGATAATTTTTGGTGCATTTGAGCATACACACACCATTTATGTTGTTATGCTAGGATTTGAGTAACCAAGTACTACAGAGTATGTGGCTTCTACACAGAACATGTATTCACAGCTCCCCAGCTAGGAGCCTGAGCCCCAGATGTCTGCAGAGCTGGTTCCTACTAAGAGCTAGGCAAAAGGACTTTTCCTTGACAGGTAGATAGCTGCTTTCTCCCTGTGTCTTCATATTGTCTTCCCTCTGTATCAGTCTTGTCCAAATCGCCTGTTCTTTCAAGGGTCCCAGTCATAGTAGATCAGGGCCCATCCTAATGACCTCATTTTAACTTAATTACCTCTATAAAGATCCTGACACCAAATACAGTTACATTCTCAGGTACTAGAGGTTAGGACTTCAACATGTATCTTGAAGGGGGCATGAGTCAGCCCATAACAACAATGAAACTACAATCCAGCAGTCAATCCACCTCCTCTTGTCCTAAACATGTCTCAATAACACCTGATTATTCATAAACCACTAAATGTCCACTATGTCCTCGATGCTACATTTACAAGAGTATGACACAGTAGCTGACTTAAGAGATTCATAGTCTGTTAGGGAAGGCAAGTAAACCTAAAACAAAGCAGAAGTGAGTGTCCCTTAATCCCCTTTGAACTAAATCAGGATAAATCAACATCTGAGCCTTCAGATAATAAAATGCCGTGAGCAAAATGATAATGTAAAAGAAAGCACAAAGCCAACATTATGTTTTCATCATGTTGCTATCATTCACCCCTTTCTTCTCTTTCCCAAACATAAAAGTATATAAGAATAGGCTTCGCAAAGCACAGCTCTACTTGAATTCCTTAAAGCTTTTTGTATTCTAAGTGGCACTTTTTACTGCTGCCATGTTGGGGACAAAGGAAGAGAGAAATGTCAAGAGAACCAAATTCCACTTACTTGTGGGCTGATGTTTTAGCATGAGTCACTGCCCTTTAGCAACTTGGAATGAAACTAAACCATTAAAGAAGTCTGCCAATAGAGACCCAGATGTTCAATGGAAAAGGGTAGGCAATAAGGGAGGTACAATAAGAAAATATAAGTAAGCAGTATTAATGATGGCAATGCCTACTAACAAGACATAACTTTTTTAAAGACAACAGACTTGGGCTGGTAATGTAGCTCAGTGGTAGAGACTTTCCCTGGATTCAATCTGCATTCTAGGGATTAAAAAAAAAAAAAACAACTGATCTTGATTGTTTAAAGTTCTATTAAATTCTTTTCTCCAGTCAGAAACTTGGTGGATCTCATTAATACAGCTATTCTTTTTTATAAAGAGTTACAGGGATGGAGAGATGGCTTAGCAGGTAAAACGTTTGCCTGCAAAGCCTCAGGACCTCAATTCAATTTCCCAGGACCCATGCAAGCCATGGACAAGGGATGCATGCATCTGAAGTTCGTTTACAGTGGCTAGAAGCCTTGGTGTACCCATTCTCTCCCTCCCCCCACTTCTCTCTCTCCCTCTCAAATTAATTAATTAATTAAAATTTAAAACAATTACAGCAATCAAAGCACAAATAGTTCAATCTGACCACATTGACTTATATTAACTGGCATAAAAGTCCATCTGGTTTAGCAGAAGCTGAATTATGAATTTATTCATAAAATCAAGTTTTTTATAATATTATCTTACACTAATATGACAAAATATACCTCACATGTTGTTTTATAGCTGATTATGAAACTAGAATTGGCACAGCAAAAATTGTTATCTTGGTTGCACCCAAAGTACTTTAAAAAAGTCCAATAAGAAATGTCAATCTCTAAAATATTTTAAACATTTCTTTTTCAACTATGCATTGTTTTTGAAGAAAGTGTTTATTATTTTTGAAAAATCTGCTTGGTCCCTTTCACCAATAACTAATTTTTTGTGGAGCTGCAGTTTGATAAATTACATTATGTTATAATAAACTGTTTGGAGCTTTATAACCTAGTGACACGAAGAGGATCTGCCCTGGCTGCCACCTTATAAGCTCAGTATTATCTCTATGAGGAGGTTGGCCTTGCTATCCAAAACTGTAGAAGTATTTGTAGTTCTCATAGTCAGAATTACAAGCTTTACTCTTGTTTTTTGTGGTGAGATCTTTCTTGGCCTATCTTTTCTCTCTTTTAAACTACTGTTATTATGATAAAAAAGATGTTTAATTGACAAATCATGGCTGCTGTTAACAATCAAATATCATTAATATGATGGGAGAGTATGCCTTTATAGAACAGTTAAACAGGAACTATAATTAGCATGAATTCAACAAGAATAATTAAAATTTAACTTCCATTCTTTTGTTAGAAGAGGAAGCATACCTTATATTCCCCCTGAAACACCCACCACAGTGTTGAACATACTTCAATAAATACACAAAGCAACATGCACAAGAAAGAGTGAGGGCTCTTGATATCAAAAACCTCATGACCTTTTTCCAGCAAGTTCCTTAAACTTCAGACCTCAGCTTCCTCGACTATGAAAAATGGGTAATATCTACCACACGAATGCTTTCAGAATTAAACATAATGTGAATAAAGCACTAGCAGTGTTCAGTGAAAAGTAGTTCTAACAAGAACTTTACCATTTGGACAACTGAGAATGCATTTCAGAATTTATAGCTCCCAAAAAGAGAGTGAGGCCAGAGGTATAATCAAATTCTAATCTCTTCCAGCTCACTTTTTACAGTATAAATGTAATTCTCATTCTATCCCCTCTACAACCTTCAAAATAGCAAATCTGTCATGTATTTCTATAGGTTCATCCTCTAACTTTGCAGCAAAACCCTACTTTTTTTGCATGTGCTCACGAGTGTGTGTGTGTGTGTGTGTGTGTACGCGCGCACGCGTGTGTGGGGAGGACACGCCAGGGTCTCTTCTCACTGCAAATGAACACCAGACAATTGTACCACTTTTTGCATCCAGCTTACATGGGAGGCTTAGAAATTGAGCCTGGGCTGCAGGCTTTGCAAGCAATTGCCTTTAACCATTGAGCCCCTAAAACTTGATGTCTTGATCTCACTGACTTCAATACTCAGGTTCTATCATCCATGTAGCTATTTTCCATGCTTTCTATGCATCTTACTCCACCCATTTCTAAACTACTATCACCTTCGTCCATATTCCCTTATCAGAACCCACCTGAAGTTCCATAAATTCCCAAAATAAACTCTCCCTCTTCTATACTTGATTACAGTCAAAAGCCAAAAAGTGACACTCTCTCCTTAAATTACTAAAGTAATTAGCACTGCTTTGGGGACTTTGTTATTCTGTCTGACACTATAACATCTATTGACTAACAAATCAGCAGAAACCTTGAAATTTAGGTCAAAAGAATAAATAATACATCAAGGAAGTTCAATGTGGTCAGAATGGCAGCTTTTGCCATTTCTGCTAGAAGGAGGCGGGCAGTGCAGTCTGTGTACATTGATTAGAACAAATACTAAGTTTTAAACTTATGTTTTGTAGGGAAGAAGGGGTTTAAACAGATAAAAATAAGAGTAATCCCTTACCCAACTTAAGCACTTTTAATGATTATTATCTTAAATTCCCTACCTATACAGAACATAATTCTATTATTTTGGGTAGATGCATTTTGCATCTTGAGACAGGGTCTCAGTATGTTGTTTCAACTCCAACTTATGGGCTCACGTTGTGCTCACATCTCAGCCTCTAGAGGAGCGAGGACTGACTGCAGGCATGTGCACAGCGCCTAGCCTTTACAAACACAGAAACAAGAGTAAATGTAAATCTTCTAACAGCCAAAACCTAAAATGATTTTCATAATACAAATTTGAGGAAACCCCCCACACACAGTTTCATTAAGTCAAATACAAATGACTGAATGGATTCTAATGCATTGGTATGAGAAAGCAGCTAATGTCCATCAACTTACAAAAAGACCCTTTGTTCAAGAAAGCACACAAACAAATATCACTCACATTGACTACTAAAATGCTACCCTAATACAAGGCTCAAAAATATTTAACTACATTGGAAAAGTACTAAGTTTCCAAAACTTCTACATTGCTTACAGGTAGTAGATTTAGCATAACATTCTTTACAACATGAAACAGAAGTCAGGAATGCCAACTAATCTTGAAGACTCAACAAATTAAACTGTAAATTAATTAAGTATATTATATAATCATTAATTTTAACTTCCACATGTTTCACCCCACTCCATGATCATCTACCATAACCACAAAGGGCTACGCTTATTAAAGTAGCAGAAGGTATGACATTTACACAGAAGAAACCAGTAATAATTACAATAGGGGTATCAAAATTGAAAATTATACAAGGAAAAATACTCAAGAAGATGTTTTAAAAGATTATATTTAGGGCTGAAGAGATGGCTTAATGGTTAAGGTGCTTGCCTATAAAGCTAAAAGACCTAGGTTTGATTCCCCAGGACCCATGTAAGCCAGATGCACAAGGTGGCATACACATCTGGAACTTGTCTGCAATAGCTGAAGGCCCTGGCATGCCCATTCTCTACTTGCCTCTTTATCTCTTTCTCAAATAAAAAAATAGTTTTTAAAAGATTATATTTATTTTTCAGTAACAGGAAGAGGGAAGAGCATCTTAACTGGGAAAATATTAGGGAACTTATTTTAAAATACTGGTTATGATATCATATGAGAACTGAATTTCAACTCTACCACGAAGCATGATGTTGCTCTGGAATGAGACTTAATCTGAGTCCCAGTTTCCCTAACAGGACAATAGGAATGATAGTCCTTATTTCAAAGAGTTGTATAATTAAATAAAATTAACTATGCAAAATACTGAGAAAATACCTAAGCACAAATTAAGATCTCAAGAAACTTCACTGAAAAACAAGACATTTTTACAGCCAACATATTTCTAACCTGCCAAGGAAGACATGGCCAGAGACAGAGACAAAAAATAAAATTAAGATTTTCCTTTCTCCCTCTCCACGTATCCAGTTGTTCAAATAATATTATAAGTAAATATAATAGGCCAAAAGGAGCATTATGACATCATTGTCATATACCTCAAAGAGATAAGCTATTATCATATCAAGTTGTTTTTATCCCAAAAAGAGCAATGTTTGGTGAAATCTACTAAATCTAATACAATTTGCCCTTCACAAGGTACAAATAGAAAAAAAAAACTGCATTGCCATTTCAATGTACATTCTGAGGGCACATAATCAAATTTATTATTCCAGCTCAAAAAAAAAAATTCTGAAGACCTCTTTCTTGACATATAAATAAAAAATTGGAATATACAACTGTAAAATGCCCACTAGTTACTATACTTTCAACATTATTCTAGACGTTCTGATGAATATAATTTTTTTAAATTTGCCAGGAAGTCAAATTATCATTTACAAATGATGTAACTGAGTTGTTACAAAAACTAAATAAAAACTATTACAGTTAAGAATTTCATAAGATGAACAGTGAGCAAAGAATATATGAAAATCATAACTTTTCTGTTTCATCAGGTATATATAATCATCTTCATAATATAATGAAAAGATTTCATTCATAATTGAATCAACAAGTTCTAAAATACCAAAAATATTACTTTAAAAGGGGCCAGAACCCACACGAAGAAAAGTCAAAACCAAGTCAATCATAAAAGATGATTGAAAAATTATAGTAACTTGTGAAAACAATACATCTATCACTAAAAAATTAAGTTAGCTATTCCAGTGGGATTATTCTGGGACCTTAATATGTTGAATTAAAGGTAACCTTAAAAAAGAACTATATAAAAATGCTGAAAATGTTTTGAAAAAGACAGTGACAAGTAACCATTCACCAGTCTGGAACCACTGGATCAAAAGGAAACATCCAGCCAGGGTGGTGACTCATACCTTTAGTCCTGGCACACAGCAAACTGAAGGAGGAGAGTCAGGAGTTCAAGGCCATCCTGAGCTATACAGTGAGCACAAGGACAATGAGGGTCACATGATGAGACCATCTCAAAAAACAAGAAAACAGACCAGTGGAACAAAACAGAAACCTAGAAAAGCCAATTAATTATATCCATAATAGATTATATACACATGTTTTGGTATATGAGACCTCTGGGAAAAGATAATTGCTAAATAAATAGTATTGAAAGAATTGTTACTGGTCATGGTAGTATATACCTGTAATTCCAGCACTCAGGAGACTGTGGCAAGAGGATCACAAATTAGAAACACCATTGAACACAGTCAAAGAAAGAGAGGGAGAAAGAGAGAAGGGGAGAGAAGAAAAGAAAGAAATACAATATTTATGACAATGAAAATAATTTATAGAAGATACAACCTCCATGTTAAAATGGCAGCTAACTGCCGGGCATGGTGGTGCACACCATTAATCCCAGCACTCATGAGGCAGAGGTAGGAGGTTCGCTGTAAATTCAAGACCACCCTGGCACTACATAGTAAGTTCTAGGTCAGGCTGAGCTACAGTGAGACCCTATCTCGAAAAACAAAACAACAAAAAAGCAGCTAACTGCTAGTACTCAATATGAAGAGCTCACATTCTCACGTACAAAGATGAATAATAACTAAACCTTTCTGAAAGACAAGCTACTAAGATCTATTAAAATCACTAAAATATGCATGCCATATGACTTCAGGTCTATCCTAAGGAAATAAAGGCAGTTACTAATTCATCAATATGCTAACTGCTGTGCATTCATATGCCAGAATATTAGACACACATTTAAAATGATGTTATGTTGGACTGAGGAGATGACTCATTATTCAAAGCACTTGCTACTAAGGGTATGAGAGCCTTTTGAGTCAGAAACCAGAGATCACTAAGTTTGACTCCCTAGGTATAAAGCTAGGAGTGGCCATGAGCAGATCCCTAGTGGGTGGGGGAGACTGGTGAAAACTGGAGAATCATTGCAACTCCTTGATGAATGGGAGCTCCAGACTGAGGGAGAGACCATAGCTCAAGGAAATAGGCAGATGAGTGATAAAAGGACACCACTGTTCTCCTCTGGCCTCAGTACTCACACATACACACACACACACACACACACACACACACACACGCATACCCCTCACATATATATACTCTACACACATTCCAAAACAATGATGCTATGAAGAATAATGTTTTATTAATTTGGTTAAATATTCACAATCTTTCAAGTTAAAATAACCAAAAATACAAGTTTGTGCTAAAAAAAGAAGAGGAATGAGCCAGGCATGGTGGCACACGACTTTAATCCCAGCACTCGGGAGACAGAGGTAGGAGGATTGCGGTGAGTTCGAGGCCAGCCTGAGACTACACAGTGAATTCCAGGTCAGCCTGGACTACTGTGAAACCCTACCTCTTTAAAAAAAAAAAAAAGTGTATATACCTAGGGCTAGAGAGATAGGTCAGCAGTTAAAGGTACTTGCTCACAAAGCCTGACAGCCTAAATTTGACTCCCCAGTACCCACATAAAGCCAAATACATGCATCTAGAGTTTATTTGCCACAAGCCCATACTCATAGTCTTCTCCAATGCCCCCCATCACGTAAATAAATAAAATACTTTTAAAA
The DNA here is from genome assembly GCF_020740685.1 of Jaculus jaculus. Lineage (NCBI taxonomy): Eukaryota > Metazoa > Chordata > Mammalia > Rodentia > Dipodidae > Jaculus > Jaculus jaculus. The sequence continues at coordinate 35,770,774 of NC_059117.1, forward strand.
TTTTTAAAGAAGGGTGGAGAAATGGCTTAGCAGTTAAGGTGCTTGCCTCAGAAGCCTAAGCACCCAGGTTTGATTCCCCAGAACCCGGGTAAATCAGATGCACAAGGTGGCACATGTGTCTGGAATATGTCTGCAGTGGCTAGAAGATCTGGTATACCCATTTTCTTTCTTTCTTTCTTTCTCCCTCCATCCCCCCCTTCTCTCTCTCTCTCTCCCCTTCTCTCAAATAAATAAAAAATCAAGTATTAAAAAATTTTAAAGGTATATACCCATTTAAAAGTCCTATAAATGGGCTGGGGAGATGGCTTAGCAGTTAAGTGCTTGCCTATGAAGCCTAAGGGCCCCGGTTCGAGGCTCGACTCCCCAGGACCCACGTTAGCCAGATGCACAAGGGGGTGCATGCGTCTGGAATTCGGTTGCAGTGGCTGCAGGCCCTGGCGTGCCCATTCTCTCTCCCTCTCTCTATCTGCCTCTTTCTCTCTCTGTTGCTCTCAAATAAATAAAATTTTTTTAAAAGTCCTATAAAGATATTAGCGCAGCTGGCCAGGGTGGCTCACACCTTTGATCCAGCACTCAGGAAGCTGAGGCATGAGTATCACTGAGTTCAAGGCCTGGGCTACAATGAGACCCTGCCTCAAAAACAAAAAAGAGAAAGAAAGAAAGAAAGAAAGAAAGAAAGAAAGAAAGAAAGAAAGAAAGAAAGAAAGAAAGAAAGAAAGAAAGAAAAGAAATCCAAATGTTTGCAAGCATCATATTTGTCATTCATGCATTCCTGAGTTTACCAAAGTTCCAAAAATAGCTAGATATTATATTAGCAATTAAGAAAATGTATAATGCAACCGGGCGTGGTGGCGCACGCCTTTAATCCCAGCACTCGGGAGGCAGAGGTAGGAGGATTGCCGTGAGTTCGAGGCCACCCTGAGACTCTATAGTGAATTCCAGGTCAGCCTGGGCTAGAGTGAGACCCTACCTCGAAAAAACCAAAAAAAAAAAAAGGAAAATGTATAATGTTGATAACATTGTGGTCACTAGAGTAATAACAATAACAACACCTAAGATTACATGTTTAGTCTGCACCAAAGTTAAGAATGTCTTCACTCTCTAGGGAGGATCATACTTCCCATCAATGACAATGAAGGATTTTTTTCAATGCTCTAATCAAATATAATGTTCCCCTCCTCCTTTATAAATGGTAAAACACAATGACAATCAACATTCACCTATCAGCCCTTCTGTTTTCAACCCTCTACCAAACATTAAACTCAAGAGAAACAAGCCCTGAACCTTTGAGCCAACACAACTCAGATCTTATCTATCTCCAAACCCTGGGCCAGATATTTTAAATAAAAAGTGGGTTGTGGGTGTAGGTTATAGGTATTACCTTTCTCAGGACAGGAAGTACGAGCTTTGACTACTTCCACTCACAACTCTTCTCTGTCTCATTCTGGAGACAGAGGGATGAGTTTTCTCCTCTAGTGGTTTATAAGGTACTGTCTAAAGGGCAAACAGAAAATTTTCTAAACAAAGATGCCTTAAACAGGGATGACCAAAAAGACACTGACAGCACTTGGCTTTCAAACAATGAGCAATAGAAAAACTGTTGGTTCCATCTGCTCCCCTCCAAAAGAGAAAAATAGAAAAAAGATGACAAAGCATTACATGTGGTGCTAGGGGGTCTCGGACTCCATAATAAGGTGTCTGTTCTGGGGGAATCCATTTTCACAATACAACATGCTCTCTTTTTGAGTACCCTAAAGGTACTTCAGAGAACCAACACTGAAACTGCATAACACTGACAATAATAACAGAGAAATTAATACCACATTCTTTGCCTTTCTTTCATACCGGTCAAAGCTCAGAACACCTTTTACATCAACCTCAAGGACTAAGTGTGAATAATGATACCATCTTTCCTGAATCTCTTACCTCCCCTGGTCAATTCTCACTTTCCACATCCAATCAAATAAACAAAAAAGTCCTTTAACTCTTCTGCAGACGTTTTCCACTATGCCTTCATATTGAAATTATCTAGTGAACTTAAAAAAATAAAAAAGGCAATGTGTGGTGGTTTGATTCAGGTGTCCCCCATAAACTTAGGTGTTCTAAATGCTAGGTTCCCCAGTTGATGGCAATTGGAAATTAAAGGCTCATGGAAGCAGTATATTGTTTGGGGAGGACTTATGGGTGTTATACCCAGTTTCCCCATGCCAGTGTTTGGCATACTCCCCTGCTATTGTCCACCTTATGTTGACCAGGGGCTGAAGTCCACCCTCTGCTCATGCCATCCTTTTCCCCTGCCATGATGGAGCTTTCCCTCAAGCCACAAGCTACTCTTGGTTGGGTGATTTCTACCAGCAATGTGAACCTGACTACAACAGTAGTATTGGTACCAGGAGTAGGGTCATTTGCTGCTAGACACCTAACAAAAGGCTTTGGCCTTTTGGAGCTGATTTTCAAGAGGAATGTGGAAGAATTTAAAACCTTGGCCTAAGAGATGCCTTGCAGTGCTGTTAAGTACAGCTTGATGGACTATTCTCGTCAGAGTTGAAATACCTGAATGCAATAAGAACTATGGACTGTGAGGTTTGGCTTATGAGGGTGAGAAAGAGGTTTGCTTGGACTGGGCTACAGTTTGTGTGAGAAGCTTGCTGTTATGCCTGTGTCCTGAGAAGTTGTGCAGGGTTGCTTTGCGTAGAAATGAACTGGTGTGAACAGAGGAACATGGCACAGAAAAACACATCTTCGAGTGAACTGCTAGCTGCAATTAAGAGATTACAACCTTTGAGATTGGGTCAGCTGACCTGCACTAGGGTATCAGGAAGAATGTAGACTCTTCTGAAAGGGACTAAGTGCTCAAGGAGTATCCTGTTCTTCAAAGTCTGCTTTATTCCCCCCTGGATTAACAAACTAGTACCTGGTATGTGGAGTATAAGAAATGCAGGAAAAAGAGGGTCAATGAGTTTGCAACAGTCTTGTGTTTTGGAAATGGCCATGGGCACTATGAAGCAGTTTTGCTGGATGCCTACATGAAGGCCCCATGAGGCCATGAAGATTAACCATGGATTGCAGTGGAGACCCAGTGGAGATGCCAGGACCACGAGATGGCTACCAAGGAGAGCTGCCTAGCCTCAGATACAGTATTCCAGGACTGTGAGTAGTCTAGCTGAAGGGGCGGAATTGAACTCCAGAGACTAATTGCTGGTTAGAATTATCAGACTTGGAGATTTGTCACTGACTAGAGTGTTGGACTTGAAGCTACAGAGTTTGATGTTTGCCTTGACTGTTTTAAATCTTGTATTGGCTGAATATTTCTTTGCTGTGCCCAATGCCATCTTTTGCAGTGTGAATGTTTATTCTGTGCCATAATGGGTTTTGGGGGGAGGAATTTTTGGTATTATGGCTCAATTAAAAGATCTTGTATTATGGGGATGTTTGAACATCATTAGGATTAATAAAAACTATGGGGACTTCCAAAGCTGGATGAATGCATTGCATTTTACATCATGTATGGTTATCAGTTAATGGGGGCCAGGGGCAGAATGTGGCAGGCTTATGGGTGTTATAGCCAGTGTCCCCTTGCCAGTGTTTGGCACACTCTCCTGTTGCTATTGTCCACCTTATGTTAGCCAGGGGGTGATGTCCACCCTCTGCTCATGTGTTCGTTTCCCCTGCCATGATGGAGCTTCCCCTTGAGTCTTAAGCCAAAATAAACCTCTCCCCCCGCCCCGGGTGATTTCTACCAGCAGTGCAAACCGGACTACAACACAACGCAAATAGCCTATACTGACATAAAACAGGTAGATCAGTGGCAGTGGTTTCCTAGGAATAAGGAAACATTACAGAAGACACAGGCAAGCCTTAGGAGGTAATGAATGTGTTCATTACTTTAATTGTGGTAATGGTTTTAACAAGTATAAACATACGTCAAACATTAAGTCACATAATTAAAATAAAAGTTACATGCCAGTTATACTTTAGGAGGCTCTTACATAAATAAGTACTGATATCTGGGTCGTATCCTACCCCTAAAGGAATAAAGTTGGGAGCCTTCTGAAAGTTTAAAGAAAAATAACTTCCATAGATTATAAATGTATACCCAAGATTGAGAACTGTTGATTTGTAGCCATCACTGTCTCCCTTCCTAACTTCAGTTTGGAAAAGCCTCACTCACACTCATCTACTGGCATTGAATTCTGATGACTGGCTGAGCCTCCACTCCGCTAAACTGTGCTGGAATACCTCACCTACAGCCTTCTGACAAAGTCACTGGATACCGGGGTCCTCTCCTGACTTACACTTTGCAGCCTTCAAAATCATTGACCTTCATCTGCAGCTCTTCTGATGTTCCTACACCCTTTCTGTCACTCCTCTGTCATTCAGACTATTATTCCATCTATTTCAGCAATTTGTCAGTCTGTTCTGACTACTTATACAGCCACAGACTTTCCCTGGCTCATTTTTACAGAACCAAATCAATACAGCTTCAAGTGAACCCCCAAATTTCTCTCTTCTACTGATTCCTTTACACATTCCACATCCATAGATTCAAACATCATCTGAGTGTTCCACTGATTCCTTACATCAAACAATGAAATTTACCATCTCAGTTCAATGTATGTGTACCCATTCCAATCAATGGAACTAAGTCAAATACTTAGTCTCCCTTCCTCATTTCTTCCCATAGGTCATTAGAAACCATCAGATTCTACCTCCCTCTGCCACAGTGAGAGTCTAAAATACAAAACTAACAAATGGCCCTTCATTCATCACCTTCCAATCCAATCCTTTCAGCAGTGGGTAGAAGGCCTGGTACGGCTCTCTTCCCACCCTCACTACACTGCATCAAGCCATGTCAAAGTCAATGCTATCAGCTGTCAACTGACTTAGCAGTGAATTCTGTCAGGGTTTTGTGGACCTTCTTGCCATCTCCTTTATTAATATCTCTTGGAAAGTTCTTCACTTACCTCTTGTACCTACCAACTCCACTGTACCCAATGTAAGTTGGCCATCTTCTACTCTAAGCTCCCTGGCTATGTAGACATATCTCTAGTCACACCTATTACATTGGTATTACAGATGTTACTCTCCACCAATAAGAATGACTAGCACTTTGCACGTTACACAGTGAATTCCTCAAGAAGGAAAAAGACATTCGTTTCTATATCCCTAGTAGCTATTTAGCCTGGGGCAATGTAAAGTAATTTTGTTCAAAACAATTTCGATTACTTACAAAATTGTGAATACTGGGCTGGAGAGATGGTGTAGTGGTTAAGCGCTTGCCTGTGATGCCTAAGGACCCCGGTTCGAGGCTCGGTTCCCCAGGTCCCATGTTAGCCAGATGCACAAGGGAGTGCACGCGTCTGGAGTTCGTTTGCAGAGGCTGGAAGCCCTGGCGCGCCCATTCTCTCTCTCTCCCTCTATCTGTCTTTCTCTCTGTGTCTGTCGCTCTCAAATAAATAAATAAATAAATAAATAAATAAATAAATTTTTTTAAAAAATTGTGAATACTAAGATTTTTAAAATAGATTTCTTAAAGGGATGAGGAGATGGCTCAACAGTTCAACAGTTAAAGGCGCTTGCTTGCAAAGCCTGCCAGCCAGAGTTCAAGCCCCCAAACACCCACATAAAGCTAGTATTTGCAGTAGCAAATGACCCTGACATGCACATGCGTGTTTACCACACGTGTGCACACACATACACGTACAAGAAAATAAAAATTTTAAGTGATTTCTTGGGATTCATTATAAAATCAGTATTAGCCAATAGATGATGAATAAGACAGCTGACTAAAAAGATAGTTTCAAATTTATTGTCAAAATGATACTACTTAAAAAAAAAAAAAAGAAAGCAGCCACAAGCAGGTTTCATAAAACAAATACAACAAGGAGCAAGAACAGCACACACTCCGCCCTATCCCATCCTCACAAGCATCCATCCATATCCGGGGACCGCTAGTGTTGATGACCAGCAAAGCTTTTAATCCCTCTTAGCAGTAATTTAATAAATCAAATGAGTATACGATGAACCAAGTGCAGAAATCTGTTTTCTGAATGTTTCTCTCTGGCCACTCCGTTTAAACGCGTATATGAATGTCTGACGTTGATGCTACTCTTAACCACGCAGCTCGTAAAGATGCTTTTTTTTTCTCCCTCCCTGTCTTTCTCTACACTTCAAAAATTGAAAACCTTGTAAGTAGGGGGCCGATGGGTTGGGGGCGGTAAGGGATGCTTACAACGGATGGCTGGAGGGGCTGTGGATGTTAGCAGCAGACCTTTCTTTGAAAAAACACCCCTTCCAGGACTATCACATTCACTCAAGGTTACACCAATGTTTATGACTTTATGTAGATAAAGAGTTTTAAAACTGAAAACCCCAAACTGCGAAGTCGTGCATGACCCACAGAGATGGCACACCTGCTCCAAAGCCTACTGTGCATGACTTTTGCAAAAAGCCGCCTGTAGTAGTCTAGGAGGAAAGTAGTAGCCGCCAGCGAGCACACTCGCGGACTTGAGCAGCGGCTTGGCTGCCCGGGGTCGTCGGCGTGTGCCGAGGAGTCTTTCTCCCAGGACCGGATGCTGAGCAGCGCAGAGCCACAGGGGCAAAATTAAAAATCTTCCGGGGATGTCTTAAACTCTGGAGACGCCAAGCGCACGTGTGTGTGTGCTCGCCGCAGGGCAGACAGCGGGTCCCCACCACCACCACCACCCCACGCCGAAGCGTGCGCATCTGGGGGTGCTTCCGTGCACGAACGTGCAGCCGAGAGACCCCGACGGCTCTCCAGCGTGGAGGAGGAAGCACCGGAGGGGGCGCGGGCAGCAGAGGAGACCTTGAGGGCTGGAGCTTTGTTCGCTTCTCCGCGCCTCTCCGCCCCGCGCGGGACCCGGGGAGCCGCTGCGAGGAACGGGTTTCACCGAGACCCTGGCGGCGGTCCTCCCAGCCCAGCCGTGGCCTCGCCCGACAGAGGCCGGGCGCGTGGGCTCCCGCCCTAGGCCCACCCCGGCGTGTCCTGGGGGGCTCGGGGCCGCGCGCACCGAGCCGCCTCCGGGGAGCGGGCGGGCTGCGCCCAACTTCTGCACGAGCGGCGGCCCTCCGCAGCCCCCCGCGCCGGAGCCGTTACCCCCGCAACGGGGCCGCCAAGCACCCCCCCTCTCCCAGCCCAGGACAAAGTCCCATCCGCTCCCCGCGGCTCCTCCCTGACCAAAAAAAAAGTTGTGTGTCGCCGGCCGGCCGGCCGCCCCCGGGGCCCGGCGTGGGTCCCCGGGCTGCACTCACCCGAGCAGCTCGGCGAGCTCCCGCGATCACAGCCTTCCTTTTCCCCGGCTCCTGCGGCTGGCGAGCCCCCCGCGACGGCGCCGCCCCACCCGGCCTCTCTCGCTCGCTCGCTGGCTCCTTAGCGTTCACGGGTCCCGAAGAGCCATCTTCCCCCTCCTCTTCACCGACTGACAAGCCGGCCCCCGACAGCCGCCACTGCCGCCACACACTCTGACAGGCACGGCTAGGGACCCGTCCCCGCGCGGCCAACCACCACCGCCCCACGCCCGTGCAGCCTATCGCCGTCCTCCAGGGGTGGGACCAGGACAACTTCTTCACCAATGAGAGTCTTCCACTGCTGGACCTGGGGGCTTTCAGGGGCGGAGTCACGAAGGTTGGGCGGGAGGGAGCGGCGAGTGGGCGTGGTCATGGAGGGGGAGGGAGAGCGGTGGGCGTGGTCGGGGCTCCGGGGAAGATGATTGGCTGTGCTGGGTTTGCGGTGGCCCGCTAGGAGATAGTGATCAGAGAGAGGTTTCTTAAGACACTGAGCCCTTTAGATTTTTAAGGAAAATAATAATAGTAATAAGCCTTAGCAGATGACACGAAACGCAACCAGAAAAGAAAAACTAGTTGATGTATTTAATTTACTAGACAGGAGAATTGATTTCTCAAGTAATTCAATTTACAAGGATCTATCAAAATCTTATGACTTACCCCTGAGGGGAGTAAATGTATAGTTTCAACATGGTAATAAAAAATTCTCCTTTATTATATTACTGCCTTTGGCTCAGCTTTGAAAAGTTCAAATATATTTCCCCAATTTTTCTTTTTCATGAGCTGTTTTTCTTCAACTTCCTTCCTTCCTTTCTCCCAAACATGGACTAAATATTGTGTATAAGGACTGGAACCTGACCCCATCTGAACCAGCTGCTGCGAACAACCCATCATGTTTGACTTGCAACACACTCTCTCCCAACCATACCTCCCTCAACTCCAGTCTGGATTAATTAGAATAAAAAACACATTCAGCTTGGAAGACAGAAAGGCATTCTAGCTTAACACTAGAATGGGAAGAATTTCTTCCAAAGTACTGTGATCTTTTAAACATGTCAAACAAATAACAAGCCCATAATATATGTGTATTCCTTGATATCAAAAGATATCAGGCAAACAAGTTTAGGTGATCATTAGGGCAGATTGCTAAAACAGAACCCTCCCTCCATCAGATATATAAGAAAATAATGAGAGGGCTGAAAAGATGGCTTAGTGGTTAATGGGTTTGTCTGCAAAGCCAAAGTACCTCTGTTTGATTCCTCAGGATCCAGGGAAGCCAGATGCACAAGGTGGCACATGCGTCTGGAGTTTGTGTGCAGTGGGTGGAGGCCCTGGCTCACCCATTCTCTTTCTTTCTTTCTCTCTCTCTCTTTCCCTCCCACTTTCTCTCAAATAAATAAATATTTTTTTAAAAAGAAGATAATGAGAAAATATGGTGTTAAGGACAGTGGAGTTCAGTGAGCAAAGAGAATGCTGGACAAGAAATGATTGTGTTTAGGAGAACCAGGGATGTTTGAGTTGTATCTGAAAAGACTAATAGAGACAGAGTGGAGGCACATGCCTATAATTACAGCTATTTGAAGGAGTAAGACAGTAGGGTCACAAGTTTGAGGCCAGCCTAGACAACTTAACAAGACCCTCTGTCAAAATAAAATTTAAGAGGGACTGAAATTTGGTCATAAAGTACTTACTACTGTGTGCTATGTCCCAAGTTCATTTCCTATTACCCACCCTCCAATATTAAAGGGCACTTCAGGAAGAGAGAACACTGTGTTCAAAGACACAGAGCTGTGAAGGGCAGAGTGAATAGGGACACGGATGAGCAGCAGTCAAAAACTGCGGTCTAAAGCAAAGATTGAGATAAAGCGATGAAGTCCCTTGGGCTGGTGTAAGATATTTAGACCAGCACCATCCAGAGTGCTTTCGACAGTGTTGGAAATGTTTACTGTGTTGTCCAAAATGAAAGCAGCTAGCTACATGTGGCAAGTACAGCATGACGGAGGAACTAAAGTTTAATTTTAATACCCCCCTTATTGGACAGCTCAGGTTTAAATTTTCTTCTGCAGGCAATGAGGGGCCAACAGAAGTTGAGGTGGAAGGTAGCCTTGAACTCACAACCCTCTTGCCACAGCCTCCAGAAATGCACCACCATTTTCAGTTCAACAGAAGTTCTTATTCATGTGGCCAACATAATCTGATTTCTTTTACAAGGCGAGAGAATTCTAAGGCAGAGTAGACAGTATCTGTTCCCTTTACAGGAAATCTTGAAAGGTTAGATTTGGGTACTGTTGGTGCACTGATATGGGAATTTTGGTTCCCTGGGCCAGAACCTAGTCATTGGTAGTATTTAACCCAAAAGAATAGGGACAGGAAAATCCCAAGAGTAGATTACACTCTGAAGTTTTAGAGAACATAAACACTCAAACCCTGAAGATAAATTCTACTTTCAAGTGCCAGAGAGCTGGGGGGTGAAAGACCAGCGAAGTGTGTAAGGCTAGAGAGATGGCTTAGCAGTGAAAGTGCTTGCCCATGAAGCCTAAGGACCCATGTCCCATCTCTCTCCAGATCCCACATAAGCCAGATGCACAAAAGTGACTCAAGCACAAGGTCACACATGCACACTAGGTGGCACAAGTGTCTGAGTTTGATTGCAGTATCTGAAGTTGGGTTTCAGTGGCTGCGGCCCTGGTGCATCAATTTTCTCTCTGTCTATCTGGCTCTCTCTTTCTCTCTCTAAAAAAGGAAGAAAGAAAGAAAGAGAGAGAGAGAGGGAGGGAGGGAGGGAGGGAGGGAGGGAGAAAGAAAGGAGAAAAATAAACAGTGGAATAGGAGTGAATATATGCAATCAGTTCTACTGGCCAATGGCCATATGGACCACTGATGTGTTAGCCTGACTTACAGAGCCAGGGTGTCTAGTAGCAGGACAATCAGGACTAGGCCAAGACCCCAGAGATGAACCACACCTGTAGAAGTGAGGATGGAAGGCAGGAAGAAATATCAATCCCCTGCACTATGCAGGTGTTTAGTTTGTCACAGATAAATTTGAATGGTAGAAACTTATAGCACAGCAGCTGGATAACAGATGAAAAAAAGTCAAGCAAAAAAAAAAAATCATGCAGTGCAACAGTAGAACAGATGAACAAAGCAGTACATAATGGATTCATTGTACAAATGACTTTCTAGCAGAAGAGTAAGCCAAGGGTGGTCAGGGAAGTCGTCATGGAGAAGGTACAAATTGAATTGGGTCTTGAAAAATGAGGAATTTAATTTTTTTTTTTAATGTGAGGGGAGGAAACTCCTGGAATGCCTGTGAAAATAACCCAGGGGGAAGAACAAGCAATGTGCAGAGGGCACGGGAGGCAATTGGGCCGTAGATAGATTAAAGAATGCCTTGAGCACAGGCACAGATGTTCAGGAAGAAAACAGTGTTTCCTTGTGGCTCTCTGCTCATTAGACTCACCCAGGATGCTTTCCAAATATATTAACTTCCAGACCCTACCCCGAACCAAAGAAATCAGCAAATTGGGGCATGGGGCTCGAATACCCAGGGTTGATGTCAAGGGAATGACATTACAGTATTTTTGTAAAGCTAAATCAGGACTGTGCATAGGGTGGGTTAACTGGAGAGACACTGAAATCTGCCCAAGTATGCTTATAGATAATTTGTTGCCCATCTCACAAGAAGACAGGAAGCAGTTTATTGCCTGACTTCACTTCCTGTTTTGCAGTGGTAAGCTAATGTAAAAGTCAACTTAGAAGTCTTCCTCTAAGAGTGAAACCAAAGTACAAATTTATGTTTGCAGTCTACTTTCCATCACAATTTGTGCATGTAAAAATAATTTTCCACAGTAAGTCTGAAGTTAACTGTTACACATAACCATTTATATTTTAGTAGCAAAACACCAGGAAAAAGTCTAGAAGAACATTCTGTTTTAAAAGAAAAATGCTTTTAACCTACTTTATAAGTGAACATCTTCCAGAACTTTCCTAGCCATTTTTGCTAATCTCTGCTATCTGTAAGCACATCTATATTAACTATTAAAGTGCATTTACCTTTTTGAACTTAAGCTTATGAAAAGGCCAGTTGAATATTATACAGCATGAATATTTTCCAAATGATATGAAAATGCAAAAACTTTAAGAAAAAATGTAGCTGAAAGATGCTTCTATTAAACTCAGCTAGAAACAACAAAATCATGACTTTTTAATAAAACAAGGGAATGAATTTTATCTTTAAAAAATGTGAGAACCAGGCACAACAGTGCACACTTATAATCTCAGCATGAGGGAGGCAAAGGCAGAAGGATTGACAAGTTCAAGACCACCCTAGGCTATAAAGCATGTGTCATGCCAGCAAGGACTACATATTGTCTCAAAAGAAAAACCAAAACAAACAACAACAAAAAGAATGGTTAAAAATATATGAAAGGGCTGGAGAAATGGGTTGGCGGTTGGGGCACTTGCCTGCGAAGCCCAAGAATGCACGTTTGAATTTCCAGGTCCCGCGTAGCCAGATGCAGTGACGCAAGCGCTCAATGTTGCACATGCACCACAAGGGGGCACACGTGTCTGGAATTTGTTCACAGTGGCTGAAAGGCCCTGGTGTGCCTATTCTCTCTCTCTCTTTCTCTCTCTCTCACACACACTTAAAAATAAAAGAAATATGTGAAAGTGTTGCTTTTAAACATATTAATAGTTAAAACAAGAGTGTGTCTAATATATTCAGTGGCTTGTTGTACCTTCACAGAACACATAACTTGAGGGCATCCAAGCTTAAAAGTGACCAGATAGAAACACTCCACACTCCACCATTGATGACAGTGACTGGCTACACTCATGGTCTTGTAAGAATGTGAATTGAGGGCTGGAGAGATGGCTTAGCGGTTAAGCGCTTGCCTGTGAAGCCTAAGGACCCCGGTTCGAGGCTCGGTTCCCCAGGTCCCACGTTAGCCAGATGCACAAGGGGGCGCACGCGTCTGGAGTTCATTTGCAGAGGCTGGAGGCCCTGGCGCGCCCATTCTCTCTCTCTCCTTCTGTCTTTCTCTCTGTGTCTGTCACTCGCAAATAAAATTAAAAAAAAAAAAAAAAGAATGTGAATTGATGACTGGAAGAAAGAATCAATTGTCCAGCAAGAGCTGAAGTAAAATGGAGTAGAAAGCAAACACCTAAGAAGCCTTGAGGGACATGTGAGTGAGTGAAGTGAAGCTCCTGGAGAGACGAGACACCACTGAAGGATGAAAGGGTCCCTAGCAAAGGTGCAGGAGAAGCAGGATCAGAGGAGAACCAAGAATTATCATAAATATGGAAGCCAGGCCGGGTGGCACTCGCCTTTAATCCCAGCACCAGGGAGGCTGAGGTAGGAGGATCACCATGAGTTTGAAGCCAGCCTGGGGCTACCAAGTGAGTTCTAGGTCAACCTATGCTATTGTAAGACCTTGCAAAAGAACAAAAATGAATGAATGAAATAAAGATAGAGGCATAAAAGTCCTGTAGTCCAGGGGCAATGAGACAGTTGGCTTCCTGCAGGTGCTCTGGATGGCTCCAGATCCCAGTGAGTGTACCTTGTTTCTGTGAAGTCCAGCTGCAGCTGTTCCCAGCGTGCCATATGATTCCCATCTCTATTTCTTAAGAAGTTCAGCATGACTCGTCATGTCTTTCATCCCTGTAGAAACCAATACACAGATGTCCAGAACTGTGGACTGTGATATGATGATACATATTTTGGGCTTTGTCCATGTTCCTGGCTCATAAACACCCATAACCCTGTGTATTTTCCAAACAACTAGAACAGACAATAAAATGAAATATTTGGCGTTTGACTTTGGTTACTAAGACAGATTTGGGACAGTTTCAGAGGGATAAAGGTGAAAGTCTGTCTCTTGTTATAACACTGGGCACTCTAGGCCTCTGATGCAGGCCACAGAAAGCAAAATCTCTGATCTCCTCCTGACTGTCTTTTTCTGGCTCCTTTTTCTCCACAGCCAGGCCACATGAATTAGAAACATGATCTTCCTCTGCCTTTCCATCTTAGACATGGCAATAAGGAAGATCTCCTACCTGCCTTGTTGAATAGCAGATCTTAGACCCCCATCTCAGAAGGGATTCTGTCCCACGCCCCAAAGAGAAAGGAATGCTGCCCACAGAAGCTAGCAAGAATCAGAACAGACAGGTCCTGCTGGGTTCCCCACTCAGTCTGTTAGTATTAAATCATTCTTTTTGTCCAATCACATTTTTACATGATTGTCCATGCATCAATCACGCTTATGCAACAAAATCCCCATAAAACCCCAAAAGGACAGAGTTCAGAGAGCTCTGGGCAGCTGAGCATGTGGAGGCTTGCAGAAAAGTGAACAAGAACTCACACACATGCAGGAGGGTGATACACCCCAGCTGCACCAAACAAAAGCTCCTGCATTAGGGACCCTTCCAGACTCCACACCTTTCAGCTCTTCATCTGCCTGCTTATTTGTATATTTTCATATCCAGTGCACTGATAGACATAGTAGTATTTCCCTGAGTTCGGTGAGACCTTTTTTTGTATATAGCAAATTGGAAGCCCTAAGTTAAAGCCAGTCATATGGAAATTCTGGATGGCTGGATTTATGACTGGCATCTGAGCCCTCGACCTATGGGATTTGATCTATCTCCAGGTAGAGTCAGAATTAAATTGGATTAACAGGTGCCCAGCTAGAATCGATTGCTGGCTTGCTGGTGGGTAAAGCCTCACACTTTGGTGACAGAAATGTCCTATGTTATCTGTGTACATGAGGAAAAGCAGTTTATTTTTCCTCTATTAACTCAGACAGATCAAGTGAAAGAAGCTAGATGAAATACATTTTTGCCAAGAGAATTTTACCCTCCAATGTTGGTTATGGAGTTTTTCTAGAAATAACATCCCAGTAAGGAAAAAAGCAATTTCTATATCTTAACCAAAAAAATTTTGCCAGGTATACTACTCAGGAGGCTGAGATAGGAGGACCACTGTGAGTTCAAGGCCAGCCTGAGACTACAGAGTGAATTCTAGGTCAGCCTGAGCTAGAGCAAAACTCTACCTTGAAAAACAAAAACAACAACAACAACAACAAAAAAGTTGGGATGGGGAGAATTTCTAGGGCTATAGCTGAAGCAGAGTAGTATCAGTTCTAGTATGCATGAGGCCCTGGGTTCAATGCCCAGGACCACAGCAAGTCATAAATTAAAACCTTACTACAGGTATTTGAAGGAGAAAAAAAAGTGCTTTTTCTTGTCTTTTAATAACATAGCCAACCTGACTTATATTTATCAGTGAGCCACAGAGATAGAGGTAGTCTACCTGCTTCCCTCAAGTAATCGGAAGTGAAAAATATTCACATATCTACTGACATTTTATTAACTGCTATCTTCTAGATGAATTATTACAGAGGGAGAGTTATGGTCTGGAATAAAAAGACTTTTCATCACATTAGGCAGATATAAAGCTACATGAATAGCAAGGTCACAGTTTCACAAAAGGATATGTCAGTCAACATTATATAAATAAAGAGAAACCATAGATAAACCTTGCTTGTATGCTCTTTTAATTTAACAAGTGTTATACAATAAGAGTTAATTTTATAACCAAATAAAAGGAAGTGCTCACTATTTTTAAGATGAAGAGAGAACCAACTGGACATTGCTTATTAATTCTGCCTAAGTGAGCCACCATTAAACAGTTTTGCTTTCACTTAATGCATTATTCAAAGTCCTTTAAAATGTACTCCTAAGTCCCACAGAAAAGCTCCCCTGGTTGCATATATGCAAAAATCCTCACTAGAGAGTGGTTAGTGTAGAAACATAAACTTGCATATAAATTTTCTCTGCCAGATGAGGACCTAGGGAACAGAAAATATGTTGTAAATGTGATAAACAATGACTTCCCCAGAGGAAGTTGAGCCATGGTTTGTCAGCTCTGGGTCCTCTGCAGTAGTGAAATGCTTGGGGGAACTTTAGAAGCACAAAAGCAGTGCGTGATGGCAGTTTTCTTCTCCCACCTCAGTTTGGATTATAATTTCTTTTCAAATCGCTGACCTATTTCAGCATCGATGGCACCAATACTGAAGACTGTGGAGCCTTCCCTTCCTCACTGTGCGCTTTTGCTGTGCTCAGTTTCGCAGCTCCCTACTGTGTCAGTTTGAATATTTCCAAGTTCATTTCCCATTTTCCATTTTAAAGGAGTTTGACTTCTCTGTCAGAGAGCAGAGGCAGCCCCACACTTCCTTGGTTTCCTTGCTGAAAGCTATGTAACTCCCAAAGCAATCCAACAAGCAGGGACGCTGGATGAAAGGTAAATGAGTGTGAGAGCAGAGGTCCGGCCGCAGAGGGACGAAAGGAGTGACGAGAAGAGGCAGTCCCCCATCACTCCCGCCAGCCCGCTCTTTCTGGTTTCTAAGGGCCAAGGGAGTCCACCATATGAATAATACTTCCATTTTCCAACTTTGTTCTCATCTGCTTAGTCATCATCGCCACACCCTAATATTTATGCCAAAAAGTGCCCATGAGAGAGAGCACAGTATCATCAAATGTTCATGCCTGACTCCATTTCTTCTGCCAACATGCAGAAGTGACGCTGCCAATCGTGCCCTATGTGCTGGCAAAGCCAACACACATATTCTTACCTTAGCACAGCCATGTTCCAGCCAGCTACCCAGCATCATCTAAAGGTTGTCATCCTCAAAACCTCTGCCCTATGGGCTGGACCGTCCATACTAAGCCTTAAAGTCACTCAGAGATTTTTTTTTTCCCCAAAGGTGGATTCATCAGCCGAGAAAAGCCACGGCAGCCATCCAAGCCTTAGCAAAGATTTTTTTTTCTTTTTTTTTTTTTATTAACATTTTCCAAATATGATGGAGAATGGAATGTCAAAGGGGAAAGGGGGGGGAGGGTATTACCATGGGATTTTTTTTTATAATCATGGAAAATGTTTTTTTAAATTAATTAAATTATTTAAAATGTTAATAAAAATTAAGTTAAAAATAAATAATTTAATTAATTTAAAAAAACATTTTCCATGATTATAAAAAAAAATCCCATGGTAATACCCTCCCCCCCCCTTTCCCCTTTGACATTCCATTCTCCATCATATTACCTCCCCATCACAATCATTGTACTTACATATATACAATACCAACTTATTAAGTACCCTCCTCCCTTCCTTTCTCTTCCCTTTATATCTCCTTTTTAACTTACTGGCCTCTGCTAGTAAGTATTTTCCTTCTCACGCAGAAGCCCAATCATCTGTAGCTAGGATCCACATATGAGGGAGAACATGTGGCACTTCCAAGCCTTAGCAAAGATTTATCAGTCAGTCCTTAAGAAAGAGCAAGGTTCTATGACCGAAAATCGGGAGGGAAGAAGGAATAAATGTAGTTGTGTAAGATCAGGAGCGTACCTAAGAGAACTCAAGTTCTGCAGACAGCAGGGGAAGATACTACTGGGTCTGAGAAGAACCAAGGTGGCTGTTAGAGGAAATTAAATGAAACAAAAGAACCAAGGAGAGGCCCAGTGGATGGACCTGAGATAGTTCTGCCAGCTGTGCAATTGTAACATTTTAAACTGGATTACAGTGGTCCTCTGTACTCCACCAGCAGTGCCTGGGGGAGGTTGTATGCCAAGATCCCTAGGAATGCCAGAATATAGTGAATATAATATCCAACCCTGTATACAAATTAAGAGATGAAAAACAACCGCATATTAAGATGGAATAATCATGACAATAGGCTGTAACGCATCACGCATGTGGATTTTGGACCTTCATTAAATAAAATAAGGGATGCTTCAACACAAGCACTGTAACATGCGACCGCCTAGCTGATGGCTACTCAGGGGCTAATAGGCAGGTAGCATGTACCTCACTGGACGAAGGCATGATTCACGTCCTGGGCAGGACAGGACAAGACTGCATCATGCTGTTCAGAATGGCTCACAACTTAAATTTCCTGAGTTATTTATCACTAGAAATTTCAATGTAATATTTTTAGACTGCTGTTGACCACATACAAGTGAAATAATATAAAGCAAAACTGATGATGGGTGCACTATGATATCACATTTACATAGAAAATAGAAAAAACAAAAGCCGGGCGTGGTGGCGCACGCCTTTAATCCCAGCACTCAGGAGGCAGAGGTAGGAGGATCGCCATGAGTTCGAGGCCACCCTGAGACTACAGAGTTAATTCCAGGTCAGCCTGGACCAGAGTGAGACCCTACCTCGAAAAACCAAAAAAATAAAATAAAATAAAATAGAAAAAACAAAAATACAATTCATTCAATGTATTGTCACAGGCATATTCTGCAATGGGGTCAATAAAAATAACATCGGCTCAATGTACCAGCCCTGTTAGACCCACTCCCAATCACTACCTCCATTTTTCTCCCCAAAGAGTACGTGTTTTTGTTTTGACTCCCAGTGCTTTAATTAATCTCTGCCTGTTAAATTTCATTGAGTGGAATCATATGGAATGTGTATTTTCATGTCTGACTTTCAGTATTGTGTTTTCAGAGTCTGTGTGTTTCTTGTTTTAATTCTAGTTTCATTTTCATTGCTGCATGCTGTTTTACTAAATGAATATGTTGTGATTTATTTGACTATTCTCCAGCTGAGGGATATTTGAGTGGCTTCCAGTCATTGGAGGTGGGGACTATTACAAGAATATTTGTGTGAGCATGCCTGTGTATGTCTCCCAGTGATATCTGTCCAGGAGTAGAATTGCTGAATATAGGGTCAGCACATTCTCTCCTTTATATGACACTGCAAAATCATTTTCCCATGTGCTTATACATCTTACACCCACCAGCAGGATATGAGAATTCCAGTTACTCCACGTGCTTGCCAATATTTGAGTTATCAGTCTTTTAAATTCTAGCTATCCCAGTGGGTGTGTAGCACTATCTCATTGTGGTTTTAATTTGTATTTCCCTGATGACTAATGCAGGCCTTTTCGTGCTCTGCTGTTTCAAATAACCTCCACATGTCTGTTTCACTGCAAACCACTGCTCAGCCATGTTTAGATGCAGAAGCAACAATCATTAATGAGGTCTCGATGGTGAGTCAGAGTCTACATGTGTTGGACGGCTCCCCATATTCAATGCCCCCGCCCCAGCACTCTCTCCTGGACTGTGCAGTTCCTCATCAGTCTTGATGCTTTAGTGCCAGGCTGTATTATGGCACTGTGGCGGGAGCTCTTCCAGATGGAGAACATCCCAGCAGGAGCACTCACGGGTGGGAGTAGGTTGAGTGCTGAAGGGAAAACCAGCTGGCTTTTCAAACACTGCAGTTTGAAAAAGTTTGACCTGTTAACCACGGAATAGGACAGAATAGGACTGTAATAGTGTGAGGTAACACCAGCTCGCATAAGCAAGAGAAAGGTGAACTGATACTGGGTGGTATTGTGAAGTAACAGTTACCCAGGAAGATCTTTCTCTAACTGACTCATAGAACAGGCTCTCTGAAAGCGTGGGTGAACTTCTGATAGCATGATGTGCTTTGAGGGCCGAACCTAAGTTTACTTGGCCTCAACTTCCACCTGACTGTTGTTGTTTTGGTTTAGTTTTTTTTTTTTTTTTTCATTTTTCTTTTTGACAATTTTGTACATGTATATACTTCATTTTGGATATATTTCCCCCCCACCCCCTATTTCCCTCACTTATCCCCCCCCACTTCCACTGAACTGCTTCTTCCGATGAATTACCAGGGGCTACACCACAGAAGAGAATGTCTCTTCCCACCGCCCCCCACCCCAGCCATTTACTGCCTGAGCTCCTCAGGAAGGGGTGCTGCCTCAGGAAGAGCCCCTCCTCTCTCTAGGTCTGTTCACGTGCCCTGTCTTGTGTGGTACAGCGTTTTGTCTACAGGTTAGGAGAAAGGCTGAGAGACTTACTCAGTTTTAGAGAAGGAGGCTCTGAAGCCCTTTCCTGTGCATCGGGGCTGAGAGGTGGTCCCAGCAGGACCTGCCAGCACTGCTCTATTACAGGCCGACTGGAATGTCTGAATATTCCACCCAAGGTCAGTTGATCAGACTGAGATGTTATCCATGTGGAAAGAATGTCCAGGGATGAGAACACAGAGCGAGGACCTCGGGAAAGGCAACCCAGCACTGTGGATAGCAACCCAGGGCAGCTAGCCACACCTTTGTTTAGCAGAGCCCCAGTTGAAATCTCACTGAGGAGAACCCTAAAGAACAGGTAAGCCTTGATGGAGCACAAAGAGAGCCAAGGAGAACTGGAGGTGTGAGGCCACATTCAAAGAGGAAGGAGAGTCGCTCCAGCCTGGGATAGGGACCAGCTGGAAGGGAAACATGGAATCTTGGAAGGAGATCTGAGCATGAAGTCATCTACAAAGATGAACCGTCTCCCAATTTTTCTTAAAGCCAGCCTTCATTCCTTAGGCAGCCAAAGCTACCAGTGGGCTTCCTTCGGCACTCACTCCAATTGCACATCTGCGGGGCACTTAGATGGGCCTAGTTGGTGGCTGCTGATGAACCAGTTCTTCACATGCAGCTTGGCCAGAGACAGCTAGCTGGGCTTTGGTGTAGACCATGTTAGCATTGTAGCACTAAAATGAGCACTAAACACAAGCTGTGTAAGAAACAAATGGGGTTAGTTGAGCTCACAGATCCAGCGCTTTGAAGTCCAGATGGCATAGTACAGGCTGATGGGAGCTGGCCCTTGGCTGCGTCACTTCATGGTGCACATGGTAGCTACAAGCGCAGGCTCCAGAGCAATCACTGACCTCTCAAACCTTTGGGACATAGGAATGACATCCCAGCCTTGTTCCTTTCATATGCCAACTCTTTCATGTCAACTTTCGGAACTCGTATTCAAAATAACCCAACAATCTCTCACTAAGCCCCACATCTTAAAGGTCCCCAATAGCGCCACCTTGGGGACCAAGTCTTTGCATAGAAACATTTGGAAGGAAATCCTAACCAAACTTTGATATGTTAGTTACTTTCATCACTGCTGTGACCAAATACCTGACCCGAAGCAATGAAAGGAAGGAAAAGATTTAATTCAGCTCACAGTCCCAGGGGTGTACAGTCCATCGTGGGGGGACAGCATGGTGTCGCAGTGTCACATTTCAGTCAGAAAGCAGTGAATGAACAGGAAGTAGGGCCATGCTATAAAAAAAAGGTCTGCCCTCAGTGCCTTACCTCCTCCAGCAATTTGTAAACTTATACATCCTTCCTAGAGAGGAACCAGGGGTTCAAATGCATGAGCCCATGGGGAGCATTTTATACTCAAGAAAATGTACCACAGCAGCAGGAACATTTTGATTTCTGGGCAACTTGCACCTTGTGTTTGCAGGAACGGAGGATGTCTTCCTTATTCTGACCAATAGCTAGCTCAGTGTCAGTGGTATACATCTGCTCGGAGAGGAAATCGTCACCCCTCTTTTTCCTTCAGTAGATGCAGGAGATCTGGGACGCTGAATTTTGAAGCGTGGGTAAGGTCATGGGGAGACCCAGAGGCGTGGTGAAAGACACAGGGTGAGAGAGTGGAGTAAACTGAAACAGGACTGAGCTGCAATCTCACATTACTCCTATAAGATTCAGTCTTGTCATTTATAAAAGCAAAGAACTGGACTCTCATGTGAAAGTGAAATACCTGTTTGACTGACAGATACAGCACATGGTGGTTAGAAGTATAGCCAAGGAGACCTGGTGGAGTTCCCTTCCGCCTCAGACCCTGCTTTGTTTGGCCCCAGTGAGGGTTCTCTCCTCCACACTCTGCATCTCTTGGGTTCCCTTGCTTACACCTCTGTCTGGCTTTGGCCAATGAGAGACCCATGAAGGAGAACTGAGGACTGACTGCAGGAAAGGGAGAGACAACAGGAGTTTTGTTGAGAATGTCTGTATCCCTTCTAAACTTCACTGGTTCAAACTTAGTCCCTAATGTGGTCTGAATAAGAGGTAATAATTAAGTCACAAGATCTCTCATGTACTCTCTGCCCTTCTACCTTCTACCACATGAAAATACAGCATTCAAGACATCACTTTGGGGTCTAAATCACTGAACTTGCCTGACCTTCACAGCCTACAGAACTGTGAGCCACAGAGTTCTGTCCATTATAGATTTTCTAATCAGTGGTACTCTATTAGAGAACAAATGGATTTGGTGTATGACAACTACAAGCTTGGCTTCTACGAGGCAGCCTCTTCCATCTGGTGACACCTTTACTCCCCTTGAGTAGCAGCCTCTGCCTCCCAGCAGCAATGACCTTCCAACTGCTGCCTGACCTTGGGTATCTCAGCATCCTTGCCAATGCCCTTAACTATGCCTTCTCCCCCATAAGTAGTCTAGAGAGATATGTATGTCATCACCCCAAGTGTCCATCCACAGATGAAGGACTAGAAACACACACACACACCCATACACGAATGGAGTCTTGTCATTTGCAACAATATGGATGAACTTGGACACTGTTATGTAAAATAAGTCCAGAATAATAAAAAAAATACTACATGATTTCTCTTACATGTGTTATCTAAAAAAATAAATACTCTCATAGAATTTGAGAGTAATTGTGCTGGTTACCAGAAGTTGAACAAGTGGAAAGGAGGAGTGAATGGGAAAAGGTTGGTCAATGGCTACAATGTTATAGTTAGGTAGGAGTCTGTTAGATGTTCTATGACACAATAGGGTGACTATAGTTAATAATACATCATATATTTCAAAATAACCAGAAGACTTTGAGTGTTTAGCTACAAAGAAGTGATGAATGTTTAGTGACTGATATAGTAATTACATTGATTTAATATACATTGTGTAAATGCATCAAATTATCACCCTGCACACCATAAATATCTACAATTAATGCAATCAAGTGAGGAACTTGGTTTCCCACCATGAGTCTCATTGACACAAAAATTCTTCAAAAAGAAAACTGTGTTTCGCAGAGCTACACAACTCCCACCACACACACACACACACACACACACACACACACACGTGCACACACTTACTCTTTTTCACATTTCCAGAGAGTGATGAGGTCTAATGGGTTGTAATTACTTGGAGAGAAAGGCATACAAAATTAAAGACTTTCCTTTTTCTCTTACTTACACTTTTATTTCTCAACTGGAGTTTATTAGGGCAGCAACTGACACAATCCACAGTTTCATGCTGACACAAATAAGTCCAGGAGAGGAGAGGGCTGAGTTAATTACCTAACACAAAAGGCCAAACTGTGTGATCCAGGTTCTAAAGACTGTTCATTCCCTCCCTCTCCACACCTCTTCTGGCCAGAACTATCAGACGTGACTTAGAAAGGAAACCAGATTAACCAGGCAGTTTCCAAGTTCTCCCTTCCACTTTGCATCCTAAGATAGACATGATCCATGACTTTAATCAGAGTACATTTTGGTTTCAGTCAGGAGTTGGCAGTTTTTCAGAAGGGCTGTGCCAAGTTTTCGTTTCTTTACTAAAATTTACATTTTCCATTTCTGCTTATAACTTCCTTCTTATGCCCTCTTGCTCGGCCCCCGTCCCAGCTCCCGCCACACTGGCCCCATCCAGTCACTGCAGATCAGGGTCACTACAGCATCCAGGAGCCGAGGAATTTAAGAAGCTAAATATCAATTACAGATATCCCACGTTTGACCAGAAATACCTGGTGAGGTCTGAAACTACAAGGACTGAAGTTGTCAAAGAACTGATGGGGAGTATGCACCCATGGGTGAGTGAGGATGAGACTTAGAGCTTTCATGGCAGTAGAGAACTTACAAGTGATAGGAGGAACAAACAAACAAACATAGAAAACTTATATGTATTGCAGAGATGGTTTAGCAGTTAAGGTGCTTACCTGCAAAGCCTAAGGACTTGGGTTTGATCCTCCAGCACCCACCTAGACCAGATGCACAAGGTGGTGCGTGAGTCTGGAATTCGTTTACAGTGGCCCAAGGCCCTGGTCCACCCATTTTCTCTCTCTCTCTCTCTCTCTCTCTCTCTCTCTCTCTCTCTCTCTCTCTCTCCCTCCCTCCCCTCTCTCTCTTTTCTCAAATAAATAAATAAAAATAAATAAAACCACCTAGAGCCAGAGCCAGGCATGCTGATGCATGCCTATAATTTCAGCATTTGAGGGGCTGAGGCAAGAAGATTATTACAAGTCTAAAGACAGCCTGGGCTAACCAGTGAATTCCAGACCATCTTGGGAGACAGAGAAAAATGCTGATTCAAATACCACATACCCACCCCCCAATGAATTACAAAAATGTCTAAGGGCAGGGGAGACTGTCAGCAGGTAACAGCACTTGTCATGCAAGGCTCATGAAGACCTGAGAGGTCTGCTTTGCCCCTGAGTTCAGTTAACAGCCAGAGTGGCCATGCACAACGGGAACCTCACGCCTGTGGATAGGGAAGACCAGAGAATCAACTCGGGGATGCGCACATCGGACAGAACCTGGCAACTCTGGGTTCAGTGACTCTCTCTAAAGGAAACATGAGGAAAAGTGATAGACGAGGACACTTAATATTCTCCTCTCACTTCTGCACACAAACACACAAATGCACACATCACACCACAAACATACCAAAAATACAAAATAAGACCAGGTATGGTGGCGCATGCCTTTAATCCCAGTACTCAGGAGGCAGAGGTAGGAGGATCACCATGAGTTCAAGGCCACCCTGAGACTACCTAGTGAATTCCAGGTCAGCCTGGGCTAGAGTGAGACCCTGCCTTGAAAAACCAAAAATAATAACAATAATGATAAATATATATATAATAATTTTTTAAAGTGTTTAAAGGAGATATAGTTTGGATCAGTCTTTCCTGGTAGTGTGTCATAGAACTCTAATAATCTCGGGCCCTCCTATGGGGCTCTGAGGGGGAGAGGGTTGGAGTCAACTGTGGGAAACAATGCAAAATACAGATCTTTCTTAGGCAGCCCCCCAAAAACGTTAAAGGCACCAAGAAATCCACTATTCAAGAATCCTTTTTTGAAAAAGTGCACTTTTTGAAGCCAGAGAGATGGCTTGGCAGTTAAGTGACTGCCTGTGAAGCCTAAAAACCCAGTTCGAGGCTCGATTCCCCACGACCCACGTAGGTCAGATGCACAAGGTGGCACATGCATCTGGAGTTTGTTTACAGTGGCTGGAGACCCTGGTGCACCCATTCTCTCTCTGTCTAATCTGCCTCTTTCTCTCTGTGTCTGTCTGTCACCTCAAATAAATAAATAAATAGATAACAAGAAAATTTTTAGTTGTATTGTTTATTTATTTAGTTAGTTATTAGAGACAAAGGAGGAGAAAGAGAGAAAGTAGGCATGCTAGAGATTCAAGCCACTGAAAAGTAACTCCAGATGCATGTGCCACATTGTGCATCTGGCTTATGTGGGTCCTGGAGAATCAAACCTGGGTCCTTAGGCTTCACAGGCAAGTGCCTTAGCCACTAAGCCATCTCTCCATCCCTAAAGAATCCTTTTAAAGCTGTGATGATGCATGCCTGCAATCCCAGCATTCTGGAAGTGGAGGCAGGAGGAGCAAGAGAGCTCAATGCCAACCTGGGCTACATATCAAATAACAAACAAACAAACAAAAAGGTGACTCCCTTTAATGGTCAAATACCCATGTTTGTCCCTAACATATTTAGTTATGACAACTTTGGGGGTTATGTATATATATGTGTGGTGTGCATGCATGTGTGTGTATTCATGTAGACACACACATGTGTGTGAGCATGGGTGTGGGGGCCAGAGAGTGACATCAAATGTCTTCCTCAATGACTCTCTACTTTGTTTACTGAGAAGAGTCTCTCACTTGAACCCCGAGCTCACCCATTTGGCTAGTTCAACTAGCAAACTTGCCGCTGTAGTCCCTGTCTCAACCTCCCAAACACTTGCATTATAGACAGGCTACCACACCCAGCAGGCATTTATGTGTGTGCTGGGGATTTGAGCTCTGGTCTTCATGCTTATACAACAAGCACTTTATTCACTGAGCCATCTCCTCAGCCCAAGCCATGATAACAGCTAGTAATCAGTATCTGACTAAAATTTCAGGAAACACACTTTGAAAAACATGTCTCACATGGGAAGCAGAAACTCAGTGGGAACATGATCCTCTCCACCATTGCTCTCCTGGGCAATGTGGAATCCAAACTCAGACTACTGCTCCACTCCAGCCTAGTGAACGTTCTAGCAGGAAATGTTGTATAGCAAGCACCACACTAACAAATGTCCCTGAGTGAATTAACAATTAAATTAAATGGAAAACACTGGGAAGCATCCAGCACAATGCCTGAAACAGCAAAGCAACAATCAATACTATTCTCATTGCTCATCAGGGACTTTGGTTTAGAAGAAACAGAAAAACCTCAAACCTGCTGTTGATCCCTTTGCAAATGACTTAAAGACACAGGCTCTGTCCTTGGGTAACGTACATTTTTCTGAGATATCTAAATGATTGAGCCACAACAAAATAACCTTTAACAGAGAAGGCTTACATCAGAATCAAGACAAGCATGTTGTTTGCTTACAGTCATAAACAATAAGCATCAGGTTTCTATAAGAAAGAAAGAAACTGGGCAACCGTATGCCATTCCAAGTCTATCGTAGAAAGCAGCTCTGATGTGCTATCTGAGAGTTTGTCTGTGTTCTTTTTCATATCCTTATCATAGTTGTAGGTATCTATAGTCACAAGATATAAGCATAAAGCAGCTGAGGTGGTTCACGTTGCTCTCACCTGGACTTATAAAACCAAAGAGAAACGTGAACAAGCCTGCAGTAGTTAACATGATGCATTCAACTTCCTTAGAAGGAATGTGTCTTGTCTGAGAATTTCAAGTGTTTCCTAATTTAGTAATGTGCTTGGGTATGTTTCTCACTGACATCTAACTAATCACACTGAATCTTTTGAAATACTTGTTTTCCCTGCCCACAGTATTTCAAGGAGGCATTAAGAATGGGCTGTGCCATTATTGAGCACTTTGTTTTGATTTAAGGCATAGGAATGGCTTTGTATTCATATATATTTTATCTCGTTAATGAAAATGAAGTTGCCAATTACTTGGGAGGGAAAGAACTGTCACTGCATTTAAAATGTTACTTATTTTGACTACATGGATTTTCCTTAGGCTTAGCTTTAGGAAGTTACCTGACTTTCAGTGGTTATGTGTTGCTTAGGTCACAAAAGTTCTGAGATGAGCTGGTCAAACAAGGGTGTTTGTGCAATAGGGCACAAGCAGGTACAAAGGAAGATGAGGCCCCGGCTGGGCTGGTTCAGGGCTCAGTGCTATTATCTAAGGCCTGGCTTTGTCGACCTCTCTGCTCTGTCTCTGACAGGACAGACTTATTACTCAAAACTCATTCTTCCTTGTGGTAGTAAGCTGGCCACCAGCAAACACCAGTGCAATGCTATTTGTTACTCATCCACTGCAAGACAGAGCAAATCCTGCAGGCAGGAAATAGGAACTCTTGCTTTAGCCTGACTGAATCAAGTTACTACACTAGCTCATCCCCAGAACAGGGGAATAACAGTGTCCCACATCCATGATCCTCAAAGGATGGCCCTCAGACCAGCAGTATGAGCTGCCAGAACCCTGAAAACGTGTTGGAAGTGTAAGTTCTTGGGACCCACTCAAGATCTACTGAATCAGAAATGCCAGGCATTGGGTCCATTAAACTGAGTTGTCCCAAACCTTCCATGTTTTCTAAAGTTTGAGAATGACTGTTGTAGACTAAACAGGAGCTGCCCCTGAAGCTGGGAAAGAGGTGTTAGCTTCTATTAGAAAGAAAAGGAGAGCTGGAGAGATGGCTTAGCAGTTAAGACACTTGCCTGAAAAGCTTAAGGACCCTGGTTCAACTCCCCAGTATCCACATAAGGCCAGATGCACATGGTGGTACATGCATCTGGAGTTGGCTTGCAGTGGCTAGAGGGCCTGGTGTGCTCACTCTCTCTCTCTCTCTCTCTCTCTTTCCCTCTCTCTCTCAAATCAACAAATAAAAATAATTTTTTGTTATTAGAAGGTTTTTATTTTCTGGCAATGCTGGACTAGAACCCAGGGTCTTGTGCACGCTAGACAAATGCCATACCACTGAGCCGTACTCCCAGCCCAACAGCCTTATTATTGTTTGTTTGTTTGTTTGTTTGTTTTTCCAGGTAGGGTCTCACTCTGGTCCAGACTGACCTGGAATTAACTATGTAGTCTCAGGGTGGCCTCGAACTCATGGTGTTTCTGATTGTGTAAATAATGCACTAGTTGGTAAAAAAACAAAACAAAACAAACAAACAAAAAACAACCCAAAACAAAATGACACTACTTGAAAGTGTAAAAAAGGATAAATAAGGGCTGGAGAGATGGCTTAGCGGTTAAGCGCTTGCCTGTGAAGCCTAAGGACCCCGGTTCGAGGCTCGGTTCCCCAGGTCCCACGTTAGCCAGATGCACAAGGGGGCGCACGCATCTGGAGTTCATTTGCAGAGGCTGGAAGCCCTGGCGCGCCCATTCTCTCTTCCTCTATCTGTCTTTCTCTCTGTGTCTGTCGCTCTCAAATAAATAAATTAATTAATTAATTTAAAAAAAAAGGATAAATAAGAAACCCACAGGCTATTTTGTGACATTTGGCAAGTATCCTAAAAAGCAGGGGTCCTGCAAGCAAGGCGCTCATTCTCACTCTTGTCCACACTGTCACCCTGGCGCCAGGAGCATCAGAATGACCACGAGGGAAAATAAAATATTTTGAAGAAAGAAGAAAGAAAGGAAGAAAGGAAGGAAGGAAGGAAGGAAAGAAAGAAAGAAAGAAAGAAAGAAAGAAAGAAAGAAAGAAAGAAAGAAAGAAAGAAAGAAAGAAAAAAGAACAGGAAGAAGTTTATGCCTGTTGAGCTGCTAACAGTGCCCACATCCTGGATTCTTCAACAATAGTATTAGTTTCAAATATTCTGCTCCATTATGGTTTATAAAACATGGTTCAGTTAAAACCACTATCTCAAAAACTATCTTGAAATCATCTTGTAAAGCTCAATGTCTTGCAGAGATGCTGTGAATATGCCAGAATTACTGAGTTCCAATTCCAGCTCTATCATTAATTAATACTGTGTCCCTGAGAAATTGACCTACATTCTTTGGACCTCAGATATTACTTCCATGGTGTCTATGCTTAAATTCCTAAAAATGAGCTGGGCATGGGGGCACATGCCTTTAATCCCAGCACTTGGGAGGCAGAGGTAGGAGGATCGCCGTGAGTTCAAGGTCAGCCTGAGACTACATACTGAATTCCAGGTCAGCCTTGACGAGAGTGAAACCTTACCTTGAACCCCCCAACCGCACAAAAAATTCCTAAAAATGAAAACAATTATAGCCACCATTCATTGTGTACTTATACGCAAGGGTCCCAAGGATTTTTCTTATCACAATATCATTTAATACTTGTAGTAGTCCTTGAGATGCCGAGTGAAGGACTTGAGTTTGAAGTATGTCTGAGGCCACAGTTCATTTGCTCAGCCACTATGCTATTTGACACCCTCGACCTCTATGAGATTAACTCTTCACAATTCTGTCATTCATTTGGTTTTCAGGGGATTTCGCTCACTCTATTTTTTAATTTTTATTGTTTATTTATTTATTTAAGATAAAGAGGGAGAGAATGAGAGACAGAGAGGAAGATGCAGATAGAGAATAGGCACTCCAGGGTCTCCAGCCACTGCAAATGAACTCGACACATGCACCACCTGGTTTATGTGTTTATGTGTTTATGCATCTGGTTTATGTGGGTACTGGGGAATTGAAGCTGGATCCTTAGGCTTCATAGGCATGTGCCTTAACCACTAAGCCATTTCTCCAGCCCTCACTCTACTTTTTTTTTTTTTTTTTTTTTTTTTTGAGGTAGGGTCTCACTCTGGGCCAGGCTGACCTGGAACTCACTATGTAGTCTCAGGGTGGCCTCCAACTCAGGGCAATCCTCCTACCTGTGTCTCCCAAGTGCTGGTATTAAAGGTGTGTGCCACCACGCCTGGCTTTCACTCTACTTTTTGACATAAAGGCAGTGTGGTATAATGGAAAGAATGAAGACTTTGAATTTAGACCACAATTTGAATCTTAGCTTCACTACTGATGTATGATTTAAGGTATATTACCTAGCTACTGTGACATTAATTTATAATTTAGTTTAAAAGTACATGCTATCTGTAAGAATTAAAAGAGGATCTAGGGCTGGAGGGATGGCTTAATGGTTAAGGCATTTGCCTGCAAAGCCAAAGGACCTCTGTTCGATTCCTCAGGATCCACGTTAGCCAGCTGCACAAGGTGACACATGAATCTGGAGTTCGTTTACAGTGGCTGGAAGCCCTGGCATGTCCACTCTCTCTCTCTTTCTCTCTCTCTCTCTCTCTCTCTCTGCCTCTCTCTCCCCTCTTTCCCTCTCTCAAATAAATAAATAAAAATATTTTTTTAAAAAGAGGATCTGTAAGTAAATATTAAAGGAGATATTACATATAAAAGTGTTTCTCACCATGCCCATACTATACAGGCATTCAATTAATGTTTCTTTCTTCCCCATCTTTGCATTATGGGAAATATTATCTGCTGTGTGAAGGAAGTATTTGGAACATTTATTTATTTCCCAAAATAAATATTTCCATTCATAAGTGACCTTGTGAAGTACGTTCAGGAATGGGGAAAAAAAAATCTTGTGACTTCTTGGCTGGAACTATTCCAGACCTGAAACCCCAGACAGAAGAACTTGTCCAGACAAGGACAGCCCTGGAGCCTTCTATCCATCTCCCCATGTCTTCCAGCCACGCTCCCTAGAGTCTCCTTCAAGTAGAGCTGCAAGGCGCACAGTGAACTTTAGAACACCACTTTCAATAATCTTCACTCATATCTCCTCTTGTGTTAACTTCAAAATCACACAGTCTCTGTGGGGTAAAAAGGTTGCTATTTCCTTTCATAGACCCACTGCAATGGAAGGGTCCCAGCAGCAACAGTTGATTTGGGGGGAAGGTATCTGGCTCACTGCAATGTCGTGAAGGCCACCCCTTTTGAGCAGCTGCATCAAGGAGAAGAGATTCTTACCCATGAGCTCAGGAGGGTGTGAGCTGAAAGGATAGCATGCCATGATTCACTTCCAGGCTGTCAGAGGATTGCTCAGGACAGCTCTTTGCTGGCTTTATCATCATTTATTTATGAGAGAGAAAAAAAACAGAATCAGGAACCATTGTCTTCAAATGCTTGAAAAGTCAGGAGCCTGTATGTTGGCTTTAAACTTCAGTGTTGAAAGTTGGTTGTGGGTTGCTTAATTTTGTCATTTTAATGAATAACAGACACTTGGGAGTGAATTTGTCATTAGCGACTTCTGAAGTGATTCAATGCTTATATTTTCTTCACCATTACTTGAGCAGAGAGGACATTTATGGCTTTGTGTTTTCCAAGGTCATGGCCAACCAATCACCCTTATAGTCAAGCTTGAAGCAAATATTTACATTAGGCAATAATCTAGCATGTAACCATAAAATATTCTTTATTATAATCAAGGGAAAGTAACAGATCATGGCAATGAATGACTATTATTATTCCCCTGGCTCATAGAGAAGCACAAAATTATTTTTTAAAAAATGGTCTGCCCTCTTTAACGCAATCTCGGGAAAGCCAATGGCCATGTACTTTATGTCCTTTTTAAAATAAACTTAAAAAATTATTCTTTATGTATTTGAGAGAGAGAAAGAGGTAGATAAAAGAAAAAGAGAATGGGCACACCAGAGCTTCTAGCTACCGCAAATAAATTCCAGACACATGCTCCACCTTGTGCATCTTGCTTATGTAGGTCTTGGGGAATTGAATCTGGGCCCTTTGACTTTGCAGGCAAATGCCTTAACCACTAAGCAATCTCTCCATCCCTACCTTATGTCTTAACAAGCAAAGGAGATTATAAAATTGAGAAAATACTTAAGAATGTCATGTTTGTACTCACTCTTAATCATTCTATCCTGTAATTGTACTGCTATATATATTTATTTATTTTGTATGCTTGTTTGTCTAGCATATAATTATTCTAATGCTACTGTGTTTTTAATTACTAAAACTAGAACTGGCTTAATACCTAGGTTCTTGAGACTTTGTGAAGGGAAGTCCAGGGACATTAACATTGTTTTCAAGTTCCCACAGGTGACTAAAGTTTCTAGACAAGACTGAACATCATTCATCTAAAAAAACCCTACCAACCACACTTGACTTCATCTATCTATCTATCTATCTATCTATCTATCTATCTATCTATCTATCTATCTCTCCATTGGTTTTTTGAGGTAGGGTTTCACCCTAGCTCAGTCTGACTTGGAATTCACTATGTGCTCTTAGGATGACCTTGAACACACGATGATCCTCCTACCTCTCTGCCTCCTGAGTGCTGGGTTCAAAGGCATGTACCACTGCACCCAGCTTGAATTCACATAATTTTAACTTTACTGGGAAAGCATTCACAAAATATATAGTAATAGAGTATCAATGTACAGCAAGTTCAAGAGCCTTGCTATCTGTTCCATGATCTCTTTCTGGAACAAAATACCCAAGACTGTGTGTGTGTGTGTGTGTGTGTGTGTGTGTGTGTGTGTGTGTGTAGGAAAGCTTTTTATACTGATTTCAAGTGAAATTAATTTCAGATTTAAATTAAAGGCACTGAACAAAGAAGAGCCATTGGGGATGAACAGGGTGACTGAAGAGCTTCAGCCTGTCCTGGCTTCTGTCCCTTCTCTGTCATCATCAAACCTTGAACTTCCCAACACACCATTTAGAAATCTGCCTCTCAGACCCAAAACAACCTCATTGTGTCTCCTAGTGGCTTATTTCACATGCGACAGGTAAGTCCAGACCAATCAGCTGAAGTCATCCAATAAGGAAGTTCTAGACCTGCCAATTACTGGATATTCAAAAGTGTTCTTTGGGCTGGAGAGATGGCTTAATGGTTAAGGCATTTGCCTGCAAAACCAAAGGACCCATATTTGATCCCTCAGGACCCATGTAAGCCAGATGCACAAGGCAGTGCATGCATCTAGAGTTCATGAGCAGTGGCTAGAAGCCCTGGTGCACCCATTCTCTCTCTCTCCCTCCCTCCCTCTCTCTCTCTCTCTCTCTCTCTCTCTCCCTCCCTCCCTCCCTCCCTCCCTTCCTCTTTCTTTCTCTCTCTCAAATAGAAATAAATTTTAAAATATTTTTAAATATATATATGTGTGTGTGTGTGTGTGTGTGTGTGTGTGTGTGTGTTCTTTAGCTTCTTACAGACAGGATCTGTTGTTGTTTGTGTTTAGGATTGTTTATTTTCTTGGCAATGCCAGAGATTGAACCCAGGGTCTTGCTCATGTTAGTCAAGTGCTCTGCCACTAATCTACAGTTCTGGACAAGTTGTTTTGTGCTGTTTTGTTTTGTTTAACAGCACTTCTCTATGAAGCCCAGGCTAGCCCATTAGATCTTCCTGCCTCAGACTCCTGGGTGTGTGTGTCACCATCCCAGGCCTGTCTGGGCAGTGGTAAACACAGCTTCCTCTAATGGGTGGAAGAATAAAGCAAGCAATGCTGCATGCTCCCCTTCCTCTTAGCTGCTGCCCCAGTGCCTCTAAATCAGGTCTCAGAGGGCAGCCCAAAGGACTTGGAAAAGGAAGCGCACTGGGAAACGGTGATGTCCAGCTTGAAAGGAGTGTGTGAAACAAGGAAGCACCTTTCTTCAGTGATTTGGAGAAGTGGCAGCGGGTTGCTAACATATGGATCTTGGTTTTTATGAGAAAACAGAAAGAAAAGCTAGTAGGTAAATTTCCCTCTGGCCACATGAATCTCCACCACCAGTCTTTGTATGCACTGAGCTCCCCAAGGTTGGATATGGAATGATATTTGTGACTATTCATCCAAAAGAGAATTTTGGGGACTGGAGAGATGGCTCAACGTTTAAGGCACTTGTCTGCAAAGCCAAAGGACCCAGATGTACGAGGTGATGCATGTATCCAGAGCTCATTTGCAGTGGCTGAAGGCTCTGGCACCCGTTCTCTCTATATATATCTGTCTCTCTCTCTCTCTCTCACACACACACACACACAAATAAAATAAAATAAAGTTTTTATTTTAAAAAAGGGAGGGCTGAAGAAATGGCTTAGGAATTACGGCATTTGCCTGTGAAGCCAAAGGACCCAGGTTCAATTCCCCAGGGTCCATGTGAGCCAGACGCACAAGGGGCACATGCATCTGGAGTTCATTTGCAGTGGCTAGAGGCCCTGGCATGTCCATTCTCTCTCTGTCTGTCTCTTCTCTCTCTCTCTCTCTCTCTCTCTCTCTCTCTCTCTCTCTCTCTCTCTCTCCTTGAAAATAAATAAAATTTTAAAAAAAGAACTTGTGTGTACAAAAGAGCTAACTAAAAATATAGGGTGTAGAAATGCTTTCATGACTTTCAAGCAAATCAGTGACTAATATTATCTCACAACTAAGTATGTTGATGCTTCGAGAAACTAAGAACTTGATCAAGGTCACATAATGGAAAAAAGTGACTCCATTGCTTATGGTTATGACTCTTGAAGCCATTAGCTTCCACTACATTAGCTTGACTTGAGGGGAAAGATTCTTGTTTGGACAATGAGGAAAAGAATAAACAATTCTTTTGGAATTTGGAGAATGGGTAGACTTGAGATCAGACTGTGCTTAAATAAATGCTTAAGTAAGGGTATCTAAAAAGAAAGTAGGGAAGCATGGACCTGAGTCACTGTGGAGCTAAGAAGGAAGAAACAAGAAGGATATTAGATGAGATGGGCACAGTCAGGGCAGACAAGAAGAATCTTAGAGATGATCATCACTAACATAAAAACGCGAACACCATCAAATGTATTCTGACACCCAGGCATTAACTTAGTGCTGTGTGAAAACTAAATAAATACGGCTCTCTCATTTCTTATTCTGTGACATTTTAATCTGATTCAAATTCTGTGCTCATTTAATTCTTCAGCTTGGTTTTGAAGCAGTTAGCAAAGGAGACAGAGAAAATCTGATTTTCCATACGTTACCAAACATCATGAACTCTGAATATTGGTTAAAGGACCAATGTGATGAGTCATTTCATACAAATGACAATGAAATTGACTTCCAACCATGTGGTTCTGCTCTATCTCAGAAACAAGAAATACAAGGTCCCTCAAAATGCAAGTTTCTACCCACTGTGTTATTGGGATGTTCCTACTTCACATGTATGTGGATGCAATTATAGATATGTTTACAAGATGAAGCGTTCTCCTCCTGTCTTCTCAAAGGAAAGAACTCAGTCAAGGGATGCAAACAGTTTAAGGCAGAAGTTTATTTGATAATGCAAAATGAAGGATAGTGTAATACTGACAGAGAGAGAAAGAGATTGGAGGTGGTGGACCCAAAGATGGGGATGGGGAGGGTTTAGCAGCTCATCGGATTTTACACTATAGATTTTAAAGAAATTTTTATAAATGTTTGTGAGATGGATGACATATTCATGAGGTAACGTGGTCCTTTCCGCCCCCACTCCCAGTCATGGTCGAACAGATCTTTCTTTTTTTTAATTATTATTATTTGTTTTGTTTTTTCCAGATAGGGTTTCACTCTAGTCTGGCTGACCTGGAATTCACTCTGTATTCTCAGGGTGGCCTCAAACTCATGGTGGGATCTTTCTTTTAGAGTATTTCTTCCCATTGTCCTCTTGGAAAGCCCACAAAGTAAGAGGACCAAACCACAATGGAAATTAGGATGAAGCCAGACTTTTCCCATGATGCAGACCCTTTGTCAGTGCTGGTATGTGGCAATTTCTAGGTTTCTGATACAAGAGAAAGAATGTTGAACCAGGGATGGGGAGATATCTCAGTGATTAAAAGCACTTGCTTGCAAAACCTGTGGACCCAGGTTGTTTTCCAGTTCCTATGTAAAGCTAGATGTACAAAGTGACACATTCATCTAAAGGTCATTTGCAATGATAAGTTTCTGGCACACTTATATATTCTCTTGCCCTCTCTCTCTCTCTCTCATCTCTCTCCCTCCTTCCCTCCCCCTCCCTCCCTCTCTCTCTCTCTCTCTAGTCCACACTGACCTGGAATTCACTATTGAGTCTCAGGGTGGCCTCGAACTCATGGCAGTCCTCCTACCTCTGCCTCCCGAGTGCTGGGATTAAAGGTGTGCACCACCATGCCAGGCAGCAACTTGTCTTTAAGATATCAGTGGAAATCTCAGAGCAGAGTGAAGTAAATAAAAGAAGAAGAGCTGGTACCTTTCACTGAAAGACTGAGGTTAGGATTTTTCTGCTTAGGCAACAAGACAATTATTTGAAATGCAAAAGGAAACAATTTTCTATTTATCTCATTCCTAGGGTAACCATTGTTATCACTAGAGAGACAGTTCATGCAAGAATTAGACATGGTCTGCAAGTCTCTGATTTCATTCTGTTTCTGTATTTGGATGAAAAGAAGCAAAGCAACATGTCCTTGGCTGGGGAAGAACACAGGATCCAAAGACTTGACCTTTTATTGACATTTTTCTCTCATTTTAATTTGTTCCATTTTCAAGTCTCTTATCTGAAAAATTATTTCTTTTTTAACTTTTTATTTACTGCTTCTATAAGTACAGACAATAAACCATAATTCCCTCCTCAACCCCATTCTCCCCCAACAAATCCAACCTCCACTGAATCCCTTTTTCTTTTCAATTAGTCTCTCTTCTTTCTGCATCTTCATTTTTTTCCTCCTATTATGAAGGTCTTGTGTAGGTAGTGTCATTCACTGTAAGACCATGAATTTCAACATCATTTTGTGTCTGGAAGATTGCACTGTAAGCAGTTCTATCCTTCTTTTGGCTTTTACATTCTTTCCACCACCTCTTCTGCAATGTACCCTGAGTCTTGGAGGTGCTGATAAAGATGTCTCCATGGTGAACACTCCACCGTCATTTTTTCTCAGCACTTGGTGACTTTGGGTCACCCCATTGGCCACCAACAGCTAAAGAAAGAAGCTTCTCTAACCAAAAGTGAGAGTAGCATTAACATATAGGTATAAACATTTGTAAAAAGTGCTTAGAGGGCAGTTCAGTGAGCATAATATATACATTTAGCCAGACAACATCAGGCATTACACCCCTAGGGCTCATGACCTCCCCAGTCATAGGCTTTTGACTAGGATTTCAGTACCAGGCATGTATGTCCTCCTATGGAGTGGGCGACCAGTCCCATTTCAAAGCAGTTAGTTTCCTAATAACAGACATGCCACTATTGTACCCATTGGCTCATTTGGCCTGGCTGGCCAAACTTAAGGCTTGCAGGGTCCAGTGTTGAGTATCTTCACTGGTGATGTCTCTCTCCCATTGAACTGCACGCAGCATAGCTTTCTCCAGCTTTCTGTCGGCTGGTCTACAAGGAGGAGATTTTTTTTTTTCTTGGTTTTTCAAGGTATGGTCTCACTCTTTAGCCCAGGCTGAACTGGAATTCACCATGTAGTATCAGGGTGGCCTTAACCTCACAGCAATCTACCTACCTCTGCCTCTCTAGTGCTTGATTTCTCAGTGACCTGCAGCCCAAGCATTTGGAGTCTTCAGCAATAAGGTCTTATCATCTAGTTCTGATGGACAACCAAAAGCCTTGGGAATAGCCTGTAATAGTTTGGAGGTATCAGAGACCTCCCTGGTCAACAACTCATTGGATGGTATCCAACCCCTGGCACTG
Source organism: Jaculus jaculus (assembly GCF_020740685.1). Classification (NCBI taxonomy): domain Eukaryota; kingdom Metazoa; phylum Chordata; class Mammalia; order Rodentia; family Dipodidae; genus Jaculus; species Jaculus jaculus. Next base: position 35,807,723 of record NC_059117.1, read on the forward strand.
AAATTTTTCTAATAACCTATGGCTTCTGGGGATACCATTATCCGTGTCCAAAAAAATACTTCTGCCCATAAAAAAAAAATGTTGGCTCTTAAAAAAAATGTTGGCTAGCAAAGAAGTAGGTTTCCATATGGCTTATTCATAACATTTTAAATTTTTATTAAACTCTCTCCCACCCTTCCATTACTCTATCCCTTCTCCAGATCCCATTTAGACCATTCTACGCCCAGTAATCTGCCCCTCTATTTGCATATCTACAATACGTCCCCTTAAACCTTCTCCTTCTCCCTCCTTCACAGTCCCTTCCTAGCTTCCTGGACTCTACTACTGATTTTTACCCCAACTCCCATACAAATCTAAACATCTGTAGCTAGGATACACATATGAGAAAGGACATGTGGCATTCTGACTATCTGGGCCTGGGTTATCTCACTTAGTATAATTCTTGCTAGATGCATCTATTTCCTTACAAACTTCACAATTTCATTTGAAAAATGAATTCTTATTAGATACCGGTTTAGAGTCTGCTTTTTTTTCTATAATATCTTAACTTGGTTAAAAGCTTCACTGTCTAACCATCCAGGCCAGCACTCTGGCTATAGTTGGTCTCCTTCTCTCCTCACTAGCCCTCTCGCTACACACTTTCCTTCTTTCTTTCTTCCTTCCTTCCTCTTTTTTTTTTTTTTTTTTTTTTTTTTTTGGTTTTTTTGAGGTAGGAGGTAGGGTCTCACTCTGGTCCAGGCTGACCTGGAATTAACTCTGTAGTCTCAGGGTGGCCTCGAACTCACGGCGATCCTCCTACCTCTGCCTCCCAAGTGCTGGGATTAAAGGCATGCACCACCATGCCCGGCCCTTTCTTTCTTTCTTTCTTTTTTTTTTTTTTTTTTTGGTTTTTCGAGGTAAGGTCTCACTCTGGCTCAGGCTGACCTGGAATTCACTCTGTAGTCTCAGGGTGGCCTCGAACTCTCGGCGATCCTCCTACCTCTGCCTCCCGAGTGCTGGGATTAAAGGCGTGCGCCACCACACCCGGCTCTTTCTTTTTTTCTTTCTTTCTTGTTTTTTGAGGTAGGATCTCACTATTTAGCCCAGGCTGACCTGGAATTCACTATGTAGTCTCAGGGTGGCCTCGAACTCACAGCAATCTACCTACCTCTGCCTCCCAGTGCTGGGATTAAAGGCGTGCGCCACCACGCCCGGCTACACTTTAATTGATATACCAACCCCGTCAGTTTTGTGCCGCTTGCATCGCTTGGGAATGTCTTCTAATCTGTACTTTCATAGGCATTGCCTCAGCCAGGCCCCCAGCATAGCATACAGCACTGTGCAGCCTAGACTGGCCTCAAAGTCATGGTGATCCTCCAGCCTTAGCCTCCGGTGGTGATTTGATTCAGGTGTCACTCATAAACTTAAGTATGCGGAATGCTAGTCTCCACAGCTGATGGCAATTGGAAATTAAAGCCTCCTAAAGCAATCTCTCCAGGCCCCCCCCCCACCCGACTTTTATTTTTTAGTAAGAAAACAAAGATACAAATTACATTTAGTTGTGACTTATGATATAAGATAGACAAGCACACAATGTTTTGGGGAAGTAATGTTTTCAATATGTGTAATGACTTCCATTAAATGTTTCTGAAAGCTCTTAAAGTCTTCCTGATTCTATTTCCTAATAGATTACTTTTTTTTAAGAGAAAGTGAGACAGAGACAGAGAGACAGAGAGGAGAGACAGAGAACTGGGATGCCAGGGCCTCAGCCAATGAAATCAAACTCCAGTCACTTGTGCCACCTAGTGGGCATGTGAAACCTTGCGCTTGCCTCACCTTTGTGCATCTGGCTAATGTGGGATCTGGAGAGTAGAACATGGTCCTTATGGTTTCACAGGCAAGCACCTTAACCACTAAGCCATCTCTCCTCCAGTTTATGTCTTTTTCACACGTATTTTCCATTAATGCTCTATTACTAAGGCATAGATATAGATAGGTAGGAATTGGGTCAGAATTCTGCAAGATCCAGTGGCAAGTGACACACAGGAGAAAAAAAACTTAAAATGAAGAGCAATTGAGAGAAGGCACTGAGCATCAATTTCTGGCCACTACATGCATGCACACCACACGCTCATATACATAAACAAAAACCATTCAATCAAGTTGTGTTGGGCTGGAGAGATGATTCAGTGGTTAAGGAATTTGCCTGCAAAGCCTAAAGACTCAAGTTCAGTTCCCCAGTACCCACATATACCCAGATGCACCAGGTGACACATGTATCTAGAGTTCATTTACAGTGGCTGGAGGCCCTGGTGTGCCCATTCTCTCATCACCTCCCCCTTTCTTTCTCTCTCTCTGCCTCTTTCTCTCAAATAAATAAATAAAATTTTTTAAAAATTTTTTATTTACTTATTTGAGAGCGACAGACACAGAGAGAAAGACAGATAGAGGAAGAGAGAGAGAATGGGCGCGCCAGGGCTTCCAGCCTCTGCAAACGAACTCCAGATGCGTGCACTCCCTTGTGCATCTGGCTAACATGGGACCTGGGGAACCGAGCCTCGAACCGGGTCCTTAGGCTTCACAGGCAAGCGCTTAACCGCTAAGCCATCTCTCCAGCCCAAATAAAATATTTTTAAAAATAAAAATAAATCTAGTTGTGTCATGGTCTATGTAATCACTCTCTCCTTGTTTAAAATCTTCACTCTTGCCAGGCGTGGTAGCTTATACCTTTAATCTCAGTACTTGGGAGGCAGAGGTAGAGTGATTGCTGTGAGTTCGAGACTGCCCCTGAGACTACATCGTGAATTCCAGGTCAGCCTGGGCTAGAGATTGAGACCCTACCTCAAAAAAAAAAAAAAGAAAAAGAAAAAGAAAGAAAGAAAGTCAGTAGACTATGATCTTCTTTTGAATGGGACATATAACTTTTATCTTTGGTTTTTTGAAATTAGCACAAATCTCTGAAAATTTGTAGCTTTAGCAAAATTTATTTAATGAATGAATGAGCCAGTACCATGTCAAACCAAATACACATAGTGACACATGCATCTGAAGTTCATTTGCAGCTTTTGGACACCTTGGCATGCCCATTCTCTCTGTCTTTCATCTCTCTGTCTCTTCCTGCTTATAAATAAATAAAATAAAATTCAAATTTTTTTTAAAGTAAAGCAAGGATTTTAGTTTTTAGTTCAGTTTTTCCCAGTACCAAAATCTTTATTTTCTGGAGCTTAATACTCTCTAAAACAATCTAAATGTTATAAATTCTAAAATGACAATCTTTCGCTAATAATGAAAATTTTCAATTTATCTTTGGATTTAAGAATGGGGAAAAGATGGTTTTAAATATAAGTTGGTGATTATCTTGCTATTTATTATTTATTTACTTATTTGTGAGAGCAAGAGGCAGATAGAGAGAGAGGGAGTGGGCATGCTAGGGCCTCTAGCCACTGCAAGTGAACGCCAGACACATGCGCCACTTTGTGCATCTGGCTTACATGGGTACTGGAGAATTGAACCTGGGTCTTTAGGCTTCTTAAGCAAGAGTCTCAACTCCTTAAGCCATCTCTCCAGCTCTGGTGATAATCCTTTTTTTCAATTTAGAAACTTCAGCGAACCCCAATATCATGTGGAAAGCTATAAGATCTCAAGTTGCCAGATACACTATATATTGTGTTCAAATACTGTTGGCATGCATATTTTGCAGAAACATTTTTAATTAGGCTTCCAAATCTCTTTAAAGTTTCAAAATAACTACAATTTTATGCTCATGGCAGTTTCGCATCTTTGTCAGTGGGGAAAAGAAATCCACATAATGCCATTTTAATATGTATACCATGCACCGAGAGAGAGAGAGAGAGAGAGAGAGAGAGAGAGAGAGAGAGAGAGAGAGAAAGGCAGAGATTTCAAAATTCGGTGGGGTAGGTTAGCTGGCCTACACGACAATGACATCTACTGGCATAACTAGGACTGCGCACCCAGAGATGACAATCTTGAAACCCAGCGAGCTTCCTGAGTTGCCTCTGAAGACTGGCTGACAGAAGGCGCACAGCCCCAAGCTTCATGAGGACACAGACCATGTTTTCCAAAGTATGTATGTCCAAGGCCTCATATTACTTGTCACTTGTCCCATCACAGATGCTCCAAACCTTCGTCAGATGCTTATAAATTTAACTGCCTATCATCTCACCTTTTTACTTCTTTTAAATATTTTACTTATTTATTTGAGAGAGAGATGGCGAGAGAAAGAGACAGAGAGAGAGAGAATGGGCATGGCAGGGCCTCCAGCCACTGCAAACTAACTCCAGATGCGTGCTCCATCCTTGTACATCTGGCCTATGTGGGTTCTGGAGAATTGAACCTCAGTCTTTTGCAGGCAAGCTCCTTAACCACTAAGCCATCTCTCCAGCCCCATCTAACCTTTTTTAAAGCATGATCTCTGACATGGAAGAATGCTGTCACTAGTGATTTAATTTGTGGAAGTCGTTACAGGAAGTGTTCCTGTGTCCCATATGTCCGCTGTACCTCCTGCTGCAGCCTGGGGTCCCCCTCTAGCTCTGGCACCTGAGGGCTTCAGGCTCAGGGTGGGGACCAGTGCCACCCATCTCCTTGTGGAGCCTCAGACATCACCAGTATGCACAATAGACAGAAGTAAACGTGAGAGTGTGTGCATGTGCGCATGACCAGACCCGTGCCTGGGGCTGGACATTGGATCGGCTCAAGGCAGGACTGCAGGGGGTCCTGCTAGGGTCCAGAACCTCTCTTTGCCTGCCCGAACTGAGCCTGCCTAAGGGCCTGGGGAGCTTGTCCAGTGCCAGGTGTCCTTGGCTGGTGCATTAGCTGGACAAGGGAGGCAGAGAGGAGTGGGCAGGCACCAGCATAGCCATCAGGAGGACTACACCCTGTCAAGTCCTCCTCTGCCCTGGATTGCTGGTCCTTGGTCCCCTGAGGCACTGATCTGCTGAGTGGCTCTGCTTGCCCTTCTTGCCCTTCTTGCCATTATTAACCCACTCTTGTTAAGTTCTCTGAAATTTTTAGCCATTTCTCAGTGGGCTGCCTCTTTGCAAAGCTGTTGGATTCCATGTGTCTCCCCAGAGACTCTGCGGCCAGCGTCCCCTGTGGGCACGTCGCCCTCCCTCAGATTTGCACTGTGCGCCCCAATGGGTGGGGCAGTCTTCGCACCAACGATGTCTTGACTCTGTCCTCTGCCCATTGCCTTACCCTCCAACAACTCATCCAGGGTGGGGGTGCCCAAGATTGAGGAGGAGTGGATGGGGAGAGTCTTTTGGCCCTTAGCCCTGATGGGGAGGGTGGATCCCTCAGAGGTTGGTGGTGGAGGGGTAACCAGGCTTCTGTGGGCCAGGGGACAAGGCCTGGATATCTGCAGCCCCTCCTGTTTCTGTGATGGTGTGTCCATCACTCAAGATTGTTGTAAACTGTTGTTTTGTATGAGTGAAATTGTCTTTACTAAGCAGATTTAATAGTTGAACAAAATCCTACGCACAAATATTTATATCAGCTTTACTCTTAATTGACAATATCATAAGCAGCCAAGATGCCCTTCAATGGGTGAATGAAAGCACAAACTGGTATATTCATACAATAAAATATGATCCAAAAGCTATCAACTCATGAAAATAGCATGGATGAACCTTGAACTCACACTGATAGGTGATAAAAGCTGATCAAGAAATCATACATATTGTACAATTATATCTATGAAACATTCTGGAAAAGAAAGCTTTGGAGACAGAAGAAATTCAATAGTTTCCAGGTGGTATGCATTTGTCAAAACTCATGACATATGTAGCCCAAAGAGTGAGCCCTAAAGTGAATGACAGGCATTAATTAATAATAACAATAATGCCAGGTGTGGTGACCCACACCTTTAATCCTAGCATTTGGGAGGCAGACGTAGGAGGATCACTGGGAGTTTGAGACCAGCCTGAGACTACGGAGTGAATTCTAGGTCAGCCTGAGCTACAGTGAAACCCTACCTCAAAAAAAAAAAAAAAAAAGAAGAAGAAGAAGAAGAAAAAGAAAGAAAAAAAAAAAAAGAGAGAAAGAGAGAGACAGAAAGGAAAGGAAAAAGAAAAGAAAAAAAATAAGAGAAAAATAATAACAATAATGTAGCTACATTGGCTTCTCAACTGAAACAAATATACTACATCACTGGAAGATGTTTATAGCAGAGGAATATATAGGAAAGTGGAGAGGGAGAAGTCAGCATTTAAGGAAACTATCCTTTCTACTCAACTTCTCTGTGTATCTAAATCTATGCTAGAATAGTCTATGAATTTAAAAATAAAACCAGTGTTGGGCATGGTGGCACTTGGGAGGCAGAGGTAGGAGGATCTCAGTGAGTTCAAGGGTGACCTGGGACTATAGTGTGAGTTCCAGGTCAGCCTGGGCTAGATTGAGACCCTATCTTGAAAAAACAAACAAATAAGTAAATAACAAGCTGCATTGAGATATCTTAGTTTTTACATGTTACATTTCTTAAAACACATGTTGAGATGGAGAAATGGCTTAGAGGTTAAGGTGTTTTCCTGTAAAGCTAACAACCTGGGTGACCCAGGTTCAATTCCCCAGTACCCACATAAAGCCAGATGCACAAAGTGGCACATGCATCTGGAGTTTGTTTGCAGTTGCTGAAGGTCCTGGCATGCCCCCCCCCCCTCTCTCTCTCTCTCTCTCTCTCTCTCTCTCTCTCTCTCTCTCTCTCTCTCTCTCTCTCTCTCGTCTCTCTTCTCATCTCTCTTTGCTTGAAAATAAATTTTTAAAAATACATGTTGGGTTGGAGAGATGGCTCAGTAGTTAAAAGAGCAGGCTGTGCAAGTCCAATGACTGAAATTCAAACCTCCAGCGCCCCCATAAAGCCAGACAGGCACTAATGTATGTGTCTAACTCCAGCACTCTATGGTAATAGGAGGCAGAGTCAGGAGAATCTAGAAGCTAATGGGCCAGATAGTCTGGCTTTCACAGAAATAAACAGCAAGAAGAGACCCATTCTCAAACAAGGTGGAAGATGGGGATCACAGCCCTAAGATTACTCTTTGAGCTCCCCAAACACACTATGGCACATGTACACTCATGTATACATACATACACATGAACAACAGACATATCAAAACTAGAAAACACAATCCCAAAATTCATATTGGAACACAAAAGACAACCAAAGAAATTCTAAGCAGAAAAAATACTGCTGGAGGTATCATCATACCTGCCCTCAAAGAAAGTATGGTCATTGCACAAAAACATGCACATAGACTAATAGAACAAAATAGAAGACTCAGAAGTAATCAAACATAGGTATGGCCCCCTAATAGAAGACAAAGGTACCAAAGACATACTGGGAGAGAGACAGCCTGTTTAATAAATGGTGCTAGGAGTCAGGCGTGGCAATGCACACCTTTAATCCCAGCACTTGGGAGGCAGAGGTGGGAGGATTGCTGTAAGTTCGAGGCCACCCTGAGACTACATAGTGAATTCCAGGTCATCCTGGGCCAGAGTGAGACCCTACCTCAAAAAAACAAAATAGATAAATAAATGGTGCTAGGAAAACTGGATGTCCACCTACAGAAGATTAAAATTAGACCCATATCTCTCACTGTTAATTTAAAATCAGAAATACTGAAACTGCTGTAGGAGAACGTAGGGATACACTTCAAGACGTAGGTATAGGTGAAAATTTTCAGAAAAAGACTCAGTAACACAGGGAATAGGCCCAAGAATTAACAAATGCAATGACATGAAATGACTCTACTTTATGGCAAGGAAAACTATCCACTGAGTAAACAGAGTACAGAATGAAAGAAAAATTTGTGCCAACTATGCTTCAGACAGAAAGTTAAAATGTAGGATATATAAAGAATTAAGTATTCCCCCAAATCAATAAATGAGCTACAGATGCCATAGATTGTTACAAGAAATTTTTAGAGCCAGGGGTGGGATACTTTCCAGAGAATTAGTGGTCAGGAAGGCCCCTGATGCTTAAAACATTACAGGCTATTGTCAAGGCTATTGGTTGCCCAACAGAAATAGATGGTAAGACCCTATTGCAGAAGACTCCACTGGCTGCAGGGCACTGAGAACAAATTGAAAGCTGGAAGCCTCCTTCCTGTTGATTAGCTGTCATGATGCTGAAAATAACTATGTAGTCTATTAAGGAAAAATAGTTGGAGCCGGGCGTGGTGGCGCACGCCTTTAATCCCAGCACTCGGGAGGCAGAGGTAGGAGGATCGCCAAGAGTTCGAGGCCACCCTGAGATGACAGAGTTAATTCCAGGTCAGCCTGAGCCAGAGTGAGACCCTACCTCGAAAAACCAAAAAAAAAAAAGAAAAAAGAAAAAAATAGTCATCAATGGTCTTAACCAGCATTGGACCCTGAAAGCTTCATGGATGGCCAGCCAGGCAACACGTGCAATGATGGCCTTACCAACACTAATGGGGGAAATCAACTACTCTCTGATTGGATCTGAGACCTGCTCCACAGGAGAGAATTCCTGCCTGGTGCTGAAAACCTAATCAAAAGCCTATGGCTGGGGAGGTCATAAGCCCTATGGGGGAAACTACTATAGGTGTTTGTCTAAATGGATATATTATGCCCCCCAAAATGCCCCCTAAACCTTAGTTTATGCCCATATATTAATACTACTCACACTTTTGGTTAGAGAAGCTTCTCTTTTCAGATGGCCATGTCCACTGGAGACATGCAACAAAACTCATTAAAGTAATAAAGAGAGAGAGAGAGGGAAACAATGGAGTATTCAGCACTGAGACATTTCTATCATACCCTCCAAGGCTCAGGGATTATTGTGAAAGAGATGGTGGGAAGAATGTAACCCAAAGTGGCATTCATGACCTCACAGTGGCTGATGCTACCTACACTAGACCTGCATGATGGGAATGGGGAGGATGGAGAGATGGCTCAGCCATTAAGGTGTTTGTCTGCAGTGTCTAACAACCAGGGTTTGATTTTTCCAGTACCCAAGTAATGCCAGATGCATAAAGTGGCACAAGTGTCTGGAGTTCATTTGCAATGGCTGGAGGCCCTGGCACTCTCCCTCTCTCTCTTGCTCTCTCTCTCTCTCTCTCTCTCTCTCTCTCTCTGTGTGTGTGTGTATGTCTGCTTAAAAACAAATAAAAATATTTTTAAAAGTAGAACAGGAACTAGCTGAAAATAAGGAATTCAGTGGAGTGGGGGAAGGGGAGGAGGAAAAGGAAGGTAGTGGGAGATTATGATCATGGCATATTGTGTATATCTATAGAGATTGTCAATAAAAAAAAATAAATAAATAAAGTTAGTTCTTTTATGGAAGAAAATCATTTTTTTCCCCTTACATTTTCATTTTATTCTTTCATGACAAATTAGTATGTTGGGGACCTATACATGCCGTACAATTACATCATGCGCAGGGGACAAGACCATTCCAATATCAAAGCAGATGCTAGTAACATACACTGTAGGCCCATTGTTACTGGAGTTTCTACTCATACTGCAAGCAGAACTCAGTTGTCTTCATGGGATGAGAACAGACAACGCAGGCTGTCAATACATGACACTTTTACCCTGCCCAGGGCATAAGTAATTGAAATCTGCTGTCTTCTTTTGGAGAAGCAAGGATGCTCCACCCTGGCCCTTACTATTCTTCATGGCTTCTCCAACAGAGCCTGACTGATGATTACTCCCCTGTACGTCCTCTATGCGTCCTGGGAACACACAAGGGTTAATGGGATACAATTTAAGAGATAAAGGCTATAGGAGCCAGAAAAATACCTTTTCACATCCCAACTCTATTACATTTACCATTTTGACCACAGGGGGGGAAAAGCACTGCCTCAGTTTCTTCATTCTTAAACTGAGAGGCTTAAAAAGGATTACATCATAATGCATGTACATTTCACAATGTCTGGTGTATTATGGATATCCAATAGTTATACATTTCCTACTTCCTACTCCTTTTTTAAATTTTTTTATTAATTAGTTTTGTACTCAGTGAGTACAGTCAGTTTGGTACCATTATTAGGCTCATCCGTGACCTGCCCCTCCCCTTGGCCCCTCCTTGTCATGCATTGTGGAGTTAGCCCACAGTTAGAGGTAGGATAAATGTGTCTCTGCATAACATGACCCAACATGTGGCTCTGACATTCTTTCCACCCCCAAATATGGTTTATTTTTATCTTACAGGTTTTTAAGGGTTTTTTGTTTGTTTGTTTGTTTTTGTTTTTTGTTTTTCGAGGTAGGGTCTCACTCTAGCCCAGGCTGACCTGGAATTCACTATGGAGTCTCAGGGTGGCCTTGAACTCACAGCAGTCCTCCTACCTCTGCCGCCCAGTGCTGGGATTAAAGGCGTGTGCCACCATGCCCGGATAAGTTTAAAAAATTTTTTTTTATTTATTTGCATGAGAGAGAATGGACATGCCAGGGCCTCTAACCATTGCAAACTCCAGATGCATGTGCCACCATGTGCATCTTACTTACGTGAATACTAGGGAATAGAACTTGGATCCTTGGGCTTCACAGGCAAGCGCCTTAACTGCTAAGCCATCTCTCTAGCCCTCAGCTTACAGTTTTGAAAGGGTGTTTCATCAAGGTGGAAAACCATGGCAGGAGCAGAGCTGGGCATCACATCTCCACGTCAGTGGGAAGTAGAGAGAGTAGCTGAGTGCATCAAGTGGGACTGGGTTATAACACTCCAAAGTCTGCCACCAGTTACACACCTCCCCATCAAGGATCTAGTTCCAAAAAGCTCCATCAGCTAGGTCTAAGTATAAAACTTAATCACAAACAGGTAAGGCCCTAGAGGACATTTTACATTCAGACCATCACAGAAAAGTACCAGGGAAACTTCCAGCATAACATCTCTTCTCTAAAAGGCCACTTTCTCTCTTACTGGATCTTCCTTGAATCCAGATAACTGACTTCTGTAGCAGACCTAAGCCTTATCTTATTATAATAATAATAAAACATTAAAAAACATGCCTATGTAGTGTTGAATTCTCAGCAGCCTCTGGATTTCTATTTTGATGGAAGGTTAGTGACCACAGTGTCTGTTACCCTGTCCTTAGAACTGGGTTTCAGGCTAGCAGTGAGAGCAGTACTCATGATGCCACTTCCTCTGCAATGTCCCCTGGTCCCCAGCAGCTGTGGTAGAGGTGACCCGTCTGGGAGTAAGCAGTCAGCTATCTTTTCTTGCTGTGTTGTGGTATCCTGGATCTTTTTTTTATCTTAATTCTTTTTTTTTTTTAATTTTTATTAACATTTTCCATGATTATAAAATATATCCCATGGTAATTCCCTCCCTCCCCACCCCCACACTTTCCCATTTGAAATTCCATTCTCCATCATATTACCTCCCCATTACAATCGTTGTAATTACATATATACAATATCAACCTATTAAGTATCCTCCTCCCTTCCTTTCTCCACCCTGTATGTCTCCTTTGGTATCCTGGATCTTTCCAGGATACAGGTCTGGCAGGTAACCAAGTGCTTTGGCAATGGCCTGCATTATTTGGGAGCCTCATGGGCCTCCCTAACAAACAGTTTACTATGCAGGGGTTGGGGATAACCCAATTCTGGGCCCTGGAATTTACCAGCTAAATTAGCCCAAGGTTTTAGAGTTAAGCTTTTTCCATCTTCTATGGGGCACTTCTGGCCAGGTCCCCTCACCACCACCTTATTGAGTTATAACTTGTAGAATGCTATCCAGGAGGAAGTTCTCTATGGTACTCATTCATGTTGTCATTAGTTTTGTGTAATTCTCCTCCATCCTTCCTTTTCCCTTCCCCCTACAGAAGAGCCTCCCACACCCTGTATTCAATCTTTCTTTCTTTTTTGCTTTCTTTCTCTCTTTCTTTCTTTCCTTCGTTCTTACTTTTACTGTCCCTTGATTGACTTGTCGAGTAGCCCCTCCTCCCCTTCCTCCTTATTTCCTCCTTTTCCTAGCTACATTTCCTAGTTCCATGTCAATGCTCCCGATGCATACTACTGCTTAAAATCAACTCCAGCCATTCCAGGTTAGAAATCGCATATCAGAGAGAACATGTGGCATTTGTCTTTCTGAGCCTGTAAAATTAGTTCTTTGGAAAAATAAATAAATAAATAGATAGGTACTAAATAAATGGGCTAATGACTTGAATCATTGTTTTGTGTGTGCTTGTGTATGTGTGCAGGGGGAGGCCAGAGGTCAATGTTGGTTGTCAATTGCTCTCCACCTCATTTTAAAAATATTTATCTATTAATTAATTTATTTAACAGGGAGAGAAAGAAGAAGAAGAAGAGGAAGAGAGAATGGGTATACCAGGGCCTCCAGCCATTGCAAACTAACTTCAGATGCATGAGCCACCTTGTGCATCTGGCTTATGTGGGTACTGGGGAATCAAACCTGGGTCCTTGGGCTTTGTAGGCAAGCACCTTAACCACCAAGCCATCTTTCCAGCCCTCCACCTTATTTTTTGACCCAGAGTCTCTCACTAAACCTGAAGCTCTTTGATTTGGCTAGAAGAGGCCAGTCAGTGAAGCCCAGACATCCTGTCTTCACTTCTACAACACTGGGGTCAAGCATGCCACCACCCCCAGCTTTTCCAGGCACCCAGACTCAGGTCCTCATCCTCCATGGACGACAAGCACTCTGCCAACCAAGCTTTCTCCCCAGCTCCCTGAATTGACAGATCTCAAGAAAGTGCTCAACATCCTTAGCCATCAGAGAGCAGCAATTAAAACTACTTTGGAATTTCATCACACTCCAATCAGAATGACAGTCATCAAGAAAACAAATGACAACAAATGCTAGCAAAGACGGGCATAAAGGGGAATCTTTATTCACTGCTGGTGGAAGTGACAATTAGTGTAGCCAATATAGATAGAAATCAATGTTTAGGTTTCTCAAATAAATAAGTAAATAAACTAGAGGGGTTGGGAAGATGGCTCAGTAGAAAGGCAAGCATTTGCAGCACAACTGAGTACATGAGTTCAGATCCTCGGGTTAGAAACAGTCTCTTTCTGAGCCACATTTAAAAAAACAAAAACAAAAAACTAAAGCTGGAAGCTGTGGCAGGCTTCTGTGATCCTAATGCACCTGTGGTGAGAAGGGACGAGGACAGAGGAGAATTTCCCTGGAAGCTTATGAATGGAGCAATGAACAAGAGACATGTCTCAAAAACACAATGGAAGGAGAATGGTGAGAAAGAACCTCAGAAGAAACACCTTCAGAGCACTTTGGGAGAATGTGTGGGAGCTCAGTGAGTGACCAAATGTCCTCCGAGTTCCTTTTATGCCCCCCCCCCCACACACACACGCATACGTTCTGGTCTTAGCTTTTGAGCCATTTGTTTTAAATTTTTTATTTATTTATTTGAGAGCGACAGACACAGAGAGAAAGACAGATAGAGGGAGAGAGAGACAATGGGCGTGCCAGGGCTTCCAGCCTCTGCAAACGAACTCCAGACGCGTGCGCCCCCTTGTGCATCTGGCTATCGTGGGACCTGGGGAACCGAGCCTCGAACCGGGGTCCTTAGGCTTCACAGGCTTAACCGCTAAGCCATCTGCTTTTGAGCCATTTTGAATGGGGCCAATGTATTGGAGAATGAGAAGAGGGGCTGAGTGTTTGAGAAAAGGAGGAAAGGGAATGGAGGAAAGCAAAAGAAAGTATGTAACTATGAAGCGAATGCTTAGTCTCAGAAATGAGAGAATTAAAGAAAAGGACAGATTAAAGCCTAAAAAGAAAGAAAATAACCAGGTGTGGTGGGGCACGCCTTTGATCCCAGCACTCAGGAGGCAGAGTTAGGAGTATTGCTATGAGTTCAAAGCCACCCTGAGACTACATAATGAATTCCAGGTCAGCCTGGGTTAGAGTGAAACCTTACCTCAAAAAAAAATTTAAAAAGAAGAGAAAATAGATCCCAGAGCACTAAAGGAAAGAGAAGTCCCCCAACATCCTTCCTGCTTTTCTTTTCTTTTTTTCCAGCTCTTTTATCTGTTTATCGTGTAAACAAAAGATTCCCCTAAAGCTTAAAAAAACATTGAAAAATATATAATTTCATATTATTTACATTGAGTGCAGGTTTCAATATCAAACAAACACCAACACTAATGTTAGAAACACAGTGAAAGGCATTATAACTCATAGCCTTTTACATTTGAAGGTAATGAATATGTTCTCACATTTGGTTTTTTGGGGGTTTTTTTTGTTTTTTTTTTGTTTTTTTTTTGTTTTTTTTTTTGCTTTTCAAGGTAGAGTCTCACTCTGGCCCAGGCTGACCTGGAATTCACTATGTAGTCTCAGGGTGGCCCCGAACTCACGGTGATCCTCCTACCTCTGCCTCTCGAGTGCTGGGATTAAAGGCATGCACCACCACGCCCGGCACATTTGTATTCTTGTTATCGTGATACATAGCTATTGGGTACCTGAGAAGTTGGAAGACTACTACTGATGAACTTCATTACCTTCTACTTTGTTTGATCTTGTTTTCAAAACTTATGGTGCTTTGAACCTCTTCATAGCTTTATTTCATACACAGCTAACTTTATTCTTATCAGCCTGCCATAATCAAAGGCTAACTACATGAATTCTTAATGTGCTCACAGATTTAAAAATCAATCAAAAAACTATATAGCCAAGTTGTGTAGGATTTTGTATATATATATATATATATATATATATTCATATATATATTCATATATATTCATTCATTCCAAGGAATCCCTATTACTTTCTAATTTCCACACTATCACACTGTGTTTTGTAAAAATATGGAAAAAGACTGACAATAATTTGAAAGTTCATTACATCTCTTGAAATTATCATATAAATAAGTGGAACTGGAATAAGATCTGCATAGGTCAAGCTAACATATAAGATACTGATAAGTATTTTATCAGCAAGTGGATCAAGAGCACTTCCCAAAGCTAATTTTTGATTGGCCCAGTTTCGAGCAAAAAAATCCATCCAACAAATCAGTTAGCCCAGCTAAAGCAAAAACTCCTGGCACAACATTAAAATCTTCTCCAACAATCCAATAGCCCAAAACTGGAGCTAGGCCAATTCTCGTCATTGACAGCATATTTGGGATTGTCCATGGACTTTCATACAGGCTGGCGGCGTCCGCGGCCGCCTTCCCGGAGCCGGAGCGCAGGTTCCGCGGGCCAGCCCCGGGCAGCCGCCAGCCGAGCGCGGCGGGACGCAGCCACACGCACGGAGGGCGCCCCGAGCGCCGCGCGCCACGCGCCAGGCCAGCATGCTGGATCGGGACCTCAGCATCCCGGGGCACGGGCCGGCAGCCTGCCGCGGAACCCCGGCTATCCTGAGGGATTGCAGCCGCAGATGCTCCCATGCTAATCTCCTTCCTGCTTTTCTTCCAGCTCTCACAGTACAGTACACAGCTGGGTCCACTTTACCATATCTTGGTCGATACGAACTTTATCAACTTTTCTATTAAAGTTAAACTGGACTTAGTGCAGTCAATGATGGACTGCCTGTATGCCAAGTGACCTTGCTATAGAGCCCACACTGCCTTTGAACTCACAATTCTGAGAGGCCAGGATTATAGGTATTGCTTGCATAACTGATTGTGTAATGGCTGAAGTTGAGAAACTGAGGCAGAAGTATCGCGTAGCACTAAGGATTGCCAAGAATTCACGATTTGACAGATCACAAAGAACCTATGCAGATGAGAGAGTAACTCTGCACAAGTGTTACATTGTGGCCACAGTTGACCCGGACCTTAAGCGAAAAATGATCGAAGAATCGGGAAGATCCCTGGAGTTCCTATCATGTACATTTCTAACCACAGGTACAACAAAGCTCCCCCTGCTTTCCTTGTACCAACTTTCTGGTGCTGGTCATTAAGCATGAATCATTCTCTTCATCCATTTACTCTATTACTTGCTGAACATGATTAAATACACTCACTTTTTGATGTTTAAAAAAACACACAATGGAAGGCAAGGACCTCCACACATGTACTATAGCATACACATGCCCGCACTCACACACACGTATACCTTCATACACACACACACACACACACACACACACACACACAGTTGCACCATACACGCCAAAAAAAAAATCAGGAACAAGACAAGGGTGTCCATTGTCCCCACTTTTATTTAATATAGTTTTGGAAGTCTTAGCCATAGCAATAAGGCAAGAGACGCACATAGAAGGGATACAAATTGGAAAGGAAGAGATCAAGTTATCATTATTTGCAGATGACATGATTCTATACATAAAGGACCCTAAAAGCTCTACTAGGAAACTGTTAGAGCTGATAAAAACCTACAGTCATGTAGCAGGATACAAAATAAGTACACAGAAATCAGTAGCCTTCATATATGCTAACAACAAACACACAGAGGATGAAATCAGAGAATCACTCCCATTCACAATTGCATCCAAAAAAAAAAAATAGTACCTTGGAATAAACCTAACAAAGGAAGTAAAGAATCTCTACAATGACAACTTTAAAACACTCAAGCGAGAAATTGCAGAAGACACTAGAAAGTGGAGAAACATCCCTTGTTCCTGGATTGGAAGAATCAATGTTGTGAAAATGGCAATCTTACCGAAAGCAATCTACACATTTAATGCAATCCCTATCAAAATTCCAAAGGCACTCTTCATGGAAATAGAAAAAACAATCCAAAAATTCATCTGGAATCACAAAAATCCTCAAATATCTAAAATAATACTGAGCAACAAAAATAATTTCTTTTGTTTGGGGCATTGAGGCCGTTGATATTAAGAGATATTAGTGAAAGGTGTGTATTTATGTTTGCCTTTTTTGTGTGTGTGTGGTTCCGGTTCTACCTTTGCTTTCTTGTGTTAACTAGTATTTGAGTATTGCTTGTTTTTTACAGGTTCCTTATATATGTGCTTTTCCTTTTCTTCAGCATGGAGGATCCTATCAAGTATTTTCTGTAGAGCTGGTTTTGTCTTCAAATACTCTTTTAACCTGCTTTTGTCATGGAATGTCCTTATTTCTCCATCTATTTGAATGGATAGCTTTGCAGGATAAAGTAACCTTGGTGGACAGTTGTTATCTTTCAGAACTTGGAATACATCACTCCAAGCCCTTCTGGCCTTTAAAGTTTGTGCTGAATAATCTGCTGTAATCCTGATGGGCTTGCCTTTGTAGGTAACTTGATTTTTCTCCCTAACTGCTTTCAATATTTTTTCCTTGGTTTGTGTGTTTGGTAGTTTGATTATAATATGACGAGGAGAGGTTCTTTCCAGGTTTTGTCTGGCTGGGGTTCTAAAGGCTTCCTGTATCTGCATTGGCACCTCCTTCCCAATTTGGGGGAAGTTTTCTTCTATGATTTTGTTGAAGATGCCTACTATGCCTTTGGAGTGGAATTTTTCTCTTTCGACTATGCCCTGAATTCTTATATTTGATCTTTTCATAGTGTCCCAAATATCTTGAAATTCCCACTCATACTTTTCTATAAGTTTGTCTTTCTCTTTGTTGGCCTGTATTAGATCTGCCACCTGGTCTTCTAGCTTAGATATTCTGTCCTCTCCTTCATCCTTTCTATTGGTGAGATTTTCTACAGAGTTTTTTATTTCATTAACTATGTTCTTCATTGCTAATAATTCTGACTGGTTTTTCTTTATTATTTCTATTTCCTTATTTATGTCTTGTATTGCCTTCTTTATTTCATTAAATTGGTGTCCTGAATCTTCTTTGATTTCCTCTTTGATTCCTTTGATTTCCTCTTTGATTTCTTCTTTGATTCCTTTGATTTGTTCTTTGACTTCTTTGAACATGTTTACAATCATTCTTTTGAAATCTTTCTCAGGCATTTCCTCTAACTCGTTCTCACTGGAGGTCATTTCTGATGCATTAATGCTTTTAGGTGGATTTATATTGTCTTGCTTTTAGTGTTTCTTGTGTTATAATGTATATATTTTTGCATCGTGAATTAAGTTAATGCTTGGATTTTCTAGTTAGCTGGGTATTCTTAGCTGTATCAATTGATTTGATGTCATATATCTTCAGGGTAGGAGCTTAAGGTGTTAGGTGTGGCTCCTAAGATTCTCAGAGTATCTACAAAGGTGTTCCTAGGGGTTGAGTTTCCCTGCTATGAGAGTATTCAAGTAGACTGAGTGGAATAAAATACAGGTAAGATTCTAAAATTTAACTAAACACTGTATACATTGAATCAAAAACAGCACCAAGTATTTATGCAAGAGTAGATATTATAACAACCAGATCCTCTATCAACAAAGAGGTTAAGATTTCTGGTCTGTTGAGGGATCCAAGTCAGCTTGTGACCAAGTAAGAACCTTCCCTGGTGCAATCCCAGTTACCTTTTTGGATGATTTTTGTCTCAGTCAAGTTGCTAACTGGGTCGTTGGGCTGCTGTTCTGATTTCTGGAGCTGGGCACTGGCTTTTCCTGTGGGGCAAACCAAACCTGGCAACTGTGGCCCTGAAGATGGGCACCCTGCTGCTGGAACTGCCACTGTTGCTCCTGAAGCTGCCGCTGCTGGATCTGTCACCACTGCTGCTAAAGCTGCCATTGCTGGGTCTGTCACCTCTGCTGGGTCCACTGCTGCTGCTGCCACTGCTGGATCCTCCACTGCTGCCACTACTGGATCTGCTGCTGCTGGGGCCGCTGCTGCTAATGCCGGAGCCACTGATGTTGCTGCCAGACCCTGCTCCTGCTTGGGTCCCGCTGTCAGCTCAAGTTGGCGAGGCCGGTCCCAGGACCGCTGCTGTGTTTGCTGGAGCTGGGCACAGGCGGTGGGGGAGGGGAGGGAGCCGCAGCTGTTCTAGTTTTCTCGCTGTTCCACGTGTTCTTCTACCTTGTGATCTGCTTCTCCCTTGCTCACTGCTGATCTCCCTTCACGTTTCTTGAGTTGTGGAGAGCTCCGGGATGAGTGGAAGCTCCCCTCACCTGGCTTTTCCTGCCTGCTGGCGGCTTTCTGGTGTGCTGCCGCTGCTGTGGCCAAGGCTGCTTTTGCCAGCCTGTGCGGGCTCTGGATCTCTTTTTCTTCTCCACCACCATTTCGATTTCCTATACACCTCACTTTTTAGTAAAAGTGTGTATTTTGCTGAGTTTTTTCGGTCTTTTTCCCTCCTAGGCTGCTTTGGCGTGGTACCTAAGCCACCATCTTAACTGGAAGAAGGAATTTTTAAGCTTTATTTTTAATGAAAGAATTGGCGCACCAGGGCCTCCAGCCATTGCAACTGATCTCCAGAGGTGTGGGCAACCTTGTGCCACCCTTTGTTTGCATCACCTTGGGCATCTGGCTTGTGTGGAATCTGAAGAGATGGGTCCTTAGGTTTTACAGGCAAACACACCTTAACTGTTAAGCCATCTCTCCAACCCGGAATTTTTTAAACTTTTAAAAAATTATTTATTGATTGATTTCCATGCACACATGTGTGTGTGTGGAGCAGGGGCTGTATCATAAGCACCAGGGCCCTTCGCCTGGACAGGCTGGCTGTATGCCTGGGGGTCAGTTGGAGTAGTACAGCCAGTCAGAGGCTGTCCATACGAAGATGCCTATGCCGTCTGCCCACAAGTGAGTGGCAGTGGTCTGATTAAATGACAGTGTGCCTCTTGATGATATGGAAGACTTCTTTAAGCAGTGTGGTATCATTACCATGAACAACAGAACTGGACAACCCATGATGCACACTACCTGGATAAGAAAACAGGAGAGCCCAAAGGTGATCCACCAACAGCCAAGGCTGCCGTGGAGTGGTTTGATGGGAAATATTTTCAAGAAAGCAAACTTAAAGTCTTCTCTTGCTCTGAAGAAGCCTTCCATGAATAGCATGCCAAGTGCCATGCCACCCTGTGAGGGCAGAGGAATGCCACCACCACTTTGTGGAGGTCCAGGTGGCCCAGGAGGTCCTGGGAGACCCATGGGTCGCATGGGAGGTGGTGGAGGAGACAGAGGTAGCTTTCCCCCAAGAAGGCCCCCAAGGTTTCCGAGGAAACCGCTCTGGAGGAGGAAATGCCTGGCATGGAGCTAGAGACTGGCAGTATCCCAATCAAGGCTGTGGAAACCAGAACTTTGCCTGGAGAACAGAATGCAACCAGTGTAAGGCCCCCAAGCCTGAAAGCTTCCTCCCGACGCCCTTCCCACCTCCGGCTGCTGATCGTGGAGGAGCCGGCCCTGGTGGCATGCAAGGAGGACGAGATGGCCTCATGGACAGTGGAGGTCCTGGTGGACTGTTCCAAGAGGCCTGTACTGGAGCTAGAGGCGGCTTCCAAGGTGGCCATGGTATAGACCGAGGTGGCTTTGGTGGTGGAAGATGAGGTGGTCCAGGGAGTCCACCCTGGGCCTTTGATGGAACAGATGAGGAAGAAGAGGCGGATGGGGAGGTCTGGGAAAATGGATAAAGGCGAGCACTGTCAGGCGCGCAGAGGCCAGCCCTACTAGACACAGAGATCCCGCAGAGCTGCACTGACTCCCAGATTTATTTATTACTTACTTATTTATTATTTATTTATTTTGAGGCAAGCCCAACAAACTGGCCTTTTTAAAAAAAATGCGAGAGCAAAAGTGAGACAGAAAGAGAATTGGTGCCCCAGGGCCCCCAGCCACTGCATGAAACTTCACACGCATGCGCACCCTTGTACTCAGGGGCTACCTTGGCGCTTGCGTCACTGTACATTTGGTTTATGTGTGACCTGGAGAGTCAAATATGGGTCCTTAAACTTCGCAGGTAAGCGCCTTAAGGGATAAACCATCTCTCCAGCCCCAGATTTATTTTTAAAACCATAAAATGTTTTAAATTTATAATTCCATATTTATAATCTTAGCCACAACATTGTAATTATTCCTTATCTGTATTTGGGTATGTTTCGCCATTTGTGAAGCAACATTTTAATGTTTAATGGTAATGTGCTGAGTATTTTTCCCTTCAAAGGTGGTTAAGACTTTAACATTGGGAACCCCTTGTGAGCATGCTCAGTATCATTGTGGATGGTGGTGATTTTTTTTAAATAAAATTCCAAATGTTTATAAACCATTTTTTTTAAAGGGGGGCAGAGAAGTGGTTAAGTGGTTAAGCGCTTGCCTGTGAAGCCTAAGGATCCTGGTTTGAGTCTTGATTCCCTAGGACCCACGTAAGCCAGATGCACAAGGTGGCGCATGCATCTGGAGTCTGTTTGCAGTGTATGGAGGCCTTGGTGGGCCAATTTTCTCCCCCTCCCCCCTCTCGCAAATAAATTACTGACAGATCTCATCTCCGGACTCCTTGACTGAGGTCAGAGGAGATTAGCCAGTCACATTACTCCCACAGTCAGAAAATGGAGAGAGATGCGGTGCTCATCTTCCTCCTGTTTATTCACTCCAGGACCACAGCCCATGGAAATGGTACCACCCACATTCAAGATGGGTTTTCTCTGTAATGATTCCTTTCTGGAAACACCCTCACAGCCATACCCAGACATGTGTTTCCTAGGGGATTTCAAATCCAATTGAATTGACAATAAAGATTCAACCATCACAACTGCTACCATTTCTCCAAACAGTTCCCCCTTCTTTCTAGTACTAAATGTTTTATTTGTGACACTCTTCTGCCTAGACATTAATTTGAGATACTGTATTATGTTCTAGTAATCTTTCAACACAGTACCATGAGTTGCTCTTATCAAAGCGGAATCAGCTTGATTTTATTAACTTATTTATTTAATTTGGGGCTGGGGATCAACTTCAGGGCCTTACACATGGTAGGAAAGTGTTCTGCTCCTAAACTAAAGGCCCCGCTTTTAGCTTGATTTTAATATATTACTTAGTACAAGTCAGATCTGTGAAAACAGGAGAAAATGATTCAAAGGGAAGAAACAATGCTATAGATCTAACAGGCCATATATTTTTAAACCTTTTATTGGCAATATACTCAATGTACCCTGATCATAATCCCCTCCCACCATCTCCTTGTTATCCCTCCCATATCCCCCCCTTCACTGGTTCTCTTCTTTCCAACTAGTCCCTCATCTATTATTGTTGGTTTTTGTTTGTTTTGTTTGTTCAAGATAGGGTCTCACTCTAGCCCAGGCTGACCTGGAATGCACTATGTAGTCCCAGGCTGGCCTCCAACTCACAGCAATCCTACCTCTGCCTTGCAAGTGCTGGGATTAAAGGTGTGCGCCACCTCTTTTCCATTTTGATGTCATCCTTTTTTTTTCCCCTTATATTCTGCAGGTCTTGTGTAGGTAGCATCAGCCACTGTGAAGTCACGAATGCAATGATGATTTCATTGCACTCCTCCCCATTCTTTGGCTCTTACGTTCTTTCTGTCACCTTTTCCACCATGGGCCCTGAGCCTTGAGGGTGTGATGGAGAGGTCTCAGAGGTGAACATTTCGCAGTCACTTGTTCTCAGCACTTTGAAGAGTTTTTAGTCTTCCCAGGAGTCACCACCATCTGAAAAGTGAAGCTTCTCTAACCAGAAGTGAGAGTAGCGTTAGTATATGGACATAAGAATAAATATTTAGAGGACAATTGGATGAACATAACATACCCATTTAGCCCAACAAGCAGTAGCTTTCCCCTAGAACTCATAACCGCTCCGCCACAGGCGTTTAATTAGGTTTTCAGTACCAGGCATGAATTCCCTCCTATGGAGCAGGCCTCAGATTCATTCAGAGATCGGTTGGCTCCCCCATTGCAGACATGCTACCATTGCACGAGTTGGCACATTTTGCCTGGTGGGCCAGTCGTATAGCTAAAACAGGCCATATTTTTAAAAACCCATTCATTTTTAAAGTCACACATAAGGCACAGAGAGCTAAGCATTTTGACCCAGATTACACATCTGGTAAATACTAGAGTCATGATTCAAACCCAAACCTACTGCTCCAAAGCACACATGATTTGCGTGTCTCTCAGCAATGCATTATGTGCCAACCACTCATTAAATGCTTTATACCACTGACCCACTTGATCTTAACAGTAACTCTGTGAAGTTGGTAGTATCATTATCCCCATTTTTTTAAGTGAATATGCTAAGGCAGGAACAGCTGAAATAATTTGCCCAAGATCAGACAGCTAGTAGGTGGTGAAGCTGGGATATTACCCCAGATAGTCTTGATAATATAAAAAATCCTTTAAAAGGATAACCCCAATTTTGTCTGTAAAAAAATGTGATGTATATACTATGCATGCATATTCATATGTATGTGTGGGTGTATGTATGTGCTCAAATTTTGTCTATTTTTAATCAAATTTTGTGTGTATGTGTGTTTATGTGTGTGTATGCATGCATGTGAGCATATGTGTGTACAGGTGTTGTGGTGGTTTGAAAGTGAATGCATATCCTCCATAGCCTTGGGTATTATTGATTAAGGCTAAATTTTCTGCTTACATCTCCAACAGCCTGCTGGAGGAGGTATCACTGTGGATGGATCTGAATCCCAGCCCAAAAGGTGTGTGCAGAGAGGCTTGAGCTCAGGGGGTTCATAGTTGCTTATAACACTGGACATTTGGTGGTGTCTCTCTGCTTGTATCTGGGGAAGGGAGCCAACCGCTGCCATTGATGGAATTTCCTCTGGATCTGTAAGCTTGAAATAAATCTATCCTCCTGACTCTGCTTCCCATCACCACTGGAATTACAGCCATCTGCCACCAAGCCCAACTTTTGCAGGGGTTCTAGGGATCCCACCCTGATCCTCATGTTTGCCCAACATAAGCACTTTCACCCTCAAACCTTATCTTCTTTGAAAAAATTTTAGAGGAGCTGGAGAAATTGCTCAGTGGTTAAGGTGCTTGCCTGCAAAGTTTAAGAACCCAAGATCAATTCCCTAGTACCACATAAAGCCATATGAACAAGGTGGCACATGTGTCTGGAGGCCCTGGTGTGCCCTTCTTTCCAGCAGTGTGACCTTATGCAAGTCATTTAACTTTTGAGCCTAAATTTTGTTGCTGTTGTTGTTTTTCGAGGTAGGGTCTCACTGTAGCCCAGGCTGACCTGGAATTAACTAAGTAGTCTCACGGTGGCCTCAAGCTCATGGCGATCCTCCTACCTCTGCCTCCTGAGTGCTGGGATTAAAGGTGTGTGCCACCTCACCCGACTTGAGTCTAAATTTTTAAGGTTTTCACATAGGAAAAACAATACTTACCTGGTAGCACTTGTGGCAAAGATAAGAAACATGCATAAATACATTCTCTCTTGTTGCTCTTTCCTTTGACTACAGCCTTAGGCACTCAGGAAGGACTTAATCTTGTCACTATATAATTTAGCGTAAAAATAGAGATTGATCACATAACAAGCAAGTCAGCCTAAGCTTAGAGTGGATCCCCTTCCCTCTTTTATTCTCCCCTCCACTCACTCATGCTCTCTTTTTCTCACCTCCTTCCCTATCTCTTTCTTCTTTCTTTTTTTCCCCTCTTCTCTCCCTCACTAATTTAGAAATAATTTGGTTCAAATCCCTCATTTTACATGTAACCTAATATGCCCTAGCCCCTCAAATCTCTGGACACTTCCATGACCAAAGGATGTTTGAAGGCCTGACGAAGATTTCAGTGACTTGTGACCACAAGGTCCTCTCATCTCCTGTTTCCTGTGTCCTCTAAGCAACTCCTTCCTGATACCTCATTATCTCACATCCGTGACATCACAAGCAAAATCCCTCTCACCTAACACTCCTGCATGAAGTCCACTCTCCTGAAGATCTGGGGACGGACAAGGAAGTTTCTGCTCAGGCAACAGTGGGCACCGTCATTCTTGTTTAGTGGGTGTGCATGTGAGTGAGGGTGGGAGTGCACATGTGTGCATGTGTGTACGCATGTGTGTGAAGGACACTGGACAGCCTTAGGTGTCATTCCTCAGGAGCACCATTGCCCTTGTTTTGAGGCAGGGCCTCCGTTGGATTAGGCTAGACTGCTGGTCAGTGAGTCCCAGAAATCCTCCTGCCTCTGCCTGCCCAGCATTTGGGTTACAAGCAAGTGCCATTAGAGCAGGCATTTTAACATGGGAACTGGAGATTGAACTCAGGTCCTGCTGCTTACCAGGCAAGCACTTGACTGAGTGAGCTCTGTAGCCTGCCCAGTGTCATCACTCTTAGAAAAGAAAAAACTGTGGGTCATGGAGCTACCATAGATTTTTCACTGGCTTTGCCTAAATAATTCCAGTCTTGTTTTATCTCACTGGCTCCTTTCTCCCCTTTTTCTTCCTCCCCTTTCCCCTCTCTCTCTCTCTCTCTCTCTCTCTCTCTCTCTCTCTCTCTCTCTTTCTCTCTTTCTCTCTCTCTCACACACACACACACACACATTTCTTTACCTTCTCCTGCTATGACACACTCATTCCACTCCTCAAAAAAAAAACAAACACCTTTAGGCTGGTCATGGTGGCGCACACCTTTAATCCCAGCACTCAGGAAGCAGAGGTAGGAGGATCGCCGTGAGTTTGAGGCCATCCTGAGAACACACAGTGAATTCCAGGTCAGCCTGAGCCTGAGTGAGACCCTGCCTGGAAAAACAAAACCACAAAAACAAAAAGACCTGCGCCTAGACTCCTAACCCACAGAAATTCTAAAATGATGGATATGTGTTATTTTAAGCTGCTAAATTTGTGGTTAGTTGTCATGCCATAATAATGAATACAGCTAATATTCATTTAACAAGATTTCTTGGCCAACTGAAGACAGTTTTCTTTGTAAGTGATTAACTGATATTATAATAAGAACAAATTCTCTACCATGTGATATGCAAATTCAGAAAGTGGGGCTCAAAAAGATTTATTAACAAAGATACTATTAACAAAGACACTAATGAAGCCGTGGCTGGAGTTTAGAAACAGCAACAGAGCTAGTATCAATGGGGAGGCTCACCTCTGCAGAGCCTGAGGGGAGAGAAGGGATGTTGGTACTGAAAGCAGAAGGCTGTCAGTGAAGTAACATCTGACACATGGCTCCAGCCAGCCTGTGGCTACTTGGCAAGAGACAGAATAGAATAGAGGAGGGCATGCAGCAATGTCACCATCCTCCCTCCCTCTCCTGCCAGTGCGTCACTTTTACTAAATTCTTCCGGGACCCACTGATGCAGGCCATCCAGGTGACCTTCCGGGACACGGAGCAAGGTGAAAGAGGCAGAAATTGAACATTCAAAGAAATCTAGCCCGGTGACTTACCCAAAGCGGCATGGAGAGTCAGGAACAGAAATGGGACTTGAAGCTCTGCCTTTGATTTCAACCCCATCTTCTCTGGCCAAGAGGAGGTCAGGGACAATAGGCATGGCAGAGAGACCAGGAGTGAGAAATGCCTTCAATGAAGAAGGTAGTAGTGTCTGCCATGTAGAGTAGCTTCAATATAACTTTGTCCAATGAAGGAAGTGAGTAAGTGGTGAGATGAGTCTGGGTCACCACCCGCAAGGTTCATCCAGGTCGGTTCACGGAGCCCAGGGTCTTCCGTGGAGCCGAGTCCGCAGCCAGACCCTGTTTCAGTCAGTGACACTGGTAAGTGGGAGGAACACGGTGCCAGAAATGAGCTGCTCTGGCTCCCATCGCCAACCATGTCCCTGCTTTTCTACTTTTTAGAAATTCATTTAATAAACCTCTGTTGAGAAACTCCCCCATACCAAAGCTGAGATTACACGTATTTTTAAGACCCTACATCTACCTTCAAGACGTTTAAAACAAGACCAACACAGAGAAAAATCAACTCCTACCAAATCACAGAGCCAGAGCCTCAGAGGCGCCCAACACCGCAGCACTGAAGCAGACCAAAAATGAACCCAACATGGCTCCGGGAAATCTTGCGGAAAGAATGTCAGAGTCACATGTTGGGTCATGATATGCAGAGACATTTATCGTACCAATTACTGTGGGCTAACTCCACAATGCACGACCCATTTACATCAACAAGGAGGGTCCAATGGGAGGGGGTAGATCATGGATGAGCCTAAACAATGGTACCAAACTGCCTGTATTTGCTGAAAAGAAAACTAATACATTTTTTTTTAAAAGTTTAAAACAATCTGCTGGCAGACCGTAGCAATTTTAACTCAACTTTAACTTCCTGATCTGAAAAAATTGGAAAATGTCTAACGCACTTCCCTGCCTCCCTTCCTCCCACCCCCCATCCCCCAGCCGGTGTGTAGAGTGTCTCACTCTAGCTCAGGCTGACCTGGAGTTCACTATGTAGTCTCAGGGTGGCCTGGAACTCTCAGCGATCCTCCTACCTCTGCCAAGTGCTGTAACTTTTAAAATTAATTTTCCCATAGAGTCCCCTTCCAGGAGTGGTGACTACCTCCCATGTAATTCAGGAATATCAGATAGCTAGATGATATATTGATTGATAGATGATAGAGGAAGAAAGAAAGATAGATAGATGGATAGAGCCTGAGGTCACTAGATGCTAGAGACCTCTGTCCTGTTGAGTTGTAAATGATGGTTGAAGCTGACAGGACTTGCAGCAAAAACTGAAACTGCTGAGACTTGCAAGCCATGATAACATTAAATGTCCTAAGTTCATAAATTTTAAAAAATCTTTTTATTTATTTATTTATTCCAGAAAGAGGGAGAGAGAGTGAGAGAGCATACCAGGGTCTCTAGCCACTGCAAACAAACTCGACACATGTGCCACCATGTGCATCTGGCTTACATGGGGCCTGGAGAATTGAACCTGGGTCCTTAGCTTTGTAAGCAAGCAACTCAACTAC
The DNA here is from genome assembly GCF_020740685.1 of Jaculus jaculus. Taxonomy (NCBI): domain Eukaryota; kingdom Metazoa; phylum Chordata; class Mammalia; order Rodentia; family Dipodidae; genus Jaculus; species Jaculus jaculus. Next base: position 35,835,321 of record NC_059117.1, read on the forward strand.
TAAGCCATTTCTCCAGCCCAATCCCTTATGTTTTTAAGACAGAAACTGTCTACTTCCACCAGTTGGACCAGAGCCGTGGCACAACTGAGGACCTGTCACTTATTTGCTTCCTTGTAACAAAGAGCAGCTGGCTAGGGTTTGGGTTCTCAGCAAGATGGCTGCATTGCAGGTGTTTGAACTTACAGCCTCACCCTCACGGGCCTCATGTGAAGGCCAATTGAATTAGGAGTGCAGAGAGAAGTATGTAATACAACACAATTCTCAGAGTCCCCTGAACGTCATCTCCTTCCCACTGACAGAATGGACCTAAAATATGTGCAGTATTCCTGCTGGCTGGATAGTCAATGAGAGTCTGGACTTGCCCATAAATTTCCTACCAATCCAGCTCTGAATTTTAAGAGGGTCTGAATGTTCAGGATGATAAGGAGACAATGCCTTCTCTTAAGAATGCTGTAGTTCTCAGAGTATCACTCCGCCAGGCATGATGCTATCAAAGGATTTTGTTATCAAGGGATCTCTGGCAGCCTCTGCTACCAGCACAGTCTGAGAACAGAAGCAGCAGGTATAGACTTTCCTTCTGATTGTTAAGTCAGCTCATCTCCCAGATTTTAGCACCTCCTGATGGATTTCAAGATTGGTTTGAAATTGCATGCAGGAAATTCTTTAATACTAGAGGATTGCGTGAGCTGCATGAGATGTATGATGTTCCTGCCAGTTCTTGACAGCCCAAAAGAGCAATGGCATTGACTCTGTGAGGTCCTGCTGCTGTTAGAACAGAATTTTCTTGTTATGGTAGTCTGGCTTTGTTTTTGACATGAGACTGTGCTGTGTAGCCCAGAGTGACATGGAGCTTGCTATGCAGTCCAGGCTGGCCTCAAACTCATGGTCTTCCTGCCCAGGAGCAGGCAAGTGTCACTGCACTCCATTTAGACTAGTGCTCACAATGAACGTCTCAATTTTTACAGATGGCAGAGAAGAAGTATGATTGCCTCCTGGGGTGCTAGAATGGTATCTTCCCAGGGTCTGGCCACAGATAGAGGGCACAGGAAGCTTAATAATGCAAATGATATTTCTCTTGACCAGAGAGTAAGAGTAGTGTGGCAAGGATTCCTACTGCCTGCAAAAGAGTTATCAAAAGTATTTTGAGGCCTGCAGAGATGGCTTAGCGATTGAGCAATTGCCTGTGAAGCCTAAGGACCCCAGTTCAAGGCTCGATTCCCCAGGACCCATGTTAGCCAGATGCACAAGGGGGCACACACGTCTGGAGCTCATTTGCAGTGGCTGGAGGCCCTGGCGTGCTCATTCTCCCTCTCTCTTTCTCTCTCTCTCTCTGCCTCTTTCTCTCTCTGTCACTCTCAAATAAATAAATAAAAATAAACAAAAAATATTTTTAAAGTACTTTGAGAAATGAAAGTCATTCAGAGAAGGCACATTTATTTCTCTTTCTTATTCTCAGACAATTTTCATGATCTCTGACTGTCTTTAACTCCCAAAATACATTCAAACATATGTGCAATACCTGTTTACAAATGAATGTCAACTTCATGTCATGTACGTCCTAAAATGAAATTAAAAGAAACCTTCTTCTTGTGGCCCAGGGGATGGTGAGAAGAAAAAAGTAGGAGAGAGAGAGAGAGAGAAAGAAATGTGGGTGGTGAGATACATGCTCCAAGATACTCATTTTGGCCACTGGGAATTCTATTCTAGGAGAGCTATGCTGAGTAGCTCCACTTCAAAAAGAGATGCCCCAGTTAGTGAGGAGACTGGAGCAGTAAAGTTCCGGAGGGAGTGAGAAAGAGGGAGAGAGGATGATCTCTTCAAACCCCACTCTACTTATGTTTTCTTTTGTTTTAGCATTTTGTTTGGTGAGGTATGGCTTTGTCCAGAGAAGGTCTCACATAGCCCAGATTGACCTTGAAGACTCTAGCAAAGGATAACCTTGAACTCCTGATCCTCTGGCCTCCACTTCCTAAATTCTGAAATTACAGGAGTGTCCCATCACATGCTTACTTATTTTGTTGGGTTTTTGTTCTTGTTGTTGCTATTGTTTTTTGTTTTTTAATTTTCATTTATTTATTTATTTGAGAGCGACAGACACAGAGAGAAAGACAGATAGAGGGAGAGAGAGAGAATGGGCGCGCCAGGGCTTCCAGCCTCTGCAAACGAACTCCAGACGCGTGCGACCCCTTGTGCATCTGGCTAACGTGGGACCTGGGGAACCGAGCCTCGAACCGGGGTCCTTAGGCTTCACAGGCAAGCGCTTAACCGCTAAGCCATCTCTCCAGCCCACTATTGTTTTTAAAGATAGGGTTTTACACTGCAGCCCAGGTTGGCCTCAAACTCACACCAGTCCTCTGGCTTGAGCCTTCCAAGTTCTGGGATCACAAGCATGAGCTATTATACTCGGCTACAGAAGCCCACTTCTAGTATCCGTGCAGACGCACAGTTGAGAGCCCGAATCCTGTTGTGAGTTCTGCGACAAGGAAATAGAGAACCCATGACAAAAGTATTCAGCATGAGGGACTGGAGAGATGGCTCAGTGGTTAAGGTACTTACCCGCAATGCCTAATGACCTGGGTTCAGTTCCACAGTACCCAACATAAAGCCAAATGCACAAGGTGGCACATGTATCTGGAGTTCTTTTGCAGTGTCTAGAGGTCCTGGGGCACCCATTCCCCCCTTTCTCTCTTTCTCCCTCTCCGCCCTTGCAAAGAAATAATTTTTAAAAGTATTCAACATGAAAAGCTGAATTAGGAACCAGACAAAACAGAAACATGGAAGGGTTTACAGACAGTGAGAGGTAAAGGCCAGCCAAGGAACAGCAAAGGGTAATAAGGAGACTGAATCAATGGGAAACAGATAACTCTAAGAATCGCTGAAATCCATAGCCAAAACTTGGGTGAACTAACCCAAGGGATGAATCAAGGCACACTGGAGAACCAGGCAAAACCACAGAGACCTTCCTCCACTCTATGCCATGAGAGTCCAGTAAGCCAGAGTATTCCATGCTCTCTGCTTCCTGGTTGCAATGTAATCAGTTCTGTTGCGTGCTCCTGTCATCATGCCTTCCCCACCATAATGAACTAGAACCTCAAACTGTAGGCAAAAATAAACCCTTCCTTCCTTAGAAAAGAAAAAAAAAAAAACATTCCCTCCCTACTGGTAGAGTCAAGTAAAAAGACACTGAGCAGGCACTGGAGGCCTGAGAATTACTGAAACTAGGTTTTGGGTTTTTTTTTTTTTTTGATTTTTCTATCTTAGTGGTTTCCTTTTTATTGATGTACCTCCTACCTCCCCCGCCAACAATTTCAGTCCCTTTCATCAACCCCCCAAAAAAGAAGGTGGTAAAAGGAAGGGATTGTTGGGCCTCTGAGCCCCTTGAGCAGATAGAAAGGGACTAGAAACCAAAACGATCATTAGATGTGACAGAGGTTGACAATCAATAAGTCTAAAGCAGAGTGAGAATGGAGGGAAAGGGGAAAGGAGAGATACAAGAGGCCATGTCTACCATTGCGATCTTGCTAAGAGGGGCAGGAGATGACACCTCAAACAGTAAGGGTCCTGAGGGAGGGAGATGGTGCTTGAGACTGGAGAAAGGAGGTGGGGGTCAAGGAAGGACACCACTTTTCTTCATAGAATCGGATGACAACCCCCACCCCACCTCAGGAAGAGCAGCTTCACAGACCACAGACACTCTCCTCCCTGTGGACCATGTGTAGAAAGAAGTCTTCTTCGTGGTGTTCCTGGTACAGCTGACCCATCATGGCCCTGGTGGGTAAATGATGTTGTTGACAAAGAAAAAACAAAAAGACATCTTCAGCTTGGAAATGAATTTGCTTCCCAATCACGAAGTAAAACTGGGGGCTGGAGAGACGGCTTGGTGATTAAGCACTTGCCTGTGAAGCCTAAGGACCCTGGTTCGAGGCTCGATTCCCCAGGACCCACGTTACCCAGATGCACAAGGGGGCGCATGCATCTGGAGTTCGTTTGCAGGGGCTGGAGGCCCTGGCGCACCCATTCTCTCTCTCTTTCTCTCTCTCTCTGCCTGCCTGTCTGCCACTCTCAAATAAATAAAAATATTTTTTAAAAAAGAAGTAAAACTGACTAGGTGTCAGATCAGAAGGCACCAGGTGTTTCTTCTTGTCCGAGTCTGCTGTCCAAGCTTTGGGATCATTTTCCACTATCCCCCAACCTGGTCCAGGTACTTCTTTCAGATCTTTTTGCCTTCAGAGCGCACTTGTCCGAGGGATGCTGCCCTTTGCGCAGGAACTTCCAGGGAGGAGTGGGGAGCTGGGACTGTGGGGGGGCAGCTGCAGCGACCTGCAGGCAGACCCCAAAACTAGGTATTTAAATGACCAGATCAGAATACATTGTACAGCTGACCAAATGGAGTTTCTCTAGTTGCGTTTTTCTTTCACATACTTCCTACCAAGTCACAAGACAAACTAAAGGGACTAAGTCTCTTCTAGAGTTCTATATCATGAACAGTTTTGCAAACCTACTAAAAACATGCAGATCAACAGGATGCTGCATGCTGTTGTATTAGACCACACATGAAATAAATTCTTGAGCTACTCAGAACTTGTAACAGGAAAAGTCTTTTATTTATGAGAGGCATGAAAAATGCTCAGTACTATTTATACATTAATATACAATAGTTTAAACAAGGATATTTTGAGGCAGGGTCTCACTTTGCAACCCAAGCTAACCTTGAACTTGAGGCAACCCTCCTGCCTTGGCCTTTTAGATGTACCATCTTGATTATTGTTATGGCTTAGATATGAAATGTCTCCCACAGGCTCATTTGTTGAACACTTCATCCCAAAAGAGTGGTGCAATTTTGGGTGGTTATGGAAACCTTGGAAGTAGGGCCTCCCTGGAGGAAATAGGTCTCAAGTGCATTCCTTTGAAGGTTGAACCTACACTTACTTTCCTTCTTTCTTCCCTCCTTCCTTCCTTCCTTCCTTCCTTTCTTTCTTTCTTTCTTTCTTTCTTTCTTTCTTTCTCTCTTTCTTTCTTTCTTTCTTTCTATCTTTCTTTCTTTATTGGTCTCTATCTCTTATCTCTATCTCCTGTCCACCAGAGCTGAACAGCTGTCCTATATCACACATTCCTATAGCCATGATGTTCTGCCCAAGTGCATAAGCCAAAGCAACCATGGACTAAACCCTCTGAAATCATGAGCCAAAATAAAACTGTCTTCTTTTAACTTGTTTTTGTCAAACATTTGGTCACAGCAATGAGAAAAGTAACTAATGCCGAAAATCAGCACCAGAGAAGCAGAGTCTTCACTATGACTGAACCTGACTATGTGAGTCATGGGCCTTTAGAACTGTCTTAAGAGAGGAAATTTGAAGAATTTGGAGATGCAAACTAGAGCTACCCTGGAATGCCATCAGCTCAAATTACTGGGAAATTCTTGGTGGATGCTCAGAATACAAGAGGACCAACAAGACTGCAGAGTGCAGGCCAGGCTAAGTTAGATAAGAATGTAATCTTGGGTTGGAGAGATGGCTTAGCAATTAAGGTACTTGGCTGTGAAGCCTAAGGACCCATGTTCAACTCCCCAGATCTCATGTAAGCCAGACATACAAGTTGACACATGCATAAAGTCAGGCCAATTTTCGCTCTCTCTTTCGTAAAAAATACAAAACAATAGAAACTCTATTGGGAATTGGACTAGAGGCCATTCGTGTTGTATTGTGGGAAAGGCTTTGTCTACATTTTGTTCCTTACCTGAGATCTTATGGTAGAGAAAATTTTAAGACAGTCCAGCATTCAGCCTATGGCATGGAGACTCCTGGATGCTTTCAGCCAGGTTTACAGTGAGAATAGGAGCAAACATGAGCAAAAAGACTTGAAAAACTTGTTGGCATCAGGCAGACATGGTTGTTGAAAGAATTAGTCCTATTAATAAGAAACTAAGTACTTTTTCACTGGGACAGTAAGAAACTTGCCTTGAGAACTGGGGAGATCACTCAAGGCCTAAAGACACTTGCTTGTTAAGGCTGGCAGCCCAGGGTTCAAGTCTGAAGCACCCTTGTAAAGCCAGATGCACAATGTGGCACATATGTCTGGTGTTCATTTGCAGTGGCAAAGGGCTCTGTAGTATCCCTACACTGCCTCTCTCTCTCTCTCTCTCATAAATATTTTTTTCTTACAGAGAAAGATAATTGCCACACCAGGCCTCAGCCGCTGAAATCGAACTCCAGACACTTGTGCCACCTAATGTGCAGGTACAATCTTGCGTTTGCTGCACCTTAGCGCATCTGGCTTATGTGGGATCTGGAGAGTCTAACATGGGTCCATAGGCTTCACAGGCAAGTGCCTTAACCTCTAAGCCATCTCCCCAGACTATAAAAATATATTTTAAAGGCCTTGAGAGCATCTCAGAAACTGTTCAGCCCCCAACCATGGCTGGCTTGAGGATATAAATTAATAAACTCATTTGAAAGATTTGCCGGGCTACAGAGATGGCTTAGTGGTTAAGTGCCTGCCTGTGAAGCCTGAGGACCCCAATTCAAGGCTTGAGTGCCCAGGACCCACGTTAGCCAGATGTACAAGGGGGCGCACACATCTGGAGTTCGTTTGCAGTGGCTGGAGGCCCTGGCACGTCCATTCTCTCTCTCTCTCTCTGTCTCCCTCTTTCTCTCTCTGTCTGTCACTCTCAAATAAATAAATAAAAATAATTTTTTTAAAAGAGATTTGCCTTGGAGAAGAGCCTCTGCTTCCAGAGCAGGGTCAACCAGGAAGTTGTTCCTCTAGGATTAGTTTCACCTTCTCAGCTGCCCAGGAACTCAGAGACAAATGAAACCGTGGTCCAAGGGGCCTGACTACTGCTCGATCTGGTGACCAACTTTGGCATCATCAACATAAGACTGGTTTTTCTTTTATTATTATTATTATTAATTTATTTATTTATTTGAGAAAGAGAGAGAAATGGGCATGCCAGGGCCTTCAGCCACTGCAAATAAACTCCAGACAAGTGTGGCATTGCATGCTTGCATTACTGTGTGTCTGGCTTACATGAGACCTGGGGATTTGACCAGGAGTTCATGGGCTTAGCAGGCAAGCCATTTAATCACTAAGCTATCTCTCCAGCCCAACACTAGTTTTTCAATCATGAAAATAAGGTGTGAAATCATGAAGAACTCTACCCATGTATTAGAGTCAAAGGAAAGTGTGGTAATTTGATTCAGGTGTCCCCCATAAACTTAGGTGTTCTGGATGCCACATCCCCCAGCTGATGGCAACTAGAAATTGAAGTCTCCCAGAGGTGGTGTATTTTGTGGGGTGGGCTTATGGGTATTATAGCCAGTTTCCCCATGCCAGTATTTGGCACACTCTCCTGTTCCTATTGTCCACCTTATGTTGGCCAGGGAGTGATGTCCACCCTCTGCTCATGCCATCATTTTCCCCTGCCATCGTGGAGCTTCTCCTCGAGCCTGTAAACCAAAATAAACCTCTTTTTACCCCACAAGCTTCTCTTAGTTGGGTGATTTCTACCAGCAATGAAAACCTGACTACAACAGAGTAGGGTTCCTGCTAGGCACCTGACTGTGTGGGTTTGATCTTTTCGAGCAGATTTTTAAGAGGATTGTGGAAGGATTTGAAACCTTGGCTTAAGAGACACATTGAAGTGCTGTAAGTACTGCTTGATGGGCTATTCTGATCATAGCTGAAAGACCTGAATGCAGTAAGAACTATGGACTATGAGGTTTGGCTTATGAGGGTGAGAAAGAACTTTGCCTGGACTGGGCTAGCAGTTTGTGTGGGAAGCTTGCTCTTGTGCCCATGTCCTGAGAAGTTGTGCAGGGTTGCTTTGCGTAGAAATGAACTGCTGTGATCAGAGGGATATGGCACAGAAAGAAAAATCTTTGGGTGAACTGTTGCCTTGTTCAGCTGCAACTGAGAGATTACAGCCTTTGAGAATGGGCTAGCTGACCTGCGCTGGGGCAACAGGAAGAATGTAGACTCTTCTGAAGGGGCCCAAGTGTTCAAGGAGTGTCCTGTTCTTCAAAGTCTGCTTTAGTCCCCGCCTGGATTAACAAATCGGCACCCTACCTGCTATTGTGGAGTATAAGAAATGCAGGAAAGAGATGGTCATTGAGTTTGCAACATTGCCTTGTGTTTTGGAAATGGCCATGGGCAATATGAAGCAGGTTTGCTGGATGCCTGCATGGAAACCCAATGGAGCCATGAGGATGAACCATGGATTGCAGTGCGGACCCACTGGAGATGCTGGAACTACAAGATGGCTTCTAAGAAAAGCTGCTGGTCGGATGAAGTTTTCCAGGACCATGAGTAGCCTAGCTGGAGGGCAGAATTTGAATGCCGGAGACTTGTTGCTAGTTATCAGACTTGGGGATTTGTCACTGGCTAGAGTTGTTGGACTTGAAGCTACAGAGTTTGATGTTTGCTCTGGTTGTTTTAAATCTTGTATTGGTTGAATATTTTATTGCTATGCCCAATGCCATCTTTTGCAGTGTGAGTGCTTATTCTGTGCCATTATGGTTTTTTGAGGTTATTTTTTGGTATTATGGCTCAGTTAAAAGATCTTGGATTATGGGGATGTTTGAACATCATTAGGATTGATATAAACTATGGGGACTTTTAAAGATAGACTGAATACATTTCATTTTACATTGTGGATGGTTAACAGTTTATGGGAGCCAGGGGCAGAATGTGGTAGTTTGATTCAGGTGTCCCCCATAAAGTTAGGTGTTCTGGATGCTAGGTTCCCCAGCTGATGGCAATTGGAAATTGAAGTCTACTGGAGGAGTGTATTGTGGGGGCAGGCTTATGGGTGTTATATCCAGTTTCCTCTTACCAGTGTTTGGCACACTCTCCTCTTCCTGTTGTCCACCTATGTTGGCCAGGGGTGATGTCCACCCTCTGCTCATGTCATCATTTTCCCCTGCCATCATGGAGCTTCCCCTCAAGCCTGTAAGCCAAAATAAACCCCATTTTTCCCCCATAGGCTGCTCTTGGTTGGGTGATTTCTACCAGCAATATGAACCTGACTTCAACAGAAAGTCTGGGAGGCCAGACAATACGTAATAAGGTCAGATTCACTGGCAAAAAAAATCCCTGAGAGGAAAATACATGATGCTTTTAGAGTTAAATTTAAGATGTAATAGGGATTCCAGGAAGTTAGAATTTCTAGAAACATGGAGTGTCTGCTGCAAAAAGCCAGAGCCAGTCCAAGACAAGCCTATAATCTGAAGCCAGGAAGGTCATGGGTTGGCGCCGCCCAGGCACATTGTGGTGGTTTGATTCAGGTGTCCCCCATAAACTTAGGTGTTTTGAATGTTAGGTTCCCAGCTGATGGAGATAGGGGAATTAATGCCTCCTGGAGGCAGTGTATTGTTGGGGCGGGCTTATGGGTGTTATAGCCAGTTTCCTCTTGCCAGTGTTTGGCATACTCTGTTGTTCCTGTTGTCCACTTAAGTGGGCCAGGGGGTAATGTCCACCCTCTGCTCATGCCATCATTTTCCCTTGTCATCGTGGAGCTTCCCCTCAAGCCTGTAAGCCAAAATAAACCTCTTTTTCCCCACAAGCTGCTCTTGGTTAGGTGATTTCTACCAGCGATGCAAACCTGACTGCAACACCCACTGAGGCTCACATCACACAGCCACATACTCCAGATACTGGATATAAAGCTACAGGATTTAGGGTTTGTCTTATTGGGTTTTAGTCTTGCTTTGGTCCAATCACTCCTTTCCCAAACCCCACCCCCCATTCTTCCCTTTTGGAATGGGATTATTTACTCCATGCCATAGTGTCTTTCAAATATGTAACTTTCGTTTTTATTCTATGGGGGCTCACAACTAGGAGATTATCTTACATGTCAGTAATGTCTCTGGAATCATGCATGTGTGTGTATCTGTGTTTGTGTCAGTGTGGGGGTTTGTTCACATGCATGTGCAGGCCAGAGGACAACCTTGGGTGCTGTTCCTCAGGAATGCCATTTTCATCTTTAAATATTTTATTTATCTGCAAGGAAAGAGAGAAAGAGACAGAGACAGAGAGAGCCTCCTGTCACTGCAAATGAATTCCAAATGCATGCACCAAGTTGAGCATCTGGCTTTATATAACTACTGGGGAATAGACCTGGGCTGGCAGGCTTTGCAAGTAAATGCCATTAACCACTGAGCCATCTTCCCAGCCCCCAAAATACCTTTAAAATTTTATATATTGGCTGGGCGTGGTGGCACACGCCTTTAATCCCAGTACTTGGGAGGCAGAGGTAGGAGAATCACCATGAATTCAAGGCCACCCTGCGACTACAGAGTGAATTCTAGGTCAGCCTGAGTTAGAGTAAGACCCTACCTTGAAAAACCAAAATATATATATATATATTTATAAATTGAAGCTGGAGAGATGACTTAGTGGTTAAGGTGTTTACCTGCAAAGTCAAAGAACCCAGATTTGATTCCTCAGGACCCACATAAGCCAGATGCACAATGTGGCACATGTGTCTGGAGTTTGTTTGCAGTGGCTGAAGGCCCTGGATCACCCATCCTGCCTCTCTCTATATATCTATCTCTCTTTCTCTCTCAAATAAATAAAAAATGAAATAAAATTTTTAATTAATTAATTTGAGAGACAGAGTATGGACATGTCAGTGTCTCTTTTTACTGCAAATGATTTCCAGATATATGTTCCATGTTGTACATGTGGCTTTACATGTGTTCTAGACAATCAAACTCAGGTTGGCAGGCTTTGCAAACAAGTGCCTTTTACCACTGAGCCATCTCCCCAGCCCTAGAATGCTTTGCAGTTTTTGTTGTTGTTGTTTTGTGGGGTTTTTTGTTTGTTTCTTTGTTTGTTTTTTTTTCTTTAGACAGGATCTCTCATTGGTCTGGAGCTCAACAATTAGGCTAGACTAACTGGCTAGGGAGTCTCAGGGATCTGCCTGTCCATCTCCCCAGCACAAGGGTTACAATCACATGCTACCCTGCCCAGCATTTTAAATGTGTGCTGGGAATTGAACTCAGGCCTTCATGCTTACCAGGTAAGCATTTCACTAACAGAGTTGTCTGCCTAGCCCTGGACTTTGACTTTTGAAAAATGTTGGAATTGTTCAAACTTTAGGGACTCTTGAGACTGAATTAAATGCATTTCGCCTGTTATGATCTGAATATAAAATTTCCTCAACAGGGTCATGTGTTGAACACTTGGTCCACAGATATTTTGGGAGGTTATGGAAACATTAAGTAGAGACAGGGCTGGAGAGATGGCTTAGCAGTTAAGGTGCCTGCCTGCGGAGCCTAAGGACTCTTCAGGTCCTGCTTAAGCCAGGAGCACAGGGGTGCAAGTGCACAATGTCACACATGTACACAAGGGGGCACATGCATCTGGAATTTGATTGCAGTGGCTGGAGGCCCTGACACACCAATTCTCTCTCTCCCTTCCCTCCCACTTTCTCACATTAAAAAAAAAAAAAGCCAATCTGTTGGGCTTGCCTCAAAAAAAAAAAAAGTCTATCTTAAAGATGGCAGTTCCAGGAGGCATGAGTTTAACAGTTAAACTTCTCTCTCCCTCTGTCTCCTCCCCTCACATTCTCTCCTTTATTCCTTTCCACCATGAGGTAAAGAGCTTTTCCTTTACATTGGGCCAAGCACCCATGAACTGGACCCTCTGAAACCATGAGCCAAAATAAATATTTCCTGTTTTAAATTATTTGTCATATATGTAGTCATGACAATGAGAAAAGTAACACAATGATATGCTCTAAATGACTACTTTAAAATCACAACGTTAAGATATCAGGTTCTTATAAATAATATAAACAATTCATAATAAGACAAAGTACATGCTCAATATTATATACTTTAATGTTTATTTAGACAATTTCATCTATGTTTATAATGTATTATGATCATAATCACCCCCATTGCCTATATTATATTTAGTATCCTTTCTGCAGAATTTGGGTGGTTAAAGGATTGCTTTTCAATTGGATTTGGAATCTAATCTCACAGTCCAAAATGACTTAAGTTCAAATCACTGGTCATTAAATTAAAATCCTATGATAATTAAAATTCACTCCTGCTTTTAACGAGTTTCCTTTCTAATAGATGTGAATTTTTTGGTACATGGCTTCTCTGCACAAGCAGATTCATTTTTCCATGTTTTCTATGCCTGGATATACCTAACCAGTGGTCTTACCACTGTGATATAATAGTCTAGCATAAAGGTATAACTGGAGATTTCTGCTTTATGAGTATCTGGTAGGGTTTCTAGATTAGGGTTTTGCAAAGTGTAACGTACATGACTCAGGCTTGGCAGAGCTGGAGCCCTGCCTGAGACCTGCATACATAGAAAGCTCACAAATCACACCAACATCACTGGCTGTTGGGCCACAAATGGCAGAGCAAAGATGTAAGTGTATTTTCTCATGGGTATTAAGGGGTTAAGTCTCTGTGACCTGTTCTATTCTTTGGGATATCTGGCATCTTTATTGTTTGGAAACACTATATTCCTTCATGACTATGTAATGATCAATTTTTCTCTCTTGGAACAACATCAGTTTCTTAGGGAAGTATGGGGTCCCATGAGCTCCTCCACCATCTACAACAAAATGTTGATGGGTTAAATATTATGTAGGCACTTTATTTTTTGTTTTTGCTTTTCAAGGTAGGGCTTTGGGGTAGCCCAGACTGACCTGGAATTCACTCTAGCCTCAGGGTGGCCTCAAACTCACTGCAGTCTTCCTACCTCTGCCTCCCAGAGTGCTGGGGTTAAAGGCGTGCGCCACCACTCCCAGATAGGCACTTTTATTTTATGCTTTGGCTTTTTTCTCTTAAGCATCTTTATCAACTTAAAATAACATAGCCACTTAATTCTTAACTTTTCAAAACTTTGTCAGTGGAACTTCTTTCATTTGGTTCCTTTGCCCTCCTTGCAGTCAGGCTAATGTATTTTTAGAGAATGCTTGCTTCCTGGCAATACAATTCCCTGATCAATTTGAAGACAACTTTTTTTTTTTTTTTTTCCTGTCTCAAGTCTTGGAAAATGCCGTTGTCAGGCATCAGGCTCCTTCTAGTGGAGAGAAAAGCAGTAGATCCTGTAAATGTGCTTGAAGGCCGGAGGTGAGCCCTTCCGCCATTACCTCTGGTGGGTCATTTGAGAAGTCACAGAGCTGGAAAATATATGTGCTTTGAAAGGCTTGAGTTCAAGCTGATTTTCCCAAGCATATTAAGTTGCTGCGCCCTACTTTTTTTTAATAGTCCGAAGTTTCACTGGCCTCTGAACTTTTTACTCTGTTCACTGTTTTTTTGTTTTGTTTTGTTTTGTTTTGTTTTGTTTTATAAAGATGCTATCTGCGTAAGAGAGAGACAGAGAGAGAGGGGGGGGGGTTTCCAGGTGCAAAGATGGTTTGGGGAGGACTATAAATAAAATTTGAATTTGAATTTGAATTCTAATTTGTTTCTTATTCTGATTTGGTGTGTATTTTTATTAAAGTATTTTATTTAAGTGTTGGAAAGGAAAAGATTTAGGAAACTCACTTTCAAGACAAATTGGGGACAAGATAGGGACCACAAGCAAGAGCATGCACCCTATCTCAAATTACCTCCACTCCTCTGGGTTTGAACTAGATTTCCAGTTGGCTGGGAGATGTTAAATATTTATTTTCACCTCCCACTTGGCAGTGCCAGTGATTTCCATGGTCTCCAAGGACACTGAAACTGTGTCTACAATCCCTGAGAGCTTTCTCTAGCCGGAAACAGTTTTTCCACTGGTTGGGTATATTATTTTGTTTGTTTGTTTTTCTAGTATTAGAAATCAGGTATTACTTGATTCTAAAAAAAAAATATTTTCTCTCTTTCAGCTAAAGCTTTTGTCAGTCCATAATTATCTCCTGCCCTCCCCAGAGAACAGGAACAAAGATTAAGGCCAGATTTTTGGATCCACATGCTGTTCCTATTAGAGTGAAGTACAGATACAACTATTAGAGGACTTGGGCATTCTTCCATCTGCTTGAATGACAGCCAGCAGGCAGAGAGGAGTCATCTTGCTGCTGGGCTGGTTGGCCTTAGCTTAGAAATTCAACTCATGGCCTGGGGTTGTCTCTAAAAAAAAAAAAAAAAAAAAAAATCTAGTCACAATTAAATCTCTCTCTCTCTTTCTCTCTCTCTCTCTCACACACACAAACACACATGCACACACACACGAGAAATAGTTAAAGGCTATCATGTTATAATCAGACTATCATAGATTATTAATAAAAGATATACTTGAAGGCCCACATATACTCTGTGAGAATATTAAAGCATGTGGAAACTGAAAAGACCTCGAGAATGGCCCCCTTTCTGCCTCTCTAAAGAAAGCAGCAGGAAATGCCAAGTGAGTACAAAGCAATGCCATGTTCTGTTCATTTCTGGTCACTAAGAAGTTAATATCATTTGCAAAACAGAGACAAATTATTCTTAAATATCACAAATGGGTCAAACTTAGGAACCCATTTATATATTATCATTTTTGAAGATTCGTCAGGGACACAATTTGGGGAACATATCCTCACAAATACAGGGAAATGAAGAAATTTAGAAGATATTTTGCATCATCAAAGGCATAAGCATGAAATTATAATGCCTAGTTGCCGTGCTTTCTGTAAAGATACTGAAATTGAAATAGGCAACTCACAAACTCAGTTTACTTAACTTTATCATGTCCCCAGAAAAACAGCCACAAAAGACGCTACAAAGCTAAATGATAGACCTTCGTGACTATGGAGAGTTACCTGGTCTAGTGCCAAATAATCTTGGGCTATTTTTAGTCTCCTTAATAGCTCCTTAATAGCTTAATAGCTGGCCTTACATACTTTTGACTATTAGGTAACACTCTGAAATGTATTCTTGGGCAAACCACTAGCTTCCCCCAATCCAAAAGCCAAGGATGTCATCACATAGCATCTGAGACCTATAGCAGTTTTCCTCGCTTCGCTGTAACCTGTCTGCAGCTGTATCCTCACCAACGTATTTGGAAAATGTCTTGGCATTCTTTGTTCTGTAACTAAAAAAATCTTATGTAAATGCTTCTATGATAGGCCATGGTTCCTTGGGATAACCTAATTTATGTTGGGTCATGGTCACTCATATTTGATTCAAAATATACTATCTCTTATTCCTTTAAGGCGAGGGCTGTGTTTTGCACCAACCATCACATTATAGCTTTGATAACCTTTATCAGCAAGAATAATTTATAGGGCTGGAGAGATGGCTTAGTGGTTAAGCACTTGCCTGTGAAGCCTAAGGACCTCGGTTCAAGGCTCGACTCCCCAGGACCCATGTTAGCCAGATGCACAAGGTGGCGCACATGTCTGGAGTTCGTTTGCAGTGGCATGTGCCCATTTTCTCTCTCTCTCTCTTCCTCTTTCTCTCTCTGTGTCTGTTGTTCTCAAATAAATAAATAAAAACTAAAAAAAAAAAATTTAAAGAATAATTTATAATCTAGCTAAATGTCTATGCTTACTTGATTTACTGAATGCCTACTTTGTGCCAGGTCCTATGGTAGGACCAGGGACACAAAGATTGCTCAGTCCTAGATTTCCAAACAGTCCTCTGACACTTGAGCCTTGAGAAGCAGTGTTTAGCAAAGGCATCTATGAAAGGAAAGGGAATGGTCATTCTGCCTAAACATGGCACAGAACAGAATTAGCTAGCAAGGCAAAGATGTTACTAGGCAGCCCAAACACATTCACACATTCCAAATCCTAAAAGTCATGGGTATAGTCCCTCCACATGACTCCAAGAGCCCACCTGTTCCAGCTTGGTGCACATTTCTACTTACTGTGGTATGGGCAAGAATTGGCTTCTTGTCAATGAGAAATTTGGAGAACTTCCAAAGTGACTTCTGGAAAAAGGATGCAGCAGGAAGGCACAGTGAAACCTTGGAGTCTGGCTTTGCCTTCCTCTCCTTAAAATAAGCATTGTATTTATTTTCAAAGTACAATTGACTAGCAACCCACAACTGGTAAAAAAAAAAAAAAAAAAAAAAAAAAAGCAAATGATGCTGCCATTGTAAAGCTAGCAGTCACCCTCAAGCATTCATCAGGTGGTATGCAGTACAGCCCTTAGAGAAATTTGCCCAAAGTTGCAAAGTTCTACCACCCTGTGGCATTAGCCAGTTTTGTGTTTAAGCTAATAATGTGTCCTGGGCTAATTAAATAAATGTGTGTAGGTGTGTGCATGCACATGGACACATTCAGGGAAACCAACTTTCTTGTCTAATTCCTATTTCCTTTACTGACGGTTTAGATACAGGATTGTGGCAAATGCCTGTAATCATGGCACTAGGCTGAGGCAAGAGGATTGAGAGTTCAAGGTCAGCCTGGACTATATTAAGAGGTCCTGTCTGAAGACAAAACAAACAAAACTCTCTAATGGAGTGAGCAATCAATTTGGGGTCCCAAGAGCACCACTATGTAGGAGTCAAGGGCTGTTGGCTCTGAGCTCCCCTACCCAGGCTCACTTAGGATGAGTGTCTGACGCTACTGGAGAAAAACCTACTTCTCAGGCCAGGTGTGGTAGGAGGATCGCTGTGAGTTCAAGACCACCCTGAGACTCCATAGTGAATTCCAGGTCAGCCTGGCCTAGAGTGAGACCCTACCTCAAAAAAAAAAAAAAGAAAGAAAGAAAGAAAGAAAGAAAGAAAGAAAGAAAGAAAAGAAAAGAAAAGAAAAGAAAAGAAAAGAAAAGAAAAGAAAAGAAAAGAAAAGAAAAGAAAAGAAAAGAAAAGAAAAGAAAAGAAAAAGCCTACTTCTCTATCCAGAATCAGTGTGACAGGGTAGGAATATGGGCTTTGGGGATCAAATTACCTGCCACTTTTCTATCTCCATGTCCTAAGGCGAATCGTGTAATCTCTCAAAGTCTGAGTTTCTTCATCTATGAAGTGAAGGTGGTCATATTCTTCTAAGGCATGTTTCAGTGTTCCTATTAAACAAGGTAATGAGCATGGATTGCTTTACACCATGACATAATGAGTGCTCTGTATCTGGTTCTACCAGTTCTCCGTCTCTGCTTGAGTGTCTTGTCTCATGATGATGGAGCATGATGACAAGGACAGCAGAAGGATAAGGCAAGCAAAGTTTCACTGAAAAGTAAAAGTGACCAGGCAAAACTCCCTAGGGCAGCAGAGAGGAGAACCTGAAAAGTGGGAGGCCAGCCAGCACCCTGGAGCTGAGCTTTCATGTACCAAGAGTCTGATTGGTCCATACCTGTATGGTCCTTAGGCCTTGGGTTACAATGAGTCTGACAAGTTAACTTAAATGTGCATGAGGGGCAGGAAAGATTGCTCAGTGGTTAAGGCATTTGCCTGCAAAACCAAAGGACCCAGGTTCGACTCCCCAGGACCTATATAAGCCAGATCCCCAAGGTGGTACATGTGTCTAGAGTTTGTTTGCAGAGGCTGGAGGCCCTGGTGTGCCCATTCTCTCTCTCTCACTCTCTCTAAAATAAATAAAGAATAAATAAATGAAATAAAATAATGTGCATGGGGGACTCTGACTGGTAGATGAGTTAAGGGAGGAAATTCATGCTCAGAAAAAGCCCACTGAAAGGAACAAAGCCCACTAAAAAGTTCTGAGAAGGAGAAAGTAAAGAGAACAAAGGGATGGTGTCAGGCAGCCACGCTGATGCGTCACGACTTCTTGGATTTTAGTTGGAGCTACTTTCAGAGCTTGCCAGGACAGGATGATGTTTTACGTTCTTGAGGAGCTTGTAAAACGATGCTGCCTTCCTCCTAAACTCTATCAGTATCCTGTTGTTGTTGCTTCTCTGGCCATAGTTTTCAGTCTGCCTCTGAAGGTAATCTGTGCCCTTAAGAGGAATATCCCTGAGGGCTCTCCACCCTGGGCTTCTAGTATCAACGTGGAAAGTACTGAAAGCTGGCCAGGCGTGGTGGTGCACACCTTCAGTCCCAGCACTTGGAGAAGTGCAAGGTAGATGCCCTCTATGTTTCTCTTAAGTCTCCCTAAACAAGCTCTTAGCTTGCTTATGGCTCTACTTTAATCTTTCCTCAGTTTCTCCTAAATAGGATTTATGAACTCCCCAACATATGATTGTGGCTCTACTCCAGTCTGTCCCTTAAAACCTCAATTTTTCTTAAAAGAAACCTTTTAAACTATGAAGTATTTTCCACATAAAAGCATGTTTCCAACTTCCCATATGTTTATAACTCTACTCTAGCCTTCCTTCGTAGATTCCAAGTTCCCTTAAAATAAACCCTACAATTTGTGAGTTCTCCCTAAATAAACTTAATAATTCATAATTTATCCTTCTTGAGTCTGTCTTTATCAATTCTTTTTTTAACGCTTAAAAATATTTTATTTATTTATTTGAGAGAGAGAGGAAGAGGCAGAGAGAAAGAGAGAATGGATGTGCCACTGCAAACAAACTCCAGACACATGCACTCCCTTGTGTATCCGGCTTATGTGGGTCCTGAGGAATTAAACTGGGGCCCTTAGACTTCACAGGCAAACATCTTAACCACTA
The DNA here is from genome assembly GCF_020740685.1 of Jaculus jaculus. NCBI lineage: Eukaryota > Metazoa > Chordata > Mammalia > Rodentia > Dipodidae > Jaculus > Jaculus jaculus. Next base: position 35,853,821 of record NC_059117.1, read on the forward strand.
AGCCATTTCCCCAGCCCCTGTCTTTATCAATTCTTTGTTAGAGGTAGGACAGAACCCAAACTTGGGGTTCATATATTTGGGGACCTCTCCAGGACCCCAAAATCCTGTACCACTGAGGTCATAGAATTTGTGAAAGTAAACTTGTTTAGGAAAATAGAGGGGCTGGAGGGTTGCTTAGTGGTTAAGGGGTTTTCCTGCAAAGCCAAAGGACCTTGGTTCAATTCCCCAGAACCCATGTTAGCCAGATGCACAAGGGGGAGCATGCATCTTGAGTTCATTTGCAGTGGCTGGAGGCCCTGGTGTACCAATTCTGTCTGTCTGTCTGTCTCTCTCTCTCTCTCTCTCTCTCTCTCTCTCTCTCTCTCTCCCTCTGCCTCTTTCTCTATCAAATAAATAAATAAATAAAAATAATTAAAAGAAGAAAAATAGATTCAGCAACATCCTATTTTACCAATCATGTGAATACGTTGCGAGAGCCCTCCCCTGTCACTTGGGAAGAACTAGAACAAGTGACACATAAGAAGCGCTGACCTCACAGAAAGTCCTCCTGTGCTTGGCATCCAATGCAAGTTACCTTTGCTTGGTTAAGAGTGAAAGAGGGGTCTAGAGAGATGGCTTAGCAGTTAAGGCATTTGCCTGCAAAGCCAAAGGACCCCAGTTTGATTCTCCCAAACCCACAAAAACCAGATGCACAGGGAGAGCACACATCTGGAGTTCCTTTGCAGTGGCTGGAGGCACTGGCAAGCCCATTCTTTCCCTCTCTCCCTCTCCCTCTTTCTCTCAAATAAATAAATAAATTGTTTTAAAAAAGAAAAGTCAAAGAGGGCACTTTGTGATGCAGCAAGGCATTCTGCTGGTCCCAGACATCTCCTTCTGCCCTCAAATGGCTGAAACTGCTGAGAAGGATGGTATGTTAACAGATTCCACAAGAGGCAAGAGAGGGTGGATTCGAGGAGGAAATGAAAATGAGAACTTGTCTCTTTCCATCTCACGTTCAAATGAATCAAAATTGGTTGAGGCATTTGGGTGGCATAACCCAAATTAGGAAGCAGTAAGAAGCAATTAGATCTCTAGGAGGGTCATTCATCATAAAAATGAGGAAAGGCTGAGAGATCAGCTGGGGAAAATGAACTTGGAATCTATTAGGAGATCTGCTCTCAACACAGCCATCATGAAGGCACTCTCACCCCCCAGAGTTGTGGCCACGTGAATCACAAGAGTTTGAAGGTGGTAGACTGAGCCATTGTTGGATAGATCCCATTCCATCTGACTATGAATTGCACTTGTCTTATGACAAGAACCTAAACTGGGTTCTGCATTACCCCTAGTGCCAATAATTAGAGCCTGTGGTGGAGCTTGGACCACAGCTACTTGGTGGGCACTATTTGACAACTTCAGTGGTGGTGGCAACAGCATAGCCAGTCACTGGACAATGGCTGGTCTGAGCAGTCTTCAGACAGCTCAGGTTTCTGAAGGCAGAGTACCAGGCATCTCCACCAACTGCATCAGGGGCACATTCTGGACTTCCAACATCAAGGAGGCTCTAGGAAATCCTTTAGCCTCAAGGGAACACACTGAGTATGGAGTTTTACAATGAAAAAAATACCAACTGGGGGCTGGAGAGATGGCTTAGTGGTTAAGCACTTGCCTGCGAAGCCTAAGGACCCTGGTTTGAGGCTCGATTCCCCAGGACCCACATTAGCCAGATGCACAAGGGGGCACATGCCTCTGGAGTTCGTTTGCAGTGGCTGGAGGCCCTGGCGCACCCACTCTCTCTCTGCCTCTTTCTCTGTCTGTCACTTTCAAATAAATAAATAAACATAAAAAAAAAATTTAAAGACATATATATATATATATATATATATATATATATATATATATATACACACATATGTGGATGGATGGATAGATAGATAGATAGATAGATAGATAGATAGATAGATAGATAGATAGATAGATAGATAAAGTACCAACTGGAAGGACAGACACTTGAACCTGAATCAATACCCCTGTGGCTTCTTGGATACACTTGCAGGAAAGGCTTAGGCTTCCTGCAGGCAGGCATACCACGCTAAATTGGGTAGTAAAAGGAAGTGTGTGCGCTGAGGGTCACATCAGGACATGTTTTTCCTGGCCATTCTAAATTCTCTTTTGCCTCCAATGGACCCTTTCCCTCTTTGATCTCTGACTCAGTAATCTGCTTTTACTCACTGTGCTCTCCTTGGAGACCTGATCCTGCATATCAGTGACTTGTTGAATATTTTTACACATACATATTATCTCAAGCTCAATTTACCTTACTTAAACAAAAGATACTTACAAATCAAAAGATTAAAAAAAAAAACTCCAAAAGAGTTGTACATGGGGGTTCATGCCTTTAATCCCAGCATTTGGTAGGCAGAAATAGGAGGAGAGCTGGGAGTTTGAAGCCAGCCTGAGACTACACAGTGAATTCCAGGTCAGCCTGGTCTAGAGCAAGACCCTACCTAAAGAAAAAAAAAAAAAAAAGCACCTTACAAAAGGAAAAAAATACAAATGGCCAATAAATACATAGAGAAGCCACAATAAATATATACAAAAATACAATAATTAAATTCAAAATGCAACAACAAAAATTAAATGAGGGCTGGAGGGTTGTCTTAGTGGTTAAGGTGCTTCCTGGCAAAGCCAAAGGATCCAGGTGTGATTCCTTAGGACCCACATAAGCCAGATGCACAAGGTGGCACATGCCTCTAGAGTTCATTTGCAATGGCTTGAGGCCCTGGCCTGCCCATTCTCTTTCTTTCTCTCTCCCTCTCTCTCTCTCTCAATCTCCTCTCAAACAAATAAAAAATATTTTTTAAAAAATAAATGAAATGTAGCTACAATGTCTCCTAAAGCTTTTGGCCAATGTAAAATACATAGAGAAAGATGCTAAATTTCATTTATGATTTTGAAGAAACACTAAAAAAATTCATTTCTGTTCGTCATGTTGAGAAAAATTTCCAAAACCCAGGGTTGCACTGTCAATCCAGTTCCAAAGCTCTTTTTCCCAAGTTAATCACATCAGCTATGGTGGCATGCTTGTGATCCCAGCAATCAGAAGACTAAGGCAAGGAGATTGAGTGTGAGGCCAGCCTGGGCTACATAGTGTGAACTAAAGTTCCCAGTAAGAAATTCCACTGGTGTTCAGCATTCAGAGCTGACTGTGGAGAAGATGAAATGTGGCAGATCCAGAGCCAAGTTATTTTGGGCTCTTAACCCCTGAAGTGGTCATTTATTGCCCATCTCTGTGTGCAGCTTAACATCCTGGGACTGTTAGGTAAATCCTTTTGAGGTGTATGAATAGACCCCTAGCTTCTATGAACCCAAGAGCTAAGAATGTCATCAGCTAGCACCAGAGGCCTGTAGCAGAAATCTCCTGCTCTACTGTAACCCACCTACCACCATCAATGCATTTGAAAAGTGTGGGGTTGTTAGTGTGTTGGTGTTTATTTTGGGCTAGCCCAGGTTGACCTGAAACTTACTGTGTAGTTCCATGCTGGCCTCGAACTCACAGAGGTCTTCCTACCTCTGCCTCCTAAGTGCTGGGATTAAAAGTGTGCGCCACCATGCGGCTACAGTGTTCTGATTTATGACCTTCTTTATTATTTTACTATGAAACTGTTGCCATGTTGGAATGTGGAATTGAGATGACTTAAATCTGTGTTCCTTGGCCATGCACACTCTCATTTGGCTCCAGAATAAGGTAATTATAATTCCCTTTGAAGTGAGAGCTATTTTTACATTATTGTGGCAAAAAAAAAAAAATAAATTAAAGGGAAATGACAACTATCACCAAGCATACGGCCATTTAAATAGGTTAAATAAAGGTTTAAATATGTTAAATCTTCAGTTGTTTTTTAAAGTACTAACTCAATTAAGAGAGTATTACATCTCATATATACAAAAGCCCCATGACCTCATTTTTTAAAACTATTTTATTTATTTATTTGAGAGTGACAGAGAAAGAGGCAGAAAGAGTGAAAGAGAATGGGTGTGCCAGGGCCTTAAGCCACTGCAAACGAACTCCAGACACATGTGTCCCCTTGTGCATCTGGCTAACGTGGGTCCTGAGGAATTGAGCCTCAAACTGGGGTCCTTAGGCTTCACAGGCAAGCGCTTAACCTCTAAGCCATCTTTCCAGCCCCCCATGACCTCATTTTTAAACAAATTTTATTGCAATGTAATGAACATACAATAAACTGCACATATTTGAAATGTATAATTTAATCATTTTGTCATGAGTTGGCAAAACCATAACTACAATCAAGACAAAATGATCTTCCTCATCTTTCCATCCTACTTTTGAGACAGGATCTTATGTTTTAGTCCCCATGTATAGATGTGTGTGTGTGTGTGTCTTCTGAGTCTTTCTACCTTGCCTCTAACATTTTGCTTCCTATTTGTTTGTGTTCATAACCTCCTGCCCCCCACACCCGGGGCTGGGCTAGGGAGGCCAGTGATTTCTCTATGATGAATTCAGCTAGCCTCCTCTCTGCAATCTTATTCCTCCCCCTAAATAAACCTCATTATTCATAATATTGCCCTAAATATTCTTAACATTTTATAATTTATCCTTCTTGGAGTCTGCTTTTCTCAATTCTTTCCCATTAATGGGAAAGAACCCAAAAGTTGGGATACACAGGACTGGGAGGAGCCCCCAGAACCCTCAAATCCTGCATCAGCATTAGTGCTGGATTTACTGACACATTCTACTGCTTCCAGCTTTACATGACTCCGGGGATTTAAACTCAGGCCCTAACACTCATGTGAGCAAATGCTTTATTCACTGAGCCATCTCCCTGCCCTATTTCTTATATATATATTACCTATTTATTTGAGAGAGAGAGAGAGAGAGAGAATATGGGTGCACCAGGGCCTCCAGTCACTGCAAACGAACTCCAAATGCATGCTCCTCCTTGTGCATCTATCTGGCTTACGTGGGTCCTGAGGAATTGAACTGGGGTCCTTTGGCTTTGCAGGCAAATGCCTTAACAGCTAAGCCATCTTCTCCAGCCCTGTCCTACTTCTTTCACTGCTAACTAGAATGCTAACTCTTTTGCTTGCAATTTTACAATGACTAAAAGAATTTGCCACAGAACTTCTGCTTAGCCAACCAAACTTTGTTTCAACCTTCCTCCACTACAATACTTCAAGGCATCATGGTAAGATCTCTGGTTCTTTGCATTACAAGACAAGGTTAGCAGTTAGCATAGGGCTATTCCTCAGTGACATTCCTACATTAAAAGGGCAAAAAAGAGTTTATTGTATGGACATCATTTTAATCCACAAATATGTATCCCACCAAGCCCCAACAAAAAATATTCCCAAATTCCCAAGGCCACCTCAACACTATGTAGAAGTAAAAAAGAAGTGTGATACAAAGGAAATCAGCAAAATGAGACAATAGACTTAAGCAAATATTGATAGCATAATACTTTCATTAATTTTTTAAAAATCCAATGATCATATGAACACATTGCTAGGCCTACAGCCATGAAGGAGAGAATGGGCATGCCAGGGCCTTCAGCCAGGGTTGGAGATATTTCCCAGTGGTTAAGAATGCTTGCTTGGAAAGGCTGATAGTCTGGGTTTGATTCCCTATTCATTACCCATGGAAAGTCAGGCACACAAAGTGACCCATGTGTCTGGAGTTTGTTTGCACCAGGAGGCCCTGGCATGCCCATGTTATCTCCCTCCCTCATAAATAATTAAAAAAAGAATATGAAAAAGAGAAAGAATTGGCATGCCAGCGCCGCTAGCCACTGCAATAGAATTCCAGATATATGTGTGATCTTGTGCACATGCGTGATCTTGTGCACATGTCTCACCTTGTGCATCTGGCTAACATGGGTTCTGGAGAGTCAAACCTGGGTCCTTAGGCTTCATAGGTAAACACTTTAACTGCTAAGCCATCACTCCAGTCTAAAATTTTTTTTTAAATTTTTTATTTATTTATTTGAGAGAGACAGACACAGAGAGAAAGACAGATAGAGGGAGAGAGAGAGAATGGGCACGCCAGGGCCTCCAGCCTCTGCAAACGAACTCCAGACGCGTGCACCCCCTTGTGCATCTGGCTAACGTGGGACCTGGGGAACCGAGCCTCGAACCGGGGTCCTTAGGCTTCACAGGCAAGCACTCAACCGCTAAGCCATCTCTCCAGCCCTAAAATATTTTTTAAAAGACATAAATGAGGGCTGGAAGCCCTAGTGCACCCATTCCCTCTGTCTCTCTCTTCCCCCCTCCTGTCAAATAAATACATTTAAAAAATAATCTAACAACCTAAAAATAGACATAAATGATCAGTTTCTGGGTTAAAGTGAAATTATATCTGAGTTTTGTTATGGTCAGTATCTTTGGCAAACATTCTTTCAGGTGTGACCTTCTCCAGTAACTTGGAACTTGGGTGTGTTTAGGAAGGAGAGGTTTATGTGTTCTTAAAGTGTTTAGCTAATTTTTAAGAGATAGATCACATGGCACAGGCTGAAGCAAAGAGAAACTTCTGAGAATCAGGTCTTGATGGAGGAAGAGATTTATATATGCTTCATTGTGGTGGTTTGAATATATGTTCCCCAAAGATTTTTTTTTTTATTTGAGAGCTACAGACTGAGAAAGAGGGAGAGAGAGATAGAGAGAGAATGGGTGCACCAGGGCTTCCAGCCACTGAAAACGAACTCCAGACACATGTGCCCCCTTGTGCATCTGGCTAACGTGGGTCCTGGGGAATTGAGACTCGAACTGGGGTCCTTAGGCTTCACAGGCAAGTGCTTAACCACTAAGCCATCTCTCCAGCCCGAGATTCAGGTGTTTTATTAAAGCTTGTAACTTGGGTCTCCACGATATACTGGAGGAGGTATCACTCCTGGGCAGATCCTAGGGTCCAGCCCAAGGTGTTTGGGGGCAGATCTGAATTTAAGCCCAAAGGAATGCAGAAAGCAGTTTGAGCTCTAGGGATCCCTGCAGCAACCAGTGTGTGTAATTGGTGCTTGCTTGTGGTACTGGCTGCTTAGTGCTGTCCTTTTGCTTGGATTTATGAATGGGATCTAGCTTCTTTCACTATAGATGGAACTTCCCCTGGATCTGTAAGCTTGAAATAAATTTCTTCCTCCCATAAACTGTGTCTGGTTTGGATGCGTTGGAACTGACTGCAACATTTATTTATTGTTTGGTTTTGCCTTGTTACAGAATAGTACTCTGCTACATAACCTGTAATTCTGTCTTTGAATTATGGATCTTTCATGTTTTCCAATGCCTTAGAGTTAGAAGACAGGTTTCTACTCCTCAATTAAAAAGTGGAATATGAGCTGGAGAAATGACTCAGTGGTTCAGGGCACTTGCTTTCAAAAGCAGGCTGCTTTCAAAGCAGCCAGGGTTTGGTTCTCTAGTACCCTTGTAAAGCCAAATGCACAATGTGGCCCATGCATGAGGAGTTCATTTGCAGTGACAGGAGTTCCTGGCATGCCCATACCCACTCACTCATTCTCTGTGTCTGTCTCTTTCACTATCTCAAATAAATAAATAAAAATATATTAAGAAGTTAATTACAGCTGGGCATGGTGGCACATGCCTTTAATACCAGCACTCAAGAGGCAGAGGTAGGAGGATGGCTATGAGTTTGAGGCCAGCCTGGAACTACAGAGTAAATTCCAGGTCAGCCTGGGCCAGAGTGAGACCCTACCTTTAAAAAACAAAAAACAAAAAAAGTTAAGCCAGGCATGGTGGCACATGCTTTTAATCCCAGCACTTGGGAGTCTGAGGTAGGAGGAGCACTGTGAGTTCTAGGCCAGCCTAATTCCAGGTCAGTCTGGGCTAGAGCAAGACCCTAACTCAAAAAAATAATAATAAGGGCTGGAGAGATGGCTTAGTGGCCAAGTGCTTGCCTGTGAAGCCTAAGGACCCCAGTTCGAGGCTCAATTCCCCAGGACCCACGTGAGCCAGATGCACAAGGGGGCACACGTGTCTGGTGTTTGTTTGCAGTGGCTGGAAGTCCTGGAGCATCCATTTTCTCTCTCTCCCCTCCTCCTCCTCCTCTCTGTCACTCTCAAATAAATAAAAATAATTAAATAAGGTTAATTATGTTCTCATTAGTGTTCTGGGTCATCTAATAAAGTACATGAATTTTTTCTCGTGTGTATTTCATCAAGAATAAGTGATTCTTATTCCTCTAAATTCTCCAATTACCAACTAGTTGAAATATAATCACATCTGAAAACTTCTAAATTAAAAGAAAAAAAAGACATACAGAGACATGCATCTTGGCCATATGTAAAAACAAAGCTTTTATGCTGGTTGCTCTTTGAGATACACTATATTTTTGTATTCATCAAGAGAAAGAATAATTCTGCAATAATGGAAAGTGACATTTTCTTTTTAAAAAATTATTTTTTTTATTTATTTGCAAGCAGAGCGAGAGAAAAAATAGGGTGTACCAGGGCCTCTAGCCATTGTAAATGAACTTCATATGCATCCACCCCTTTTGTGCATCTGGCTTTACATGGGTCCTGGGGAACCAAACTTGGGTTGTTAGGTTTTGAAGGCAAGCGCCTTAACCATTGAACCATCTCTCCAGCCCCACGAAGTGACATTTTCTGAAGAAGCAGAATCTATATGAAAAATCCCTTGCAGGCTGCTTGGTCTGGGCTCACTAGAATGTTTTGAATGTGGAGAGATGGAATGTTATAGATTGAGAGCCAAAATAATCTTGGGCTATTTTAGATCCTTTCATAGCCATTTACCTTAACTTTTTTTGTTGTTATTGTTCATTTCTTATTTAGTTATTTGAGAGCGACAGACACAGAGAGAAAGACAGATAGAGGGAGAGAGAGAGAATGGGCGCGCCAGGGCTTCCAGCCACTGCAAACGAACTCCAGATGCGTGCGCCCCCTAGTGCATCTGGCTAACGTGGGACCTGGGGAACCGAGCCTCAAACCAGGGTCCTTAGGCTTCACAGGCAAGCACTTAACCGCTAAGCCATCTCTCCAGCCCAACTTTTTTTTTTTTTTTTGAGTAATGCAAAGAAAATTTAATGAGAAAAAAACATGGTAAAATCCCAAAGGGTTAGGGCAAACAAATTTAGGATTTTAGCCGGCATCTAAAGAAAAGAAAGGAAAACAGAAGAAAAGTTACATTTTGAGTTAGAACTCAGAGAAGAGGGCCGGCTCAGCAGTGAGGCTCTTTGAGCAACTACCTACTTTAACTTTTGTATCTGAGTTAACATTTTCATTACTAATAGATAAACTTTTCAGCATTTAAGCTTAAAAGGCCAATAGCTTTCACCTTCCTAAAGTTCAGAGTGCTGTAATGGAGCTGGAGAGATTGCTCAGTGGTTAAAGGTACTTGCTTGTAAAGCCTGATGGTCCTGCTTCAATTCCCTATTACCCACATAAAGCCAAATGCACAAAGTGGCATGTGCCTTGGAAGATCATTTGCACTGGTAGAAGGCCTTGGCACACCCATATACATTCCCTCTGTCTGCCCCTCTCTCAAATAGAATATTTTTTAAATTATACTAATGATGCAGAATTTGGGGGTTCAAGAGAGGACTCCCCAACTTATGAACCCCCATTTTGGGTCCCTATGCTATTTTTTTTTCAAGGTAAAGTTTCACTCTAGCTCAAGCTGACCTGGAATTCACTATGTATTCTCAAGGTGGCCTCAAACTCACGGCGATCCTCCTACCTCTGCCTACCAAGTGCTGAGATTAAAGGCGTGTGCCATCGCACCTGGCTCCTTATCCAATTTTTTAACAAAACTGACTCAAGAAGGAAAAATTATAGAGTTTATTTAGGGATAAATCATAAATTGTGGGGTTTATTTAAGGGAAATTGCAGTCTAGGAAAAGGCTGGAGCAGACTCCTCACAAACATGTGGAAAATAGGACCTAGGAGCTTGTGTAGAGAAATTTAGAAGAAAGATGCACTCGTGTGGAAGGCACAGCATCCATCTTGATCCTCCTCATGGAAGAAAGTTAAGAGTAAGGACTGGAAAGATGGCTTAGCAGTTAAGGTATTCGCCTGAGAAGCCTAAGGACCCAGGCTTAATTCCCCAGAGCCCATGTAAGCCAGATTCACATGGTGGCACATGTATCTGGAGTTTGTTTGCAGTGACTAGAGGCGCTGGCATGTCCTTTCATTCTCTCTCACTGATAAATATCTGAAAATAAAAATATTTAAAAACACATTACAAAGCCGGGCGTGGTGGTGCACGCCTTTAATCCCAGCACTCGGGAGGCAGAGGTAGGAGGATCACTGTGAGTACAAGGCCACCCTGAGACTCCCTAGTGAATTCTAGGTCAGCCTGCACTAGAGTGAAACCCTACCTCGAAAAACCAAAAATAAATAAATAAATAACAAAGAAAGTTAAGGGTAAGTGTGATAGTTTAAGAATAGGAGAGAGAGAAGGCTGAGCATGGTGGTGCACACCTTTAATCCCAGCACTTGGGAGGCAGAGGTAGGAGGATCGCCATGAGCTCAAGGCCACCCTGAGACTACATAATGAATTTCAGGACAGTCTGGGCTAGAGTGAGACCCTACCTCAAAAAAAAAAAAAAAAAAAAAAAAAAAAAAAAACGAGAGAGAGTACCAGAACAGAGACCAGGAAATTCAGGTGAGAAACGAGTGGTAAAGAAAGCTACACCCATGGTTACCCCAAGTTTAGAGAAATTACACAGGTAGCAGGCCCAGAGTTCAGAATACCCACCTGGTAGATCCAGAGTGTAAAGGAAATATATATGGGGTAGACTCAGAGATCAGAGGAAAATCATATATGTAATTAAAGTGAGAAGTTTCCCCAAAATATAAAGCGCAGACAAGCAGAAAACTATCTAGGACAAGAAATAATACTCTCCCCTACCCTGCTGAGTAGAGGAGAGCCAGACTTACATGCGTCCATACAGAGATCACAGGGCAGAGATCAGCACAGACAAGCCTGTATACTCCATTGAAAATATATTCTTTTCGTCAAACTGAGGTATGTAAAGGGAAGACCTGGGCTGTTGTCCCTAACTGAAACTGCCTAAAAGAAGGTACTTTGCCCGGTGTGGTGGCATATGCCTTTAAATCCAAGCACTTGGGAGACAGAAGTAGGAGGACTGCGGTGAGTTATAAGCCAGCCTGAGACTACAGAGTGAATTCCAGGTCAGTTTGGCCCAGAGAAAGACCCCTGCCTCAAAAAACCAAACAAACAACAACAACAAAAAAGTCAAGAAGCTAGCTTTCTCCTTCACTATGACATCTGAAACCTATAGAAAAGATTTGCCAGCTTTGCTGTAGCTCATCTATCTGATGGTCCTACTAATGTTTTTTGGTAAATACCTTGATGTAGGATTTGTCTTTTGTTCTGGGGCTATAGTAGTTCATGTAATCTCTTTCACAGTGGAATATGTCATCCAGGGTACCTTGAAGCCATGTTCCTGAGCTATGACCACTCCTATACTGCACAAAATAATCTATTTTCTTATTTCCTTTTAAGTAGTCATTATTTTACACCAATATCGGTGCCGATTATTTTATATAAAACTTGTCTGTTTAAACTTACATACATCTAGGTAGATAAGAGAATATGCAAGTTTTCAGAATTCAAACTAACGTACAATCTTGTATATTCCTAAACACCAAAAGGAAGAACCCCAGATATGAAAGGCATTTCCGTGAGTTCTAGATTTGAGCTCCGTTCTCATAGACCTCCTGGGACGAGTAAACTGAAGACTTCTGGAGCTGACTCACACACCCCGTCTCAGCTTCCCATAGTAAACCAACCTATTAATCTGGCAGGCATGGCCGGTCCAGGAGACCTCCATGGGACTACGGGCTTGCTTCCTGGATCCAAAACCAGGTCTTTTTTTTTGCAGCTTGTGATTTTGTTTTTCCCTTAATCATTTTTGATAGCTATTTATTGACAGCGCCTGCAATATGCCAGACCGTGATAGTGCAGTGAAACAAAAACGCCGGCGCTCTTTCCAGTACGGGGGAGACATTTTAGCGTGTTCTACTGTACAGTCGGTCCAAAACAGACAGATAATCACGTATCCTAAGGCACGACAAAAATCGGTCTTTGGCAGAGGAAAAGAACGGCGCCTAGCAACACAGCCAACGAGCCGCCAAGGCCGGCGCGACGGGGCGGGAGCGACGCACGGCGATGACGTGGACGCCCCGCCCCCGCCCGGGCCCCGCCCCCTCGGGCTAAGTACGCAGGCTCGGCGGCCTGGCTGGCGCTCGCTAGGGACGCTCGCCGAGCGGCCTCCGTGTGGTGCTCACGGCTCCTGAGGGAGGGAGAGACGAACCGACGGACGGACGGAGGCGGGGATCTGTTGGTCCCGCGCCGGCATCTCGGAAGCCGGGGGCCACGCTCCCCGGTCGGAGGTCTCTGCTAAACAAGAGCCCGGGGAGGGTGAACCCTCGCCGGGCGTGACGAGCCCGGTGCGCGAGGTGGCCCGCAGGAGGATGGCCGCCCCTGGGGTGGAAAAAAGCAGTAGTAAGAAGAAGACCGAGAAGAAACTTGCTGCTCGAGAAGAAGCGAAGCTGCTGGCGGGTTTCATGGGCGTCATGAACAACATGAGGAAACAGGTACCGCCTCTGTGGGAGTGACGGGCGGGCGGGGGGCCGGGCCGGAACCCGCGCCCGGGGCACCGCGACCCGCGTTCCTTCCCGCCCTCGCCGCCGTCCCGGCTCCGCACGCCCCGCGCCCGCTCCTCGCCCCGCGTGCCGTCTCTCGTGCCCGCGGCTGGCTGGCTGGCTTTGGGCGGCCGGGGTGGGTTGTGTAACTACATCCTGCCTTCAGTCGTCTCTTTGTGAGGCGGGGAGCCGTCCATTGGCCAGCCGTGGGGAAGGTGCCGGGAGAGCTGGTGCGGAGAAGCCCCATTGGCCTAGCCCACACCGCAGCCCCCTTGGCCTGAAATCAGCTTCGCTTTAACTTATATAAGGATCCCCGCCCCGCCGCCCGTCCTACCCAGGTGGAACCCATTGGAGACAAATCCTCCTGGTACGACTTAATTTAGAGCCGAAAGTCAGCGGTAAAGACCGTTTTCTGAGGACACCCTGTAATTAAAGAGGACATCTTTGTTCTGTCTTTGATGCGTGATGCATTCATGCAGTTATGCAGCATGTCGCCAAAAGGTGGGTTATGAAAAGAACATCTTAACGCTGGGGAAAGGTAGATAGGTTTGATTGATGGATGGATGGATTCTAAATAAATATCTAACAAACATACCAGCAAGCATAGAGAAAGTAGCTAAGGTGTTTTTTTTTTTTCTTTTACTTTTCATTTATTTTAAGTTCTGTGAGCTTTATTTAGAAGGTATCCATGCAAGGAGATTGTAGGGATGTTGCGGTTTTCTTGACCATGATCTTGATTTTCAAGAGGGCCAAGCGGGATAAGAGCATGAGTAACTGAAAAACCTAATTTGCTTATCTGCTGATTTACCTAAATGGACTACTAGAGAGCAATTTAAGATTTTTTTTAAATGAAAATACTAACTCCTGGTTTCTTTAAGCAGACATTAGCTGCCGCAGGCTCGTCTTTGTTCACCAGCTGCTGACGCAGTGCACTGGTGCAGTAGATATCCATGTCCCTGAATGCTTAAAGCTTCCCTTGTCTTTGTACTGAAGTGGCTTCGAATGACTAAATGGCTTATTTTATATTTATGTTATGAAATGTCAAAATCTTTCCTGGCTTTTGTGCTGAATAGCTGAAGTCCCTATGTTACTATCATATATATCTTTTTAATATGACTGTCCTTTCATGTAACCTTTCTTTTTGGTTTGAGTTTGGTTTTTTTCGAGGTAGGGTCCCCCTCTAGTCCAAGCTGACCAGGAATTCACTATATAGTCTCAGGCTGGCCTTGAACTCACAGTGATCCTCCTACCTCTGCCTCTCAAGTCCTGAGATTAAAGGTGTACACCACCACACCCAGCCATGGGTCGGCATGTAATGTATGTACTATAGTTGGATGCGGTTCACTGATACCCTCCCATTCCTAAACTTGTTTTCATCTGCAGACTGCAGCTTTGGAAAACATTGCCTCATTTCTTAGAATGCAGTAAGGTTGCAGCATCAGCTGTTTACTTGAGGAGGGTGGGTTTGTCCAAGACTATGTTTAGCCCTTTGGGTTTAAAAATTGATTAACATTGACTTCTTGGATTTAGCTTTAGACTGTTGTGACATGTTTACTGTTAAAATGAAAATGCAGCTACTAAATCATAGTTGCAGAAAAATCAAGATTCTGCTACTAAGGAGGAAGAGGAAAATGGATACTTTATGAGTCATCAAGGATCTCTGTCACAATGGTTAATTTACCTTAAACTGTTTTCTTTTTCCTTATTTTAAAATATATTTTATTTATTTATGAGAGAATGGGCACACCAGAGCCTCCAGCTCTGGTTTGTTTGTTTTTTTTTTTTCTTTTATCATTGACTTGGATATGTTTTAGGCTTTTATGAGCTTCTTGGGTTCCTACATATAGATGTAGGAATGCATAGTTTCACTTTCCATTTGATTGATATGAGAGAGAATGGGGCATGCCAGGGCCTCCAGCCACCACAAATGAACTCCACACACATGGGCCACTTTGTACATCTGGTGTTTATGTGGGTACTGGGGAATAAAACTCAGGTCCTTAAAGCATTGCAGGTAAGCACCTTAACAGCTCAGCCATCTCTCCAGCCCACATAGCATTGTTTTGTTTGGAATAAGAACTCAGGAATGATTTCACCAAGAATGACTGACAAGGGCAATTGTTGGGAATTGGCAGAGGCCAAAGCTGGTCTGGGCCAGAGGAGAGATATTTGAATGAGGACCAATTTTCTAAGTGTTCTTGTTCTTAGTTAAATATTTTGAATCCCCAAATTTCCATTCTGTTTTTGTTTCCTCTTATAATCTCATGGCATTATGTATGAAGATAATGAGTGCTTAGATGACAAGGGTCTTCTGCATACACCCAGAGATATTCTTTCAAGAATTTGAGAATCACCTAAAATTAGTATGCCTCGGTTCCAGTCCCTGTTCTGCCATTAATTTACTTTGTGGTAACATGACTTAAGTCATTTTATTTTTGTGTAGCTGTATCAGTCCATTATCTGTTGCTAAGAAAAACTATCTGAGAATGGACAATTATAAAAATTTATGGACAACTCTGGAGGTCCAAGACATGACTTCTGATAAGGACCACATACTGTAGCATAACCAGAAAGGAATTAGCTTGGTGCAGAAGAGAAGTATGTGTCTGTGAGAGAACAATTGACACTGAGGGAAAGTGACTGGCGTACTTTATAGTGATAACCTACTTTCATGATTATTAAGTCACTTGTGGAAACTACATTAATTTTTTTCATGAAAGTGGAGCCCTCATGACCTAATTACCTCTAAAGGGCTCTACTTTGGGGCCAAATTTAATTTGCAAGTGTACATGAGTTTCAACATTCATTTTAGTAAGGACAAATCAAAGCAGTAGTAAAATAGCCAATTATGTACATAAAACAGAAGGAAGTTCTGCAGAGCCAGCAACTTTATCTTCTTATGAAGATTTTTCCTGCATGTTTTTGCTTTGGTTTTCTTTTAGACTTTTGTTATTATTTTAATTTGTGTGTGTGCATGTGGAAGTCAGAGGACAGCTTTAAGGTGTCTACAACATACCTTCTTTGAGACAACATTAAGAGCTGGTGTAAAGGATCCACCAGACTAAGTGAATGAATGTCAGACTACACCTCACTGTGGATTCTTTTGACTTCAACCTCCTATTGTTTGCCAAGTTGGGATCACAGATTTATGCTCCACTTTGCACTTGGCTTTACATGGGTGCTGGGGAGTTGAGCCCTGACCAATAGGCTTTACAGTTTAGGGCCTTTAACTGTGAAGCCGTCTTCCCAGCCCCTAGACTTTTATTAGTGAAGTAAACTTTCTAGTGAAGTATAAAATACAAGAGGCACAAATTGACATGAAGCTTAATCACAAAGTGAACACACTACCAACAATAAGAATAGAGCATGGCTAGTTCAAAAGAAATCCCTCATAACCTCTTCCCTATGCTAACCACTTCTCTTTTATTATAGGTTCTTTTTTTGTGGGTGGAAAAGAGGGGCATATGTATGCTGATATGCATATGAAGTCAGAATCAGGTGTCTTCTCAATCATTCTCCTTTGTTTTTAAGCAGGGCCTCTCATTGGACCTGGAGTTTACCGATTCAGCTAGATTAGCTAGCCAGTGTACTTGACTCCACCCCAGTGCTGAGATTAGAGATGTGCACCATCACACCCAGCTTTTACATGGGTTCTGGGACCCCGGCCTCAAGTCTACAGTTGCATAACAGACAAACTGTGCCATCTTCCTAGTCTCTGGGTTCATTTTTATGAATAAAATACGTGGAAGTATGCAACATATACTCTTGTGTTTTCTTGTTCTTTCTTTTTTTCTTTTAAACATTACTAGGGATCATACTTAAAGCCTTGCACATGCTAGGCAAGAGCTCTACCACTGAGCTACATCTGCCCCCCACCCTATGCTTCAGACTCTTAAAACCAACATTAGGATATTCATAAGTGTTTTTGGGTATAATACTAGTTCATCCTTAGAGTATGCAGTATTTCATTGTATGAATACACCATGATTTATCCATTTTATCATGGGATTTAAGTTATAGCCCCTTTGGCACTATGAAGAATAGTACTGCCGGGCTGGAGAGATGGATTAGCGGTTAAGCGCTTGCCTGTGAAGCCTAAGGATCCTGGTTCAAGGCTTGATTCCCCAGGACCTATGTTAGCCAGATGCACAAGGGGGCACACATGTCTGGAGTTTGCAGTGACTGGAAGCCCTGGCGTGCCCATCCCCTCCCTCCCTCCCCCTCTCTCTCTCTCCCTCCCTCCCTCCCCCTGCCTCTTTCTCTGTCACTCTCCAATAAATAAAATTAAAAAATGAACAAAAAAATTTTTTTAAAAAGAATAGTACTGCTTTGAATGGTTTTTTTACATTTTGTATATGTCATTTTGGTTGTGTGTGTGTGTTTGCATTTGTTAGGAAATACTTAGCAGGGGAGTTTTTTGAGTCATTAATATGGCATTATGCAGTCCAGTTTGCATTGCTGGTAGAAATCACCCAACTAAGAGCAGCTTATGGGGGAAAAAGTAGTTTATTTTGGCTTACAGGCTGAAGGGGGAAACTCCATGATGACAGGGAAAATGATGGCATGAGCAGAGGGTAGACATCAACCCCTGGCCGACATAGCAAAAGGAGAGTGTGCCAAACACTGGCATGGGGAAACTGGCTATAACACACATAAGCCCGTCCCCAACAACACACTCCCTATAGGAGGCATTAATTCCCAATTGCCATCAGCTGTGGAACCTAACTTGCAGAACACCTAAGTTTATGGGGGACACCTGAATCAAACCACCACATCTACCCCTGGTCCCCCCCAAACTAATAACTATACATGATATAAAATGAAATGTATTCATCCAACTTTAAAATTTCCCATAGTTTGTTTTTGCCAATTCCATTGATGTTCAAACAGTCCCCTAGTCCAAGATCTTTTAACTGAGCCATAATACCAACCCCACCCCCAAAAAAACCATAATGGCACAGAATAAACATTCACACTGCAAAAGATGACATTGGGCATAGCAAAGAAATACTCAAGCAATGCACGATGTAAACAGGGCAAATACCAAACTGTAGCTCCAAGTCCAACAACTCTAGTTAGTGACAAGTCTCCCAATCCAATAACACTAACCAGCAGCAAGTCTCTGGACTTCCAATTCCGCCCCTCCATCTAGGCTACTCACAATCCTGGAAAACTCCATTGGGGCCAGCAGCTCCACAATGGCAGGGGAAAACGATGGCATGAGTAGAGGGTGGACATCACCCCCTGGGCAATATAAAGTGGACAATAGCAACAGGAGAGTGGGGAAACTGGCTATAACACCCATAAGCCCACCTCCAACAAGACACTCCCTCCAGGAGGCATTAATTCCCAAATCTCCATCACCTGGGGACCTACCCCCCAGAACACCTAAGTTTATGGGGGACACCTCAATCAAACCACCAGAACCGCATTCACTTTTTTTCAAGTTTGTTTATTTATTTGCAAGCAGAGAGAGAATGGGCATGCCAGGGCCTCCAGTCACTGCAAACAGACTGTACATGCATGCACCATTTTGTGCTTCTGGCTTTATGGGTAGTAGGGAATTGAACCCAGGTTGAGCTATCTCTCCAGCCCACTTTTTTTTAATGTGCATTTCTTTAATTTTTGAAAAGACACGCAGGAGAAGTCATGTGTTTTACATAGGAACACACACATTAACAAGGCATTTTATAGTTTTCCAAAGTTCTATTATATCAGTCCAAAATTTATAAATTAAATACATCAGAACTTTTTAAGTTAAAGTGAAGTCCCTGAAACTACTGGATATGCTAGACTTTTTCCAAATTCAAATGAGCAGGGTATGATTTATTAAATACAGTTTACTATTAGCTTCATTGCCTATAATTCTGTAAGATGCAACTTTAAGGATACACCTCTTAAAAAACAGATCAAAATTTTCCATACATATAGCTCTACCTGATATATTACAGTGCAACACTATTCATAATTATAGAAATACTATAGAACCCAAGAGCATGGGGTAATAAGCAAAAGAAGTACAATCCTGAGCCATCTGAACATGATTTGATGAATCCTTTAGTGTGAGCTAGACGTGAGGGAAGGATGATGGTGAATTTCTGACTCCCACTCACACTTCCATTTCCTTTTCCTGCTTCTGTCTCATCCCCAAAACATTCACTCTTGCCCCTTCCCCAAAGAAAAGCTCAGGCACTGCCTCCAAGAGAACCCCCCACCTGCCTTTATTATGTACAGATGTGTGGGCTGCAGAGATGGCTTAGTGGTTAAGGTGCTTGCCTACAAAGCCAGAGGATCTCAGTTTGATTCCCCAGTACCCACATAAGCCAGATGCACAAGGTGGCACATGCATCTGGAATTCGTTTGCAGTGGCCGGAAGCCTGGGAATGCCCATTCTCTCTCTTTCTCTCTCACTCACTCTGCCTCTTTCCCTCTCTCAAACAAATAAAAATAAATATTAAAAACAATGTACAGATGTGGGGCTGGGGCTGCTCAGTGGTTGAGCACCTAGCCCTGGGCTCACTCCTTAGCACTGTAAGAAAAAAAAAAAAAACAAAAAAAACCCTACAGACCTCTTCACAAGCCAGCAACTTGAACTTTCCTTGAAAGATTTCTCTGAGAGCACAAAGTAAAGGAGCTTGAACCCACATGATGAGGTGATGCCACCCGTGGCAGAGCCAAGATGAGGTAATTGCTAGAGTTCTAGAAACCAGGGACAAATTCCACATAGGTTGACTGCTAGCCAGGTGCCTGGCCTTGGCCAAACTTCTGTTCTCCTCCTTGGATGAGAAGTCACTTTCCTTATCAGCAAATGAGGGTGGGCCCCTGACCCCTGCTTCCCGAAGTTTGGAGACGAATGCTGGGCAGTGACAGCAGGGGGAGGACAGCTCTCATGTAAATGGGACTGCTGGATCTCCACGACCTCGCAGCATCTGACACTACCTACACTAGACCCTCATAATAGGAGGAAAAGATGACGACCTCAGAATAAAAGAGAGACTGATTGAGAGGGGTATGATGGACAGTGGAGTTGCAAAGGGGAAAGTGGGGGGAGGGAGGGAATTACCATGGGTTATTGTCTACAATTATGGAAGTTGTCAATTAAAAAAAAGTTAAAATAAATAAATTAATTAATTAAAAAAAAAAGATTTCACATCTTCATTATCCATTCATCAGTTAATGGCTATCTAGGCTGCTTCCATTTCCTACCTGTTGTGACTAGAGCAGCAATAAATATTGATGAGCAAATATCTCTATAGTAATGAGTAGAGTCCTTAGGGTATATACCAAGGAGTGGTATAGCTAGATATATGATAAATCTATTTTTAGCTGTCTCAGGAATCTCCACACTGATTTCGACAATGGCCTTGGTAGTTTACATTCCTACCAGCAATGGAGAAAGGTTCTTTGCTTACACCCTGGGCCGCATGTATTTTTACTTGGTTTCTTGGTGATAGCCATCTTGACAGGAATGAGATGGAATCTGTGATTTTAATTTGCATTTTCCTGATGGCTATGGATCTAAAACATATTTTTTGAATGTTTATTGGCCATTTATATTTGTTCTTTTGAGCCCTCTCTATTCAGTTCTATAGCCCATGTTTTGATTGGTTTGTTTAGTTTATTATTTAGCTTTTTGAGTTTTTGTATATCCTAGATATTAATCCTCTGACAGCTGGCAAGGATTTTTCCCATTCTGTAGGCTGTGTCTTTGCTCTATTCACAGTGTCCTTTGCTGTATAAGTGCTTTTTAAAATTTTATTTATTTGAGAAAGAGGGAGGGAAAGGGGCAGATAGAGAGAATGGGTACACCATGGCCTCTAGCCACTGCAAATGAACTCCAGATGCATGTGTCACCATGTGCATCTGGCTTGCCTGGGTTCTAGGGAATTGAACCTGGGTCCTTGGGCTTCACAGGCAAGTGCCATAACTGCTAAGCTATCTTTTCAGCCCCTGCAAGCACTTTAAAAAAAATTCATGAGGTCCCAAGGGTTGATTAGTGACCTCTCTTCCTGAGCAACTGGGGTTCTATTCAGAAAGTCCTTGCCCATGTCTGTATGTTGAAGTGTTTCCCCTACTTTTCCCTCTAGTAGTTTCAGATCTGGTGTTAAGGTCTTTGATTCCATGTCAAGATGATTCTTGCACTTGGAGAGAGATAACAGATCTATTTTCATCCTTTGACATATAAATATTCTACTTTCCCAGCTCCATTTGTTAAGTAGCTGTCTTTTCTTCACTAAATATTTTTGGCATGTCAAAAATCACATGGCTGTAGCTGCCTGGGATTACATCTGGGTCCTTTATTCTGTTCACATTTTCCTTCTTTCTTTCTTTTTAAAATGTATATTTATTCATTTGCAAGGAGAGAGAGAAAGGGGAGGAGGGAGGAGGGAAGACGGACACTCCAGGGCCTCTAGCTGCTACAAACAAATTCCAGACACATGTGCCACATTGCGCATCTGGCTTTTACATGGGTACTGGTGAATTAAACCCAGATCACTAGGCATTGCAAGCAAGCACCTTACTGCTAAGCCATCTCCCCAGGCTCTGTTCACCACATTTTCAAAATGGATTCTCTATCATATACCAAATCTCCACTAAATGAAAATCTCTCACGTTTTTTAGTTGTTGTTGTTGTTGTTGTTGTTGTTGTTATTCATTTGCAAGCACAGGCAGAGAGAATGGGCATATCAGGGCATCTTGCCACTGCAAAGAAAAAAAAAAACTTGGTGCTTCTGACTTTACATGGGTCCCGGAGAATGGAACCCAGATGGTTAGGCTTTGTAAGCAAGCACCTTTAACCTCTGCACAGTCTCACCTGCCACAGTTTCTTCTTAATAATTATTTTGTTGTTGGTATAACTTTGCCTTTTGTCCTTTTGTTTGTGTTTCTTGCTTAGTTCTCACACACAGGTTATGAGTTGCATTTTCTTCTTTTTTAAGATTTTTTTTTAAAGGATAGGAAGGAGTGCTTTGTTTATTTTTATTTATGTGTTTGAGAGCAACAGACAGAGAAAGAGGCTGATAGATAGAGAATGGGCATGCCTGGGCCTCTAGCCACTGCAAACAAACTCAAGATGCATGTGCCACCTTGTGCATCTGGCTTACGTGGATCCTGGGAAACCGAGCCTCGAACTGGGTTCCTTAGGCAAGCACTTAACCATTAAACCATCTCTCCAGCCCATGAATTGCCTTTTCATATTTACCTTATTTATGTTTGGCCGTCTTACAGACTTCATGTAATTCTACAAGTAGAAGTTGATTTGTCTTAAAATTTCCAAAAAAAAAAAAAATTTCCAAAACAATGTTGAATTATTCTAATGATATATATACCTTGTCTCAAATTTAATTGAGAACACCTCTCCTGTTTTAACTATGTGTGTTGCCTGCTATTGCCTTCTTATGAATGATCTTCAGTATATAGACACTTTCATTTATTAACCTCAGGAAATGGCTTTTATTTTATTTGTTATTTTTTAGTTTTTTAAGGTAGGGTCTCACTCTAGTCCAGGCTGACCTGGAATTCACTATGTAGTCTCAGAATGTTCTCGAACTCACAGCTGTCTTCTACCTCTGCCTCCCAAGTGCTGGGATTAAAGCTGTGCGCCACCATGCCCAGCTGGCTTTTAAATTTTTTCACATGACCTTTCAGCACCATTTGAAA
Organism: Jaculus jaculus; assembly: GCF_020740685.1. Classification (NCBI taxonomy): domain Eukaryota; kingdom Metazoa; phylum Chordata; class Mammalia; order Rodentia; family Dipodidae; genus Jaculus; species Jaculus jaculus. The sequence continues at coordinate 35,876,113 of NC_059117.1, forward strand.
TTTTTCTACATAGGTTTTCTCTCTTAACCTATTTATGTGACTGATTATATTGGTAGAATAAATGTTATTGGTTTCTTCCTGCCTTTCTAACATTTTATTAAAATGTTCTGGATTCAGTTAGTAAACATGTGACAGATGTGTCAAGTTCCTAAGGACAAAAAAATTGTGCTAAAAATGTGACCCAAATAGCAGTGGCTATTTTAACAGGCAGCTAAAGAAGAGAGAAGACAGCAAGGACAATAACATGGCATAAGATAGTATTTGTGGGGAGAAATATGTTATAATAAATATGAAAGATTAAGCTAAGCACTACCAAGAATAATCTTAGAACTTTAATCGCTGTTTTAGATTGTCTTCTACTATGGTATAACAGAATACAGGATATTTTTTATAAACAATAGAAATTTATTGAGTTCATGAAGCTTGAAGCCAGCATTTGGCAAGAACCTTTGTGTTATCCCATAGCGGAAGACAGAGGGCAAGGTGCATCTATACAAGTCAGAGGAAATCTGGGCAGACTCATCATTCTATCCAGGGTTACACTTCCACAATGACTAATTCACTCCTGTAGTGATACCTTTTATCTACTCTTGAAGGGAGATCTCTCATGATCTAACCATCTCTTACAGGTCCTGCCCTTTTTTTCTTTTTTATTGGAGCCGTGTGATTTTTATTTTTATTCGTGTGGTATATGCCACATATGTGCAGATGTGTGTCCCATATGTAAATGAGCAGAGGTCAGAGGAAGACACACAGTGTCTTCTATTGCTTTTCTGCCTTATATTGTGTAGGGGTTTTTTTTTTGGTTTTTGTTTGTTTGTTTGTTTTTGGGTTTTCGAGGTAGGGTCTCACTCTAGCCCAGGTTGACCTGGAATTCACTATGGAGTCCCAGGGTGGCCTCCAACTCATGGTGATCCTCCTACCTCTGCTTCCTGAGTGCTGGGATTAAAGGCGTGTGCCACCACACCCCGCCTGCCTTATATCCTTGAGACAGAGTCTCTCATTGAACTTGGAACTCCTCATTTATCATTTGACTAGCTGACCAGGGATCCTCAGCTATCCTCCTGTCTCTGCCCCCTCCTCCAGTGTTGGGGTTACAAGCATATGCTGCCTTGTGGAAATTGAACCCAAGTCCTCATGTGTGCATTGTAAGTCTTCTTAACTCACAGAGGTGTCTCTCCAGCCCTGGATCCCACCTCTTAATAGCAAATACAAGAGCAATTAGATTTCAACCTGAGATATGGAAGGAACATTCAAACCATAGCAGTTGCACAAAATCTATACTGTTGATGAAAGATTAAAGACTCAAAAGCTGACAGCAATAGACACAGATACAACAAATACAGGAGGATGTGAACAGAAGAATCACATGGTTTTTTTTCCCCCTTAAGTTTAACCACTGACTATGTATTGTAGAGATGTTAGTGGGTTTTGTTGTTTTTAGTTTCTTATTCTTCAGTACCCTAGGACTTGTTACCTTTCATATTGTTTAACCTGGGTCTCTATCTCTTTGCACTGTCTGTGGACATACTTCTTCCTATGCAGGTAGTAGCAAGGTAAACCCTTGCTATCTCATTTCTTGCATACATGTACCATTTGGATTTTCATGACTCCTCCTCCTCCATCCTCATGTGTCCATCGTTGATGTACAACTGCACATTATCTTAGTCTCACCTACCAGACAAAGATCTGCATTTCTCCCCCTTTAGTAAGTTCATTTCACCCACAAGCCTTATATGTTGGAGTAAATGTTTTTACTACATTTTGGCTTAGCTCTGTATTTTGTGGAAAATCCCATTAGTAGCTAGTGATTAATCTCTGTGAGTCTTTTTTAAATAAATTACCAAATAAGCTATAAAAGTGAAATTTTCCTCAACTTTTAACCTGATATTTGGGGCTTGTTTCCTTTCCTTTTCCAAACATTAACACCTTACTTGGATTTTATTCACAAAATAAAGTAGCAAATGGCAAGTTCTCAAAAAACTGTATTAGTAAAATACTAATAAGGTAACACTCGCTGTTTAGTAAAATACTTAAAATTTGAAAAAGCCGTATAAGCTAAGCTACTAAACCATTACCCAGATATGTAATATAGGATTTTCTTTTTTAAATTATTTACAAGCAGAGAAGGGGAAGTGGGTGTAAGCATGCCAGGGCTTCATGCCACTACCAATGAATTTCAGATCATGGTTTTATATTGAACCTCGTCTGGCAAGCTTTGCAAGCAAACACCTTTAACTGCTGAACCATTTCCCTTGACCTGTAACAGGATATTCTTTTCACTCTAAATATGTTACTTGCCTCATATTCCCTGTGCTTAGGAGAGACCTTAACATATTGTAGGCACAAAATGTTCTGTGAGCCTTAACTAAATATATTATAGCTTTAGCTTTATCTTCATTAAGAAAGTTTTATTTGGGACTGGATAGATAGCTTAGTGGTTAAGGAACTTGCCTGCAATGCCAAAAGACCCAAGTTCAATTCCCCGGGACCCATGTAAGCCAGATGCACAAGGTGGTGCATGCATCTGGAGTTCATTTGTAGTGGCTGGAGGCCCTGGCACGCCCATTCTTTCCCTTTCTCTCCCCCCCACCCCCAGCCTGTTTTTCTCTGTCAAATAAATAAATAATTTTTTTTTTAAAAGAATGTTTTATTTGGCACCTTGAGACTAATAGTGAATTTCAGGTCAGCCTGAGCTAGAGCAAAACCTTACCTTGAGAGGTGTGGGAAGAGTGTTTTATTTGGTCTGGAGAGATGGATCAATTAAAGGCACTTGCTTGCAAAGCTTGATGGCCCAGGTTTGATTGATTCCCCAGTACTCACATAAAGCCAGATGCACAAAGTAGTGCATGTGTCTAGAGTTAGTTTGCAGTGGCAAGAGGCCCTGGTATGTTCATACACTCATATTCCCTCCCTTCCTCTTTCTGTCTCTCTCAAATAAAGAATATTTTATTGACCAAAATAGCATTTACTTTTTCTTAAGATTCATATCATTCTATAAGATCTGTAACACTTTTGGTTGTTAACTATAGACCTGCCTTCTTTCTTTAGCCTAGAGTGACCTTAGCCTGCTTTGGCCTTAGTCAGAACCTACAATTTAAAACTGGCAGCTATCCAACTTCTATCAGAAGTGTGTTTAACAGAAATTATTTAAGGAAAAAAATTGCTGAAGGAATATTTAATTCATCCATTCTGTGCATTCTTCATCTTGTCTCATTCAAGCTGGAGCTATGATGGCTATTTTCTTGGGAAATGTATATGCTCTGGATTTTCATCAAGGATAAATAGTTTGAAAAAAATCATAAAAACAGATTGTGATGCTTGAAAAATTGTCAGGGGCTACTATTAGGTTATTTAATTTTCTCCAGCAAAGCTCACAATAAAGACCTTAAAATTAGGGGGAAAGTTTTGATTTCCTTGAAAGAATAATGGACTTTTTTCTTTTTTGTGGGGGGAGATTATTTAGGATAAGATAGAATCTTCCTTTATGGCATAAGATGGCCTCAAGATTGCCATGCAACTTTCTTAGTTCTCGCTCCCTCTACCTGAAGAGCTGGGATTACAGATGTGTGCTAGCATGCTCAATTGAGTAGGTTTGTTGTTTCTAATTGTGAGGAATTTGGTTTTCTCCTGACTACTGGGAAATGTACCAAATTTTAGATAGGAAATAAATGTAAAATATTTAGTAAGCACTTTTTTGACATATATGCATATATATGTATGTATAACATACACTTACATATATGTGTGTGTGTATGTATACTATACATAAGCTAGAACTAGTAAGCCCTTTTTAATTTTACACAAATTCTTTGATTAGAAAACACTGTGCGATGTCATCCTCATGGTCCAGGAAAGAAAAATACCTGCTCATCGCGTTGTCCTTGCTGCAGCCAGTCATTTTTTTAACTTAATGTTCACAAGTGAGTATCTTAAGGTAAAACCTGCTATTATTTTTTTTCTATGAGTATTGGGTAGAAACTAAATAAAAATGTCATATATTTTTTGAAAGCAAAGAGGGACTAGGGAAATTGCTCAATGGATCAAGTACTTTTGACTTAAGCTTCTGTACCTGAGTTTGATCCTCAGACTCCATGTTTTAAAAACAAAAGCCTAAAGCTGTGGCTAGCTTTGAAGATAAGCTGGGAGGCAGAGATAAGAGAATTTCCTAGGCAGCAGATTAAGATCCAGAGAAACCTTGCCTCAAAGGAGATGAAACAGCAAGAAAAGAAGGAAGTTGTCCTCTCACCTCCACATGATTGGCTTGGTACATGCCTGCCTGCGCTCACACATACATACATACAAAAATAAATAAAGCAATAAATATTCAAATAACCCAGAAGATTAAAAAATGTCAGGTGATAACTGGATCAGAGAAAAAAAATGTTCTTTGTTCAGATCTAAGTACCTAATGTCTTTGATAGTGACAATACAGTTTCTACCTGAGGTAGAAAAACAGAAAAGTGAATAAAAATAAACATATATATCATGACATTATATGTAGCAATGTATGCTTCAAAAAGAAACAGAAGAAAAAAAATGAAATATAACAGTATAGATAGATAAAAGAAAGAGTCTGATTTGAGTTGGGACTCAGAGTCAAGTCTGGTTCTACTACTTAGTATTCTTTTATGATTTTGCTTTGTTTTCACTCAGCCCAGGAATCTGTAACTTACTGTGTAGTCTGCACCCCCTGGCTGACCTCAAACTCAAAGTAATCCTCCTACCTCAGCCTCCTGAGTGCTGGGGCAAAGGCATGCACCACCACACCCATAAATATTTTTATGTATTTATTTTAAGAGAAGATCTTATAACTTAGACCAGGCTGGCCTTGAACTTTCAGTGATCCCCCTGTCCCAGCCTGTTGAGTGCTGGGATTACAGATATGCAACACCACCTCTGGCTCTTATATTATTATTTTGTCTGGCTAAATAACATCTGGCTCAAATTTTCCCTTATATTCTATCTCTCTATGAGGATTTCTAGAAAAATGAGAACTTTGGTGCAATAGATGACTATATGGGTTTGTTTCAGCTGTATCAGAGGCATTTTGCTGATAACATTTTAAGAGTGTAACTTAATCACTATGAATTGGGAGAAAATTGAATCTAACTTTGTTGTTCACTGTATTTTAATAAAGTGCTTAAATTATTGTGCACTTCAAAAATGGCACATTAGTTTTTACTTAGTTTTTCTGTCCTGTTGTTTCTCCATATTTAACATAGTGTGGAATACTCCAGTTCCACAGTTACATTTACATTACAATATATTTATATTTACAATGCCCTTGATGTTTCCTCTCATTGCAGCTAACATGCTTGAATCGAAGTCCTTTGAAGTAGAACTCAAAGATGCTGAAGCTGACATTATTGAACAACTTGTGGAATTTGCTTACACTGCTAGGTGAGTTAAGAACCATCCTGCTTACACAAATCATGTTGGGATCTACCATAGTGAAGCATTGTTGTAAAAATGTGTGTGCTCCAGATTCTTCAGAACAAAAAACTAAATTTGGAGGCATATGAGAATCCTTTACAATACTAGGATACATTCTATAGTAATACTATTATTTAGGTGATAAAAAAATTACGTGAAATTAATGTTGACTTTAACTTATTTACAGAATTTCTGTGAATAGCAACAATGTTCAGTCTTTGTTGGATGCAGCAAATCAGTACCAGATTGAACCTGTGAAGAAAATGTGCGTTGATTTTTTGAAAGAACAAGTTGATGCTTCAAATTGTCTTGGTAAGATTCTTGGCTCATTTTGAAAATCCTTATTATATACTTTAATAAAGAAAAGGAGCTGAGCATGGTGGCGTATGCCTTTAATCCCAGCACTCGGGAGGCAGAGGTAGGAGGATCACTGTGAGTTCCAGGTCACCCTGAGACTACATAGTGAATTCCAGGTCAGCATGGGCTAGAGTGAAACCCTACCTCAAAAAAAAAAAAAAAAAAGAAGAAGAAAAAGGAAAGAAGCCTGGTGATAAGTATCCCCACTTAACTTTAAAGATATTGACCATTGAAGCCTTTTTTAGATAAAAATTTTAAGAGGAAACCCACTAGCCCAGACAGCATCAAGTTCAGTAAGTATTATATCACCATTTTCCAAAGTAGGCTTTTTAATGAGTTTTCATGTATCAGGGGCAGAATAAAGATACCATTATTAATAACAACATCATGAAAAATAGGAATGTTTCTTTATGTTCTTATGTTGTGCTGTCTGGTCACAAATAAGAAACATGCCATCATAGTCAACACTTGTTTGAAGTCATAGTTACTACCTGAAAAATCTGGGATTGGAGTTGGAGTTCAAGAAATCTAATACCTACCTACTATGCTGTGCTGTTTACTGATATTATCAAATATGCTGCTGTGCACTAAGAAATATAAAAATCCTAAAATATAAATTGAAGAGCTAATTGAAAAGCTGCTATAGCTCTTCATTTTGAAGCTATTATAAAGTAAGTAAATTGTGCTTGATGAGAGAAGCAGAGTCTACCAAGGGTTTCTTTAGAAGAAAAAATTGTGTGTGCATGTGTAGTGTGTGTGTAGAGTGTTTTTGTATATGCACATGTGTGTGCAAATGTTCATGCCCCAGGAGCATGTGTGTAGAGGCCAGAAGAGAAGGTTGCAATGCCCTCCTTTATCATTCATCATCCATGTATTTCCTTGAGATAAGAGTCTCTGAATCTGGAGCTGCAGACTTTAAGAGCCCCAGTCATTCTCTGATCTCTGCTTCCCTACAGGACTGGGATTATAGGCATGCTTGGCCATACCCAGTTGTTTATGTGGGTGCTGGAAAATTGAACTCAGATTGTCTTCAGGCCCTCTCATACCCTCATGCTTGCACAGCAAGTGCTCTTAACCTTTGAGCCATCTCCCCAGGCCTTTCAGGGTTTTCTAAATGATAAATTTTCACTGTAAGATGATCCCTATTGGCAGTAAATGAACATCCATCTTTGTAATAACATTTTCCTATCCTTGTTATAATTTAGAAGCTTTAGGGAAAAGGTAGGAGACTGGAGTTCTAGGACAGCAAGGAGGAAGAGAAGTGCAGTCGAGGAAATAGTGGCCTGGGGACTTAGTCAGTGTAAAGATACCTGACGAAGGAAAGGCAAGGTGTGTTCTGGTGACAGGAAGGTGAAGACTGGGGCAAACATTTTCTGCAGGTGTTTAAGTCTTGTTGGTCCCTTTTTTCCTAAGCTTCCTCCCTTTGTTCCTTCACACACAGCAAGCAAAAAGGAAATAATTTCAGTGAAGCATATAATCCAGGCAAAGGGGATAAAAATGAAATTAGTCTAGTGTTCAGGAAAGGAATTGCACTAGATGGAGAAGACAGACAGCTATGCAGGTGAACATACTGGTGGAAAATTTTTTTAACAGTCATGGATCAACATGGTGAAAAAAATCCCCATATTAGGAAATAAAAGATTGTCTCTTAACCCTGCCTATGCAACAGACACATTCTAGAATGAGATTCCATTTCTCTGTACTATAGTTTGTGATCCATTCACCAACAAGCTTTATGTTCCTAAGATTTAGTTATTTCTCCTTATAAAAATATTTTCACACAGTATATTTTAAAAAGGGAATTACTTTATTGAAGAGTTTAGAAAATGAGGACTTAAGTGTATTTCTTTAATTTCTTAGTACTCTGAATTTTCTAAACAAAAGTGGCTTTAAAAAAAGGTAGGGGAGGGCTGGAGAAATGGCTTAGTGGTTAAGGTGCATGCCTGTGAAGCCTAAGGACCAAGGTTTGATTCTCCAGGTTCCATGTAAGCCAGATGTACATGGTGGCACATGCATCTGGAGTTCTTTTGCAGTGGCTAGATATGGTGGCACAAATTGTATGAAACCTCGAGTGAGCTTGTAGCACAAGCAACGATTGAACTCAGGGCCTCATGCATGCTAGGTATACTCTGCCATGGAAAGGCATCCCCCATTATCATCATTTACAAAACATGCACCCCATAACATTTAAAGCTGGGGGGGGGGGACTTGTCAGCTGCCCTTGCGTATTGGGCACAAAAGCAGACTATGGTCTGGATTTGGCCCATGGATAGTACTTTGGTTTATTTTATGGAACATAAAAAACTCTTCTCTGAAGCAAAAAGCAAAATAACTAGGATAGGACTGGATGGGTAAAGTATAAGGTTCATATGAGTGAAATTGTGTACTTACATTAATTACTATAACAAAGCTGAATATCCTGAATAAGCTTACAGTGAAATAAATTTGATTTATCATGTTCTTAGTGGGACTTCTCCATGTTGCACATGTCAGATGTCCTCAGAGCAATCCAGAACTTCAGTGTAATACTAATAGAAATCATTTCATATTTTTTAGTACATGGTGGCACTTATTTTTAAATTTATTTCAAGGGAAAATATGAATCTAGCCAAGAAAAACTTGGGAAAACATTGACATTGTGTTTTGACTGTCAAACAAAATACAGTCTAATATTAGCACAAGAATGCACAGATTAAAAGCTGGGTGTGGTGGCACACGCCTTTAATCGCAGCACTCGGGAGGCAGAGGTAGGAGGATTGGCATGAGTTCGAGGCCACCCTGAGACTCCTTAGTGAATTCCAGGTCAGCCTGGGCTAGAATGAGACCCTACCTCAAAAAAAAAAAAAAAAAAAAAAAGAGTGCACAGATTAGAGACTGGAAAGATGAGTGAATGGCTAAATGTGCTTGCTTGCAAAGCCTTCTGGCCTGTATTCAGTTCCCAAGCCTCCCACATAAGCTAGATGCGAAAAGTGGCACAAGTGTCTAGTGTGGGTTTACCAGGGCAAAAGGCCTTAGCATGCTGTCTCCTGCACACATGCATGTGCATGCAAATAAGTAGAAATTTAGACAAATTATTGGAATAGGAAAGGATCAAAATTTATAAAATTCTGTTAAAATTTCCTCAGTCATGCTTCAACACCCCCTGGCCCCCATTTTTAAGGAAACAGCTTTGCTCCATAATCCAGGCTAAACCTTGAACTCAAGATCTGCCTCATCTTTTCAAGTGCTGGGTTTTTCTAAAAGTAATTTTCTGTCTCCCCCCTCCCTCCCCCTCCCCCGGCTCCTTTCCCTCCTATCTGTAGGTATAAGCGTGCTTGCAGAGTGTCTGGATTGTCCTGAATTGAAAGCAACAGCAGATGACTTTATCCATCAGCATTTTACTGAAGTTTATAAAACTGATGAATTTCTACAACTGGATGTCAAAAGGGTAACGCATCTTCTCAACCAGGATACTCTGACTGTGAGAGCAGAGGATCAGGTGATAATATTGCTTATTTTTCTTCATAACAATTTTTATTGAGTCCTTGTGTCCTATTATTGGATACATGGTGAGGAAAAGTCTCATTAGAAGAGAATTTGTTCTTTATAATAAATACAGTATTATAAGGAAAAAGCAGGCCTCAGATGCTACATGTGACATAGGAGACTTTGATGGTATGGCTAAGATAAGGATCTTAGGTTGAGAAGATTATTCAAGTGAATCTGACACAATCATAAAGGACATTAAATGTGAAATAGGGGTACAAAAAAAGTTGGGCAGCTATTGCTAGCTTTGAAGATAGAGGAGGGCCACAATACAGTATTATCAATTCACAATGTGGAAATATGTGATTGAAATAGTACTGATATTCTTATCTCCTGGGATGGAATCCTGGGAAACCTGTATTCCTGGCACTGAGCATACATTGGATCTATCACTGACAACAGACTTTTAATATAATAGATAAAAAGGCAACTGTTTGGTAAGACCATCCACCAATTGAACATCCTCTCCATTGGCCTACAAGTATGTGCTGTAAATTTTGAAGTAGTCAAGTGTTTTAGGATGAAATTAAATACCTGGGTAAAATTTTGAGAATAAGTGGTTGTCTTCTTAGGAGAGTCTTCCTCTTCAGTCTGAGAATAAATGTAGGAGATTGCAATTGTTGCTGCCATCTGGGAACTTTACTATGCTTGTTTTCCCCCCTTAGGTTTATGATGCTGCAGTCAGGTGGTTGAAATATGATGAACCCAATCGTCAGCCATTTATGGTTGACATACTGGCTAAAGTCAGGTTTCCTCTTATATCAAAGAATTTCTTAAGTAAAACAGTGCAAGCTGAACCACTTATTCAAGACAATCCTGAGTGCCTTAAGATGGTGATAAGTAAGTTGTTTTCATATCAATTATATCCTGGCCATTTCTCATGGGCTAAAAACCTATTCATATAGATCAGACTCATTAACTGGGGAGAAACATTCAAGACTTTGTTCTCCTAGATAATACTTTAGGGTTCTTAGTCCATAGAAATGATTTAGTCCTTATTTTATAGAAATTTACTTGACAGAAGGTAAAAATTGTTTTTCTAGGGTTTTTTTTTTTTTTCTTTTTTTGGTTTTTCTAGGTAGGGACTTGCTCTAGCCCAGGCTGACCTGGTATTCACTATGTAGTCTCAAGATTGCCTCGAACTGACAACCATCCTCCTATCTCTGCCTCCCAAGTGCTGGAATTAATGCTGTGCACCACCATGCCCAACTTGTTTTTCTAGTTTTGTATGCAGTAGTATCATGCACTTTGTTTCTAGTGTTTCCTTTTTTACTTAACTTACATAAATAGTGTCCTATCATCACTTCTTTTTTCTTAAGCATTAAAATTTTTTAAATTGATTTTCATGTGTGCTTTTGTATGTGTACACCCATGTGTATGAGCATGCCAGGGTGTCTTACCAAGTGCATCCAAGCTTTACTGGGGAATTTAACCCAGGCTTGCAGAGTTTGCAAACAAGCATCTTTAACCAATGAGCTGTCCCCCAACCCCAGACAGAATTTTTTGAAGGGGAAGGTGGGACTAGAGCTAATAACTGATGAATTTGTTCATTTGTTTTGACTTTCTCAACTTGCAAGCTAAATCGCAAGCTCCCAATGCCTTTGTGAAATGCCACTTAAGTTGTACAGTTAGTCTATTCTTTTATTTCTTGAAAACATCCCTCTCAGAGCATTCCTTCTGCTTATTCCATTGTGGGCTTCTTGCTCTCTAGGTCTGAAGTAGTACAGTTATCTTGGAGCTTCCCTTCACCATCTATTCTCTTCTGGCTCTCATGTTTCCCTCCTTTTGTTTTTGTTTGTTTGTTTGTATGTTTCTAAAACATAGCCTTCCCTCATGGTCCCAAACTTGGAATCATCACACCTTATTCTCTTGAGTGCTGAGGATACAGGTATCTGGCACTAATGCTTAGCTCCCTCTTTTTTTTCCTAATATTTTGCTTATTTATTTGAAAGAGAAAGAGGCAGATCAGAGAGAAAATGGACATGCCAGGGCCTCTAGCCACCACAAATGAATTCCAGTTGCATGCACTACCTTGTACATCTGGCTTATGTGGGACCTAGGGAATCGAACCAGGGTCCTTAGGCTTCTCAGCCAAACACCTTAACTACTAAGTCATTTCCACAACCCCAGAGCATATCTTCTTAAACAGTTACTGATAAAGAATATGTGATTGGTATATAGAGACTTGACAAACACAGCATGTTTATTTATTGAAGGCTAGTTAAGCTGCTTATGGAATTGGGTTGGAAACATTTTTCAGTTAGACATTATTTCATCATCTTCAGGTTTGTAGTGCCACTTTTGAGAATTCTAGTGCCAATATGACTTTAAAATTTCTTTTCTTGTAGGTATTTAATATCTTTTTATTTACCCATGGTGTTTTGATAATTTAATTTGCATGTACATGCAACTTTTTTTTTTTTTTTTTTGAGGTAGCATCTCACACTAACGAACGCTGACCTAGAACTCACTCTGTAACCTAGGCTGGACTCCCAACTCATGGCAATCCTCCTACATCTGCATCCCAAGTGTTAGGATTGACAAATGTGACCCACTATACATAATGTATTTTTCTTTTTTTTTTTTTCTTAATTATTGAGAGAGAGAGAGGCAGAGGCAGACAGAGGGAGAGAGAATGGGCACAACAGGACCTCCAACTGCTGCAAACAAACTCTAGGTGCATGTGTCACCTTGTACATTTGGCTTATGTGAATCCTGGGGAATTGAACCTGGGTCCTTTGGCTTTACGGGCAAATGCCTTAACCTGCCAAGCCTTCTCTCTAGCCTCCCCCCCCCCCTTTTTTTTTAATCATGTTGAACATTCTCTAAATTTCCATATATTTCTGTGTTCTTTATTACTGATACCATGGTTCTTCGGACAGTACCTATTTTGTCTTCTAGTTCCATCTTTATTTTGGTCGTCTTCTGAGAGTTAGCCTTAATTTTTCTTTTAAACCTTTTATTTCAGCTAGTTTAATCTCTCTGTTTCTCCTTATTCTCTAATTTATTTCTTGACCATAATATCTTACTGCTCTAGAGTAGGTTTTTTAGGGTCTTGGAAGTTTTCTTATGTTGCCTGTATTTTCTGTATTATCTTAGGATGTTTTCCTGTTTTTATTCTTGGAAGCTTTTCTTTTGCCCATGCATGTGCATGAGTGTGTGGAGGACAGGTTGATGTCAGGTGTCTTACTCAGTTGCTCTTTACTATATTTGCTGGGCAGGATCTCTTGCTAACCCTGGAGCTTGCTGAGTTGACTAGTCTAGCTAGCCAGCTTGCCCCAGGGACTCACAGTTTCTGTCTTCCCAGCACGGGCATTATATGTGGGCCACTACACCCACTTGGCTTTTATGTAGGTAGTAGGGATCTGAACTCTACTCCTCATGCTTCTACAGCAAGAACTTTATGTATTTGCTGTCTGTCCAGCTTCTGGGAAGCTTTTCAGACATGTATGGCTTTATCTTTGTGTCAGATAAGAGGGAATTGCATAGGAGCAGGCTTCTCAGTTCCTGGGCTGCAGTATAGTGTAAATCTAGTGTCCAAGTGAGTAGCTGTGTACATTTTTTCAGGAAAATGTAAGTTGGATGCTGGGTACAGGCATTTGGCTAGTAGGGGCACTCCCCATATGTTCAGTTACAAGAATGTGGCATGCTTCTCATTGTGCACAGCTACTTAGGTGTATCACACACCTGTTGTCTGCTCACTGTCTTCATTAATTCTGTTTTGGAGTTATAAGTAAGATTTTGTCCTTGTTTCTTATGTGCTTGGTGTTTGGAATGGCTTTTAAGACCAGGGGAAAAAGAATCTTAAAATGGCAAGTCCAAACTTAATGTTGTTTTTATATTGTTGTATAAGCCATTCTTTTCCTTTATCATGCCTAGGACTTCTCTATTACTTACAGAGAGAAAGGTATGGGTGCATCTGGCCTCTTGTCATGGCAAATAAACTCCATATGCATGCAGCCATTTATGCAGCAAGCTTTACCTGGGTACTGGGGAATAGAACGTAAGCCTTCAGGCTTTGAAAGCAGATATCTCTAACCTCTGAGCAATCTTCCCCAGCCCTTATTTTTCTTTTTGAAACAAGGTCTTTCTGAAAGGCACAGGCTAATCTGTAATTCCAGCCTCCCTAGTGCTGGAATTACAAGCCTGTGTCACTAAGTGAACAAAACAAGTTTTGTCTATTGAGGGATTTCTTCTTTTTCTTCCTTTAAGTCTTACATCCTCCTTTATTTGATGTGAAATAAATGCCTTATGGATACCTTCATGCCATTACTGAATAATTAATCTTTTCCCATGCATTTGAAACACAATACTCTAAATATCCACATGGCTACCGACATTTTCTCTTTCATTGCACTCTAATACCTTTCTTTAGTTATTGTATTTTGATTAAAGAGTAAAATGTTGGGCTGGAGAGATGGCTTAGTGGTTAAATGCTTGCCTGTGAAGCCTAAGAACCCCAGTTCAAGGCTCAATCCCCCAGGACCCATGTTAGTCAAATGCACAAGGAGGCGCACACATCTGGAGTTTGTTTGCAGTGGCTGGAAGCCCTGGCATGCCTTCTTTCTCTTTTTCTCTCTCTCTCTCTCTACCCCCCACCCCCGTTGTCAATCTCAAATAAATAAGTAAAAATAAACAAAGAGTAAAATGTCTTGGGAGAAGTTGTAATTTTATTTTTATAGTTTCTGCATTCTTAACTTTTAATTTTTTATTATGAATTGTCATTTTCCTTTTGTTTATTATTGATAAGTCTGGTCTTTTGGTTTTAAAACTCACTCTCTTGTTCATGCTTTCAGTTCTTTTATTTCTTTAAACACTTTAAACAAAGCTATTTTATGTCTGTAGCTAAAGTCTTTTCTGAAGACCACATGCTGCTGTTTTTTTGGTTCTGTTGACTTACTCTTTTTTTTTTTTAAATTTATTTTTTGTTTGAGAGCAACAGACACAGAGAAAGACAGATAGAGGGAGAGAGAGAGAATGGGCGCGGCAGGGCTTCCAGCCGCTGCTAACGAACTCCAGACGCGTGCGCCCCCTTGTGCATCTGGCTAATGTGGGACCTGGGGAACCGAGCCTTGAATCGGGGTCCTTAGGCTTCACAGGCAAGCGCTTAACCGCTAAGCCATCTCTCCAGCCCTGTTGACTCACTCTTAGTGGCTTAGTTCTTTATGTAATGTTGCTTATATTTGATTGAGCTTAATCTACAGGAATATTGGGAGACTTGGGCCAAGTTTCTGCAGGGCGTATCAGTTTTTCTTTAGAGGATGCTAATGTTTGCTCTTTATCTATGCTTTTGCCTATGCTTTTCCCTATGGTACAACAGTCCAGGATTATGGAATTTTCTTGGCATATGACTTTCTAGACTTGCAGGTAGGGCATATGCAGACCTCAGACTTGCATAAGAATAAGGTTGTCAACCTAAATACTCAAAGAAGAAGGGACTGCTTTCATCTGGAGCTGAAGTTGAAATAGGCTGGTGGTTATTGTTTGTCCCTTTGTCCTTAGGCAGGTATGTTTTTCTTAGCCCATCTTTCATTGATAGTTCTACCAATCCAAGTAAACTGGCTTGAAGCAGAGATCTCATTTCCCGCTCTTTCTCTGTCATACAGATGTTAAAAACAATTTCTAGGTTTCGAGTATTACCAGAAGCCTTCAGAATAGCTCCAAGGCGTTACTGCTTACTTGTCTACTGCTTAGTTTTCCTTTTTTGGCCTTCTAATCACTGAGGATCTTAGCTATTCCTTTAAAAGGATGAGGTTTTTTGTTGTTTCTTTTCTTTTCAATTCTTTTTATCATGTATAATCATTTTGTAGCAAGAAAGTATTTCTGAAAGTTTTATCTGCCATTCTTCTCTAAGAATAGAGTAATTTAAACAGGTAGGAAATAATGGTTTGCTAGCATAACAATTATGATATATTTCTGCTACCTATCTTAGGCATGTATGTATCTGTGATCCCAACATGCCTAGGACAACAGGAGGCTGAGCCAGGAGAATCCAAAGCTCAGGGGCCAGCCCTTCTAGAGAGCAGAGCAGTTCCTTTGTATTCTGACAGTTCGTTTGCAACAGCAAGAAACCCTTTCTCAAAGAAGGTGGAACCTGAAAGTTGTCTGACTTTCATATATGTTTCATGGCACCCACAACTATAAACCGTTTTTTTAAAGGTGTTTGGAAGCTACTTTGAATGCCTAAGTTGTTTCTGCTACTACGTTTGGTTGATTTATATATAGCTGGTTTCTAGAAAGTTAAGGAAATATATAAAGAGAAATAAGTACCTTTATTCCTGCTTAAGATGTTCTCAAGAGTGGTAATAAGTTTTGAGTGTTCAAATTACTAGATTATTGTCCCTGGATTTGGAAATTAGGCTTCGCACACAGCTTACTTCATAGTAAGTACTATGTGGGAAGTAGAGAAACTTAATTTCCGTACATTGGGAAAGTACTATTGTATATCAATATACTGAAATGATACACAGCCACTAAAAATATTTTAGTAAATAATAATATGCAAGCTTTTCATAAGTGACAGAAATATACAACAGTACATGGATAAAGTTTTTTTAATGCAAATTTAAAAAAATTGTGTGTATAGGCATACCAGGGTCTTTTGCCACTGCAAATAAACACCAGATACTTGTGACACTTTTTTGTCCAGCTTTACCTGAGTGACTGGGAAATGAGTCACACTCAGCAGACTTTGCAAACAAGTACCTTTAACTGCTGAGCCATCTCTCTAGACCCCTAATTTATTAATACTGAGTGTTTGGGCCAAGGTAAGATCATGTATGAATATGAATAAAGGACATATTCCTATAAATACAGCTTATAGGATAAAAGAGGAAAAACCACAGGATAGATGAATTTATAAAACTGCTTGAACCAAAGCCTGGTGTTTTGAAAGCCAAGAGGAAAGTGTGCTTTAACTAGAACACAGTAGTCATTTGTGCCTTTACATGCAGAGACATAAGGAGAATCAGCACCAAGAAAATGTCTTCAGAGATTATCATTTCTGTCATGAGTCATATGTGTTAGTAATCAGGTTTGGTGTGTGTGTGTGTGTGTGTGTGTGTTGTTCTTCCTACATTTGCAAACTGTTTTCTGACCGTTTCTGGGTTGAGAGCTGCACTACCCTTCATATAATTTGCCCAGCTAGTCTAGTGTTTAGCTCTTAAGTCAGTTGTTAAATGATAAGAAGTAGAATTGTTTGAGAAATTCAACCAAGTGTGGGACATAGGCTCTTAAGCAGCAGGTTTTTTTGTTTAAATTTCTTAACTTTTTGGGCTTATTTCATCCCTTCCTCCTTCCTTCCCTCCCTCCCTCACCTTCCCTCGTCTTGAACCTATGAGTAGGGGGCAGCATACGCCAGGAATACTTGTCTCTGCAGTTGAACACTGGACTCTTGCTCAACTTTTCGCATCTAGCTTACATGGCTGCTTTAGGAATTGAATTCAGGTCAGCAGGATCCATTTTGAGAAAGTGAGATGGGCGGAGGGCGCAGGCAGATAGAATGGGCGCTCCAGGGCATCCAACCTCTGCAGATGAACTCCAAACGTATATGCCCCCTTATGCATCTGGCTTATGTGGGTCCTGGGGAATCAAACCTGGATCCTTAGGCTTTGCAGTCAAGCATCATAACCTTTAAGCCATCTCTCCGGCCCTAGTTATGTATCTCTTTGACTAAGCACAAGTAGCCATGACTCTACCAAGCTTTAGGGCTTGGACAGCAAAGCTAACTGAGGGGAAGCAGTCTTTAGTCTCCCTTCTTCAATTATCAGTTGTTTTCCTGCCATCTAACTTAGTTGGACTATCAGGAAGGGAGTGCAGCTCAAACTGTCTGGGGTCAGTGGTGTTGACCCCAGCAGACATTTCATCCAGAGGCCTGACTGGAAGCAGTTCCTTCATAATTGTCTCTCTCTTTGTTTTGGGGAGTATTATATTCAAGGGCAACACAAACTGCCTTGAACAAATATGTAATTTTCTTGGGGCATTGGCCCTCAAACTCCAGATTCAGAAGCTCTGGTTTAGTGTCTAGTAATGTTTCTATATGGAGCTGATGCTGCCAGTCATGGGATCACTTTTAAAACTTTTCTCAGGCAAAACATCTGACCTTGAGCTTCATGAAAGATTGTAAGAAACAATATTCTACATAAAGTGAGGGAAGCCTCTGTCTGCAAAGCCTAAAGTATTTACTGTCCACCCTTTGTAGAAAATTTTTTCTGGCACCTATCTTAGATCATATGCTCTAGAGCCTTGAACTTTGAGTTTTCTAGCCATTCTTCCAAAAACTGTGCTGCTACTAAACTGAAATGAAAGAAAATTAGAGCTATTCATAATGGTTTTCATTCATTCGCAAATTCTGTCTTTTATAAAGACCCAATAGTTTCATGTATAGAAATATCATGTGTTTCACCAGGAGTGGTGGCACACACCTTTAATTTCAACCCTCTGGAGGCTGAGGTAAGAGGATCACTATGAGTTCAAGGCCACCCTAAGACTACATATTGAATTCCAAGTCAGTTGGCACAGATCAAAACACTACCTTGAAGAAAAAGAAAGTACCCTGTGTGTTTTAAGAATTTTTGGCATTATTGCATTTGCACTCTTAGTACAATTTTAAAAATTTTTTTAAAGGGTCCATTGTGAAAAGTTGATCTTTCTAATACTCCTTTTCCCTTTCATTACTTTATGCTGGAGATTACTATTGCTCTGTGTCCTTCCACAAGTAGTCTTGGGACTGTGTATGCATAGTCATTTACTTTGCTAGGTCACACACCTTAATCCCAGCAGGACCAGGTAGGAGGGTCACCATGAGTTCAAGGTTACCCTGAGATTGCATAGTGAATTCCAGGTTTGCCTGGGCTAGAGCTCTACCTCAAAAAAAATTTTTTTTAATAGAAAATAGTCATTTTCTTATATGTATGTGTAAGAAATTACATATAGAAAATTATGTATATGTTAAAATGCATTTTAAATATATATATTGTACTTCGTATATTCTTCTACATCTTTCTTTTGTAATTTTTTTTAATGAGAGAGATAGAGAAAGAGAATTGGCACACCAGGACCTCCATCCACTGCAATTGCACACCAGATGTATGCACCACCTGTGTAAATGTGTGCACTTGCATCACCTTTTGTGTCTGGCTTACGTGGGATCTGGGGAGTAAAAATATGGGTCGTTAGGCTTTGCAGGCAAAGTGCCTTAAGGGCTAAGCCATCTCTCCAGTTCCCATCTTTTTTACTTTATTTATTTGAGAGAGAGAGAGAGAGAGAGAATGGGTGTGTCAGGGCCTCCAGCCAGTGCAAATGAACTGCAGACTCGAGCCTCTGGCTTCTGTGGGTCCTAGGGAATTGAACCTGGGTCCTTAGGCTTCTCAGGCAAGCACCTTAAGTGCTAAGCCATTTCTCCAGCTCTCATCTTTTATTATACACCATTTCTTGAAGCTCACTCTGTGTACATATTAAACTTTGCCCTTCTTCTTAACAGTTATATAATATTCCATTGTATAAATATGCCATAATTTTTTTTACCTACATTCTTTAAAAAAAAAAAAAAAACTTTTTTTTAACGGCTTCCATATTTATAGACAATAGACCATGATAATCCCCCCCCCCTTTCACAAATCCACATTCCATTATATTCCCTCTTGTTCCATTAGTCTCTTGTTTTGATGTCACTTTTCCTCCTATTATGAGGGTCTTTTGAAGGTAGTGCTAGGCGGTGGAAGGTCGTATATATCAAGGCCAATTTCTGTCTGGATGATTGCATTGTAAGCAGTTCTACCCTTCCTTTGGCTCTTCCATTCTTTCCACCACCTCTGCCACAATGGACTCTGAGCCTTGTAAGGTGTGATAGAGATGTCTCAGTGCTGAGCACTCCTCTGTCACTTCTGCTTAGCAATGTGGTGCCTTTTGAGTTATCCTAGTGGTCACCAACATCTGAAAAGAGAAGATTCTCTAACCAAAAGAGAGTAGCATTAATATATGGGTGTGAATATTTAAGTAAAGTGCTTACAGGTCAGTTTGGTGGGCATAATATATGCATTTAGCCAGACAAGAGCAAGGTGCTACACTCTTGAAGCTCATCTCCTCCCCCACCATAGGCTTTTGATTAGGTTTTCAATAGTAGGCATGTATTCCCTCCAGTCCAATTAGAGAGCAGTTCGTTTCCCCCATAACAGACATGCTACTATTATTATACCCGTTCAGTCTATTGGCCTGGCTGACCAAACTTGCAGCTTTCAGTGTCCACTGTTTTACTGCCTATGACTTCAGTCTTCCATAGGGCTACATGTAATGGCATCTTTTCCAGCTTTCTGTCAGCTGGTCTGCAGGGAGGAGATTTTCAGCTTAACCTCAGTTCGATTTCTCGGTGACTTTGCAGCCCAGGTATGTGGAGTCTTTAGCAATAGGGTCTTACTATCTATTCCTGGTGGGAAACCAAGAGCCTTGGCAATAGCATGTAATGTTGTGGAGGCATCAGGGATCTCCCTGGCCAACAACTCACTGGAAGGTATCCCATCCCTGGCATTAAAATTTTTCTAGTAATCGTCTATGGCTTCTGGATACGCCATTATCCAAAAAAGCGGGGGGCGGGTATCTTATGGCTTATTCACAATATCCTAAATTTTGATTAACCTTTCCCCCCCACCCTTCTTTTATTCAGTTACTTTCCTTGATCTCTCTTAGGCCATTCCTACCCACAGTAATCTGTTGTCTACTTACATATATACAATACCATCCCCTTAAAATCCTCCTCTCTCCTCCCTCCCTTATAGCCTTTTTCTAGCTTGCTGACCTCTGCTACCAAGTTTTACTCCAACTTATACACAAGTCTGAACATTTTTAGCTGGGATTCACATATGAGAGAACATGCAGTGTTTGGTGTTCTGGGCCTGGATTACCTCACTCACTATAATCCTTTTGAGATCTATCCATTTCCCTGCAAATTTCATAATTTCATTTTCTTGACTGCTGAGTAGAACTTCATTGTATAAATGTATCACATCTTCATAACCCATTCACCAGTTGAGGGACATTTAGGCTGGTTCTATTTCCTAGCTACTGTGAATAGAGTGGCAATAAACCATGGTTGTGCCAGTATCTCTAAGGTAGTGAACAGAGTCCTTAGGATAATATGCTTAGGAGTGGTATAGCTGGGTCATAAACCTATTTTTAGCTGTCTCAGGAACCTCCACACTGATTTCCATATAATGGCTGTACCAGATTATAGTCCCACCAACAGTGTAGAAGTGTTCCTCTTGTCCCACAGCCTTGCCAACATTTATTCCTATTTATTTTCTTAATGATAGTCATTCTGACAAGAGTGAAATACAATCTCAAAGAAGTTTTGATTTGCATTTCCCTGATGGCTAAGGATGTAGAACTTTTTTTAGATGTTTATATGCCATCTGTATTTCTTCTTTTGAGAACTCTATTCAGTTCCATAGCCCATTCTTTTATTTTTGTTTTGTTTTTCAAGGTAGGGTTTCACTCTAGCCCAGGCTGACCTGGAATTCACTATGTCATTTCAGGGTGGCCTCGAACTCCTGGTGATCCTCCTACATCTGCCTCCTGAGTGCTGGGATTAAAGGCATGCACCACCATGCCCAGCTGGCTCCACTCTTTTAATATGTTTATTTTTAAAATATTTTATTCATTTTAATTTATTTATTAGAGAGAGAGAGAGAGAGAGAGAATAGGCACACCAGGGCATTCAGCCACTACAAACAAACTCCAGACACATGTGCCACTTTGTGCATCTGGCTTGTGTGGGTCCTGGGAAATTAAACCTAGGTCCTTCGGCTTTGCAGGCAAGCACCTTAACCAATAAGCCATCTCCCCAGCCCCATAGCCCTTTTTTTTTTTTTTTAACTGGGTTGTTTGATTTCTTATTATTTAGTTTTTTGAGTTCTTCGTATATCCTGGATATTAATCCTCTGTCAGATGTATACCTGGCAAAGATTTTCTCCCATTCTGTAGGTCGCCTATTTGCTCTATTCATAGTATCCTTTGCTGTACAAAAGCTTTGTAATTTCTTGAGGTCCCAGTAGTTGATTAGTGGTTTAATTCCTGAGCAACTGGAGTTATATTCAGAAAGTTGCTGCCTATACCAATATGTTAAAGGGTTTCCCCTACTCTTTCCTCTAGAAGTTTCAGAGTTTCAGGTCTGATATTAAGGTCTTTGATCCATTTGGACTTGATTCTTATGCATGGAGAGAGATAAAGATCTATTTTTATCCTTCTACGTATAGATAACCAGTTGTTTCAACACAATTTGTTACAGAGGATGTCTTTTCTCCAGTGCATATTTTTTGTTAAAAATAAAATGGCTAGCCAGGCATGGTGATGCACGCCTTTAATCCCAGCACTTGTGAGGCAGAGGTAGGAGGATTGCCGTGAGTTTGAGGCCACCCTGAGACTCCATAGTGAATTCCAGATCAGCCTGGGCTACAGTGAGACCCTACCTCAAAAAAAACAAAGAAAAATTAATTAATTAATTAATTTAATGCCTGTAGCTGCCTGGATCTACATCTGGGTCCTCTATTCTGTTCTATTGATCTGTGTGTCTGTCTTTGTACCAGTACCATGCTGTTCACATTCTTAATCCACATAAGGTTGATAAAGCTTCTAGAAAAGCTTCATTCTTGGGTTTTAAGGGTATATGCATTTTTAATTTTTGTGAAGAAGGTGATTGTACCCCCTTAAGATGGATGTACCCACCACACTATGCACCACAAGATGATAGTAGAGAGTAGAGAGGATTCTTCCTTGCCACACACACCCTTGTTCCCTGTGCTCAAGACAGTTTGGTCTTGGCCATTCTGATATGTTAAAAAAATAGGCTTCAAATTGTATCTCTCTTAAATAGAGTAGTCAGACATGTTTTCATTTGTTTAAGAATTCCTTAAAAATAAAATGATTTTATACTTAAAGAAAAGCTTCCTGTTCTTTTTCTGTAAGTGATGTTAAGTACTTCATCTAATTTTTTTATTAAGTTGTTGGCTTTAATTTTGCTTATAGGTTTATTTTATTTTAGTTATATATCTTTCTGGTTTGCCACTGTCTTTTGTTTTATATCTTATTTTTCTATATAGTAACTTAAAGTTTTTAATAATGTTTTTGCTTTTTATTTTTTATTTATTTGAAAGCAACAGACACACAGAGAGAAAGAGGCAGATAGAAAGAAAGAGAAAGAAAATGGGCGCGCCAGGGCCTCTAGCCACTGCAAACGAATTCCAGACACGTGCGCCCCCTTGTGCATCTGGCTAACGTGGGTCCTGGGGAATCAAGCCTTGAACCAGGGTCCTTACGCTTCACAGGCAAGCGCTTAACTGCTAAGCCATCTCTCCAGCCCTAACTTAAAGTTTTATATAATTGTCTGGATTTATAACTCTTAGGTTTGTCATTTTTAGACTTCCCCATTCAGTGTCTGGCGTTTTGTTTTTCTTTTAAAATATATTCTCTTAAAAATAAATAAATAAATTTTATTTTTCCAAACAGAGAGAGAGAATGGGTACATCAAGTCCTCTAGCCACTGCAAACGAACTCCAGGAGCCTGTGCCCCTTATACATCTGACTTACGTGGGTCCTGGGTCTTTGGCTTTGCAGGCAAATGCTTTAACCACTAAGCCATCTCTCCAGCCCTTGTTTTTCTTTTTAACTATCTTATTTGTATTTGTGTGTATGCGTGTCTGTGCACACATGCACATATATGAGATTTTGCTTTGTTTGTTTAAGATAGATTTGGAACTCATTCTGTAGCTCAGGCCTTGAACTCAGGTGATCCTCCTACCTCAACTTCCTGAGTACTGGGATTAAAGATGTGTGCCACCACACCCAGTTTTATTTATGAGAGTTTTTGTTTATTCCAATTATTTGAAATTTAGAGTAAAATGTGAGATAGGGACACAATTTTTTCCTGTTTTATCTAATGTTGATTAGCAGTCCATTTTCTCCCACACTGATTTAAAATGACACCCTAAACAGTGTGTGAGTGTGATGGATGTGTATGGATGTTCATGTGTTTGGGCATACATGTATGTGTGTGCGTGTGTATGGACAGCAGAGGTTGACATCAGTTGTCTTCCTCAGTCACCACTTTTTTTTTAATTTTTATTAGCATTTTCCATGATTATAAAAAAATCCCGTGTTAATTCCCTCTTTTTTTTTTTTTTTGGTAGATGATCTCTCATTGAACATGGAGCTCACTGATTTAGCAAACCACAGAGACCTCCTGTCTCTGCTTCCCCATTGATGTTATTGGTGTCACCTTAGTGTCTCGTATAATTTACATGATACTGAGGGTCCAAGTGCATCCTCATGCTATCGCCTCAGACCATTAAATAGTATTTGATTAGTGGCTTTTGACCACATTAGGGAAGTGTCAAGGGAAAAGGATCCTATCGATCACTGTAGTTCTGAGTCCTTCTTGCATTTCAACTCATGTGCATTAGAGTTTCTGTTTTTATGTATACCCCTTACATTGTGTTCAATATGCAAGTGCTGACTGGGAGATACTGGTAGGGCTTGTGAATCAGTATGTCTAACAGACTCCCTGATGCTGAAGCTACTGCTTTCTGGACCTCATTTTGGCAAGTATATGAAAAGTCCTTTAACAAATCAATTCCCAGTGCCTCTGCCAGAAATTTTAAATTTTAAATAGTTTCAGAGATTTCCCAGAGAATTCTCACATACAGGCAAAACTGAAAGCAAGTCAGAGTGGCCCATGCTTGTTGTAATCCAAGCACTTGGGAGGCTGAGGCTAAAGGATCACAAGTTCAAGGCCAGCATAGGTTTTTATAGTTCTGTAATAAGACTGTATCTCAAAAAATGGGTGTGGGGTTGAGAATTACAGGATTACAGGAGATCTGGATTTCAGTAATTATTTTGGCAGCTGTTTCTTGAGCCAGGCTAGCCATTGATATTTCTAAAAATAATAAATTGGTTAGGTTACAGATCCTTATACATTTCCCCCTGCTCTTTGCCCTCACTTTAACACTAAAGGGATGATAAAAGAAAGCTAAAGGAAAAACAGGGTGTTATTATGTTTAGCCATTTCCTTTTCAGAACATTGCATTAGTGCCTGAAGTTCTTAAAGAATTGTCATGTGAGGCTTGAATGATGGGCTCAGTGGTTAAAGTTGCTTGCTTGCAAAGCATGAAGACCTGGGTTCCATGCTCCAATATCAATGTAAAGCCAGATATACAAAGCAGCACACAAGTCTGGAGTCATTTGTAGTCTCATTAAGTCCTGGTGCACCCATTCTCATTCTTGCTATCTTTCCACTTGCAAATAAATACAATTATTGACAAATAAAAATAAAGAATTTCCATGTGTTTTTCTACAGGTGGAATGAGGTACCACCTACTATCCCCAGAAGATCGAGAAGAACTTGTAGATGGCACAAGGCCTAGAAGAAAGAAACATGATTATCGCATAGCCCTATTTGGAGGCTCCCAACCACAGTCTTGTAGATATTTTAACCCAAAGGTAACTGACATTTATCCTTGTTTTTGAAACACTGAGTGCATAGAAACTTACCCATGCAGTAGTAATTGATGTAGTCAGAGGTGTTATTTTATGCCATACTTAATACCTTATGATATATATTTTTATATATGTATGTACAGTTACCTGTACACATACATAGTTACCATCTCTGTTTTAAATAAGGAAACTGAGACTTAGATTTTAAATGTTCTTATATCTCTTCCTGGAGTATTTTACAAAAAAAAAAAGAAAGAAAGAAAACAAGAAACTAGTTCTCCTATCTTACTGCTTTGTTTGCAAGTCTTTCCTTTTTTTTTTTTTTTTTTTTTTTTATTCTTAAAATTCCATACTTTATTCAGATACCCAGGGAAAAGAACTGAAGATGGGGAGAAAGAAGATTGTGGAGCCTAGAGGCCTATGTACAAACATAGATCTTAGGGGAAAAAAATAAAACAAAAAAACATGAAAAGGCATTTTAAAACATGTGCTTCAAAAAAGATTAAAAGTGAAGACAGCATGGCCGCCAGGGTGGGAGAGACAGCTTACCAGCATGAGGACCCAAGAACTTCGCTGCTACAGTTCCAGAGAGAGTGAATGAGAGCCGGTCTCTGTGGGTCCAAGAAGATATACTTTAGAACTTGTGCCAGCCCACCTGGACACACCTACCCTAGGTGTCCCAGCCAGTCGGCCTTGGCTTAGAGGTGAATTCCATCCACATCTGGGCAGGGTGAGGGCTCAGGAGAGCCAATTGAGCTAGGCCAGCTGGGATAGGTGTGGGGAGGACATGATGCCTCAGGTCCCTCCCCTTTAAGGGCCATCCTGCTTCTGCCTAGTTAAACTAAGTGTCTACAAGGTAGGTACCATTTTTAATGAAAATCTGTTATGGAGCGATATGTATTTTTCTTTATTTAGAAGTTGTACACATACATAGTGAATCTAGACAATTTGGAAAATCTTGAGCATCACAAGAAAAATAAAATTGGGGCTGGGAAGATAGCTCAATAGATAAAGCATGAAAACCTGAGTCTACATAATGAATTCCATGTCAGCCTGGACTAACAAACAAACAAGCCTGGCATGGTTTGTAATCCCAGTACTGGAGAGGCAGAGGCAGGAGTTCCCTGGCCAGTCAACCTAACTAATTGGTGAGCTCCAAGCCAATGAGAGACCCTGTCTCAATAAAAGAAAAAGGTGTATAGCATTTCTGAGGAATGACATTGGAGGTTGTCCTCTGGCCTGTGCGCACGCGCACACACACACAATAAAACACTTTTAATACAACCATCTAGAAGCAATCACCAATTTTCTGTGCTTTCCAGTATATATTACGCCAGTTGGGTCAGTAGAATATGAGTCATAGGTCTATCAACACAATTGAGAATTATGTAGATGTTCAGTTGTGATCTTGATAGTATCTACTCATAAATCTTTCTTGTTTCTTAGCATTATGGATTTGAATGTGAAGAATATATTGCCATATTTTTCTGATGCTACTTTACTTATATTGCTAGGAGGAGCAAATATTGACAGTCCTAAAAGATAATACTCAAAACTTACAAGATGGTATCCATAACTCATGTAAAATTCAAGCACATAATGAGGTCTCATTATTTTGTAAGCCTATATTTAAAAATCATTAATTTCTTTAAGAGAGAAAATACATGAATGGACATGACCATAAACAAACTCCAGACACATGTGCCACTTTGTGCCTAGCTTTATGTGGGTACTAGGAACATGTGCCAAAAGGCTTTACAAGAAAACACCTTTAACCACTGAGCAGTCTCCCAAGCTCTGTAAGCCCATTATTGACTCTGGTCAGTACTTGATGATCCCTGTAATTTCAAGGCCACCCTGAGACTACATAGTAAATTCCAGTCAGCCTGGGCTAGATTGAGATACTATCTCTTAAAAAAAAAAAAAAAAAACTGAAATCATAGCAGTTTAAATTATAACTCTACAAACCTATACACAGCTTTCAAGTGCTAATAATAGTTATATCCCCTAAAACCTAACTGTGGTTTATATTTTAGCAATGAAAAAACAAACAAATTCTGGTAAAAAAATTTTTTTTCTAAATAAAGTAGATCCAGTCTTTCAATGTATAGGTGGACCTGAAGAATCTTGAATTCTATCTATCTGTTTATGAGAGAGCACCAGGGCCCCAGCAGATTAACTTTAGGCCCATGTACCACCTTGCATGATTGCTTTACGTAGATCCTGAAGAATTGAAACTGGGCAAACAGGCTTTGCAAGCAAGCACCTTAAATGCTGAGCCATCTCCCTAACCCCAAGAATCTTGATTTAATATGGGAGGCGGGGAGCATTTCTAGAATAAAACAAATGAGGGATGACTCTTAGCTCTATGTTCATATTTAATCTGTAATTCTAATGTATTCCTTTTTTTATTACACAGTTGAAAAAATGTGAACACAACCCTGGTACTGAGACTAACTTTGGAATTCTTATGTCTTGCTTTCCTCTTAATAAATGACCCATTCTTGCTTTCCTTTTTGTGTACTTAACCACAGACTTTTAGACTTTCAATGGAAAAAATTCAAGTAATTGAGGAATTCACTGGCAAAAACATTCTCATTCCATCAGTTATTGTTCCTTCCCTGAATGAGCACTATTAGAATCTCTACAGTATTCATGAACTATATTTATTAGAAGTGCTGCTGCTTAGCTGGGCTTGGTAGTATACTCCTTTAACCCCAGCATGTGGGAATCTGAGGAAGTAGAGTTACTGTGAAGTTGAGGCTGGCTTGGAGCTAAAGAGTTCCAGGTTAGCTTAGTCTAGAATGAGACCCTGCCTTGAAAGCAACAAAAGAAGTGCTAGAGCTTCTCTTTTAGCAAAAATTCATCTTGAAAAACTTCTGTCATTTACATATTTATGTTTTCAATAAAAATTGATTAGTCTTTATTATACCTGGCATTTAAATAGAGATGGTGTCATTTGAAACTATTACTTATCTTGGATATCCCAAGGGAGAATTACTTCACTAGTCAAGTAAAATGTTCATTAAAAAGCAGCAAATAGAAGCAGGTCCATTTTAAAATTCTTGAACTTAAAAATGTTCAGGAATATTTAAATAGTTTTCACTGTTCTGAAATGGAACTATTTGTGTGGATCCTATACTAGATAAAAGGGATGATAACTTTCAGTGAAATGATGTTGAAAGAGGACAATGTAGGGGCTGAAATGATAATCAGATAAAAGCATTTGTGCCAGGTACTCTTTTGCAGGGACAAGAGGCTCTGACATACCCATACATGTATCTATATGCATATATATTTTTTTTAAAGAAGGCAATGTGTTTCTTAAGTTATCTAGAATTAAGTCAACATCCCTAAAACTTTTCTTTTTAGATACTCTTTGAATATCTTTGATATCAGAAGGCAAATATTTATGTTTGATGACCAAAAAATGATACCAAAAAAATTAACTTTTTCCCCTTGCATTTTAATTGTAGTTTGAATTGCTATATTGAATTGAAATACTATTTTTGCTGTTAGTGGTCCTTTTATGAAGCCTGATGTGTCTTTCTTTTTCCTATTTTGAACCTAGTTTTTGGCTTTCAAGTGCTTAGTTATAGCTAAAAACTTATCTGTATTCAGTGATCTATTTCTCTTTGGTATCCTCACATTGAAGCATGATAATGTATTTTGATACTGGTACCTAAATAAAAGTTGACTCAGTTGACCAATTTTGATTTGTACTACTACTAATGAAATGCTAGGCCGCATGCTTAGAACTTTATGAGCATCATGGCTTACTACTTTGACATCATGAGGAATGAAGAGACTATACCATAGAAAAAGAGAACCCAGAAAATGAGCCTGTAAATTAGAAAGGCAGAAAACCATATGCCATGGAACCATAGGAGTAGAAGGTTTGCTTCACCCTCCTGATCCTCCAGCTTCATCTTCCCAAGTGCTGGGATTACAGGCATGTGCCACCACACTTGGCTCTGAGTGCATTTCCTCACTCAGAAGTCAAGTAGAGTGTCAGGTTAGTACCTGGACAATTTAATAGAGTATGAGGGAAACATGAGCAAGTGTAACATTATATAGCAGTTCCCAGAACTTTCTCTTGTCTCTCGCTTGCTCGCTCTCTCTCTCTAATTGCAAAGTAGCACATTGTAGTAGACAGCTTTAGATTTGCTGAGATGAACTTCCAGACCCGGCACAATGATGGAGGAAGGGATATTTATTGAAGCCTACAGATCCAAGGGAATTTCCATAATGGCAGAAGAAGCTGGCCCTGCTTTCACAGGTCCAGGTAGAGAGAGAAAAGCTACAAGCCAAAAACGAAAAGCCACACAGTACACTCTTTGTATCTTTAGATTGGAATTTCAAACCCACCACCACACTTTAAGACCCACCCATTGACACCTCCTCCATCCAGGTGGCTGTAGATCTAAACTACAAACTAATAAAACACTGAATATATTGGGGGCCATCTATTCAAACTACTACATACATCATTTTTTAATTTTGTTTGATAGTTTTCATGTATGTATATAAGGCATTTTGATTATATTCACCTCCCACTACCTTCTCTCATCTCTTCTTCCTCCCATTGACCCTCCCCTCTTCCACCTAGTCCCACTCCAACTCTGATGTCTTTTTTTCTTCTTCTGACCCACTAAGTTGCTTGCATGAGCACACGTGAGATGTTATTTCCTGGAATGTGTATGGTCATGACACTAGTGGTTGCATTTGTGAAGAAAATGCACCCCTCTTCCCCAGCAATGATTAACTGCCAATAACTGCTCAGGGAGGGGTGAGGGCCTCATGAGGTTCCCCAGTATTCATGGTAGAATGGTGATGGGCTCAGTCTTGCACAAATCTTCTGCAGGTTATAACAGATGCTATAAGCACATGAGTTCAACAGCCATGTCATGTTTAGAGGCAGCTTTCCACGCCATCCTTTCCTCGCCCTCTGGCTCTGATACTCTTTCTGTCCCCTCTTCCACATTATTTCCTGAGCCTTGTGGGGTGATGATACAAATGTCCCATCTAGCACTGAGCACTCCTCAATCTCATATTGTAGTACTTTGATGAGTTTTGAGTGTGAGACAGGGTCTGGAGCTTGCCTGTTGGGTTAGACTGACTGACCAATGATCCTCTTGTGCCTGCTTTCTCAGGGCTGGGACTACAAGTATGTCACCACGCTCAGCTTTTTTATGTGGGGATCAGATTCAAGTCCTCATGCTGGCAAAGCAAGCACTTTATTGACTTCATTATCTCCCCAACCCCATTTCACAGGAAATTTTATCAGTTTGTTTTATGGGATGTGATCTGAAGGTAAATTCTCTTTTCCAAAAAAAGTTTACTTTGTCTTTAACTCAGAACATCTTTCCTGAGGAATGAACAGTATTGAAAATACTGTTTATTAAATGTATCACAATATCTTTATTTCAATAGAATAGCCACCTACCCTCTTATTAAACTGGTCTTTAAGGAGGTAATAGTCTTACACTGTATGAGTAAAAATCAGCAATACATAGTATATTATTTTGAAACAACATGTGCATTAAAAAGTGTATACTTCATGGGCTGGGGGTTGGCTTAGTGGTTAAGGTGTTTGCCTGCAAAGCCAAAGGACTCGAGTTTGATTCCCCAGGACCCATGTGAGCCAGTTGCACAAGGAGGTGCATGCTTCTGTAGTTCATTTGCACTGACTGGAGGCCCTGGTGCATGTGCACACTCTCTCTCACTGTCTCTCTCCCTCTTTCAAATAAATAAAATATAGTTTTTGAAAAGTGTATATTTTAAAGGAATATGATATTGCATATACAATTTGAGGCTTGAAGATGGGGAGATGGCTCAGTGGTTAAAGAGACTTGCTTACAAAGCCTGATGACTTGGGTTCAGTTCCTCAGTACCAACATCAAACTACATGCACAAAGTGGTGCGTGCATCTGGACTTTGTTTGCGGCAGTGCTAGACCCTAGCACGCCTATACTCATTCTCATTCCCATGTATATTCTCATCCATATTCATTCTCTCGTGCTTTTTGCAAAAAAAAAAAACAAAATAAGTAAAATGAGGCTTTTATAAGACTATATCAGTAGTGTTGGCTACCAGCAAAGAATGTTTTAGGACTGCTCTGAGGTGGAGGCATGAGCACTGCTACAGTAGAGCCCCATATAAGGATAACACCCAAAATGGGAAGCAGGCACACGGAGGGATTGGACCCGTGCCTGTGAACCCCAGAAGCTGACATTGTGGAATGTACTATGAATCATTTTGGGCACCCCAAGCCTCCTTAGTTGTACGAGGCTTGTAGTGGTGAAGGAGTGCCCTCTGCGCTGTGCACAGCAGGTATGCTACCTAAGTCTTCAGGCAGCTTGGCTGGACAGTTTGCCCTTGTGCAGACATTGTGAACTTACTCTCAGTTGGGTGCTCTGCCTTCCTTGAAAGCCTTCAAAATTAGGAGTATTAATCTAAGTGTGCGGGGTTTTCTCCAAGCATCTTAACAGTGATTTATATTTCTACTGTACATTCTGCTTCTGTTGGTTTTGTTGTTGTTTGGTTTGTTTTGAGGCAGGGTCTCACTTTAGACCAGACTCACCTGGAATGCAGTATATTACCCAGGGTGGCCTCAAACACAAGGAGATCCTCCTATGTCAACCTCCCAAGTGCTCAGATGATGGGCATGAGCCACCATGCCTAGCTCCATAATTAATTACATTCTAAATATTCACCTCATACTCCTTCTACCCCTATTTGGTCCAGTGCCTAAAGTTCCCACCTTTGTGTTGTCACTGTGCCTTTAAGAAACTTCCAGGAGCTAGGGAGATAGCTCAGTGGTTAAAGTGCTTGCCTTACAAGCATAAGTACCTTAGTTTGATCCCCAGTAGTCTTGTTTAAAATTTAAAAAAAAAAAAAAAAAAAAAACAGGCATGGTTTCATCTGCCTATAAGTCTAGCTCTG
Source organism: Jaculus jaculus (assembly GCF_020740685.1). Lineage (NCBI taxonomy): Eukaryota > Metazoa > Chordata > Mammalia > Rodentia > Dipodidae > Jaculus > Jaculus jaculus. The sequence continues at coordinate 35,907,859 of NC_059117.1, forward strand.
GGAAGGCAGAGACATGCAGATGCTGGAGCTCACTGGCTAGCCAATCTAATTGGTGATCTCCTGAGAATAACACCTCAAGGTGTCCTCTGGCCTTACACATGCACACACACACACCATGTGCAAAGAAGGAAGGAAGAGGGAAAAAAAAGAAACCAGTGAAAAATATGATTAAACCTCTGGGAAGGATGATATCACACTAATTCTATAGAAGTCATAGCCAACTTCAGTTATCTTAAATCAGCGGATCAATCAAATGCTTTGAGGCAGTCAGGCAGAACTACAGGTATTTGATGTAGCACTTTATGTGGGAAGAGCAGTGGCAAAAGGAATGGGATCTGTCAAAACTATAGGGATAAGAAACTTGAGTGTCACTGGGAGTGAGACACATTCTCACAGTTTACTACTACACCATGTCACTTGATAATTATATTAGCTACCTTTGACAAAACATGTTCAGGTCTGGAGGGATGGCTTAGTGGTTAAGGCACTTGCCTGCAAAGCCAAGTACCCACATAAGCCAGATGCACCAGGTGGCACATGCATCTGGAGTTCATTTGCAGTGGCTGGAGGCCCTGGCATGTCCATTCTCTCTCCCCCCCACTTTCTCTCTGTCAAATAAGTAAACATAAAAAATATTTTTAAACAAACATGTTCACCTGATGACCCAGAAGAAGTATAGTGAGACCTATCATCTTAGAAGTGTTGACCATGTATGTTTGATGGGGATTATTTTCTTTGAAAACTGGTCACTCAGCTGCAAAAGATAATTTTCCTTAACTTTTATAAGCAACAGCATACTATGCAAATAGCTGGTTGTAAAAGCACAGATTAAATAATATTTATCAATTACCAAGAGCTAGAATCTGAAATGTGTGGGTTGACACAGACTAGAAGATGTTAGAGAAGCATGTAATACTGCCCTGTGCTTAAAGCAGGAAACAGCATAGAGGCAGAGGTCAGTCACGTAGGTGCTCAACCTGCTTTTTGGTTGGTAGGATGGCTACCATCTCACACCTTCATCACTCATAAGCACAATGTTCAACAGCCAAAAAGCACTGATACTCAGCATTCACTATACTCTTAATTTTTCTTTTCCTCTTTCTTCCTGTACAAACTACTACGACATCTCCCATTAAACTTTCATAGAGGCTTTCTGGTAGACAAGTCAAACCCAAGGAATTGGTTCTCTTCAGGCTATCATCATACAATAAGACATTTAGCTGATTAAATTCAATCAAGCATCTTGCTGACCTCTTTTTTGTGTGCAGTCACTATTGTGTTAGTATCATGTTGTCCTGAAAAAGTGCCTGATTAAAGAGACAACTTAAAAGCCAGCGTGGTGGTGCACAGCTTTAATCCCAGCACTCGGGAGACAGAGGTAGGAGCATCACTGTGAATTCAAGGCCACCCTGAGACTACAGAGTTATCTCCAGGTCAGCCTGGACTACAATGAATCCCTACCTCGAAAAAAACAAAAAAAAAAAAAGGTGGAGGGGGCAACTTAAAACAGGAACAAAATTATCTGGCTTGGCTTCAAGGGATATACTCCAACATGGTGGGGAAAACATGGAAGCAAGAGCAGAGCTGTGCTTGGTTTGATGATTTTTGACAGCTCTTAGAAACTAAGATATGTCAGATAATGGCTTATGATAAAATAATTGTATGTGTGCTGGGCGTGGTGGTGCACACCTTTAATCCCAACACTTTGGAGGCAGAAGTAGGAGGATTGCCATGAGTTGAAGGCTGCCCTGAGACTACATAGTGAATTCCAGGTCAGCTCTGAAGCAAGACCTTACCTCAAAAAAAAAAGTTGTGGCATAATCATTGTAGATTATATTGACAATTTATGATATCTCTAATAAATCTTAAGAAGTTTTTTTTAACTTTGTTTTTCCTTTTTTCTTCTTAGACACTGCCTCCCAATTTGGCTAGATTTCCTCTCAAAATATTTCAAGGGTCTTAAGAATAACACAATTTCTTTGATTTAAGATTGTGGTTGCCTCGCTATTTAATTCGTTTTTTTATTACATCTTATTTATTTGTTTGATAGAGAGAGAAAGGGCTTCTAGCCACTGCAAACAAACTTCAGTTGCATGCGCCCCCTGGTAGAGCTGGCTAATCTGGGTCCTGGAGAATCGAACCGGGATCCTTTGGCTTTGCAGGCAAACGCCTTAACCGTTAAGCCATCTCTCCAGCCCACTATTTAAATCTTTATAGTGTTTATATATCAAAGGAGCCATGTGTTTTCAGAATTCATTACATAAAATCAGTCCCTCTGAAGAGAAATGATGACACACACTGATGTTTTTTTGCCTAAGGCATCATTTATAAAAGGTATTTACAACTCCTCACCTCAAGCAGGCCCCACTGTCCTAGGACCAATATGAACTCAGGTATGTCCCCCCAGCTGGAAAACTACACAAGACAAGATAGAATGGAGTGTCTGTCATCCATCTGGGTTTCTGTGTGGTAAGCATTCAGAAGAAAGAAATTGAGGAAGCCTATTTAAGAATAGGCAGTAAGGGCTGGAGAGATTGCTCAGTGGTTAAAAACACTTGCTTGCAAAGCCTGATGACCTGGGTTCAGTTCCCCAGTACCCACATAAAGCCAGATGCACAAAGTGGCACATGCATCTGGAGTTCATTTGCATTGACAGGAGGCTCTGGCTTGACCATATATACATACGTGTACATACACACACTTTTTCTCTCTCAAATAATTTATTTTATTTTATTTATTTGTTAAGAGACAATGTCAGCAAGAGAAAGAGACAGAGAATGGGCATGCCAGGCCCTCCAGCCACTGCAAACACCAGATGCCTGCGCCACCTTGTGCATCTGGCTTACATGAGTCCTGGGGAGTCAAACCTGGGCCTTTTGACTTTGCAAGCAAGTACATTAACCACTTAAGCCATCCCTCCAGCCCAGAATATATATTAAAAAAAAAAATACAGGAGTTCTGAGCTTGAAGAATGATAAGCAGTAATACAGCAAGCAGAGGCAAGAAAGGCTGTTTTGGACAGGGAAGGACTTTGTGCAGTGTTGTGTCTGCATGTGTAGGTGTGTATACATATATGGTTATAACATACAGAAACAAACTCTGCTATCCACACCTTTTCCAGACTTTATAATTTATCATTATCTTAGCACCAAAACACAAAACCTTGCAGAGAAATAGATAATAAAATGTAATTAAGTTATATTTTTAGAGTAATAATTCCCTGACCCTTTCCAAGACACACAGATACCTCCCCAGGTGTGACTCTAGTGATTTTTGCTAGCTTTCTCTGTAGCCTAGCAATGCATAGAACTGTAAATAATCCTCTTGTCACCTGCCAGGACCCAGGCAGTTTCCACTAGGGTAAGGCTCAACATTCATGTTCACAGAGCTGACAAGCCTAATTGCCCATTAATTTTTTTTTTCCTCCTCTCTCTTTTTCATCAACTGCCTTGTCTCCAGTTATTGAAGGGTAAACATCAAATCGCTTCCTCAGCGCTCTATTTTGGGTGACAGTTTGATTGGGGAAAATTAGGTGACTGCAGGGAGGCTTGACCCTGTGCAAAGATCATAAGCTCCACATAAACAGACCTGTTTAAATGGATTCAACCACAAAACTATTAACCAAAACTAAGTCTGCTTTACATTCTTGATAAAAATGCTTATAAAGATTATTTCAGTTACCTACCTAGAGGATGAACTATTATATACAATATTACATAATTATTAATTATCAAGCTTAGTATCTGACATGCACAATAATAACTGACAGTCATTAAAACCATCATTAAATGTAGAAGACTAGAAGAAATGGCATGTGGCTGCCGTCTCAACACTCAGAAGGCTGAGGCAGAGGATCACCTAAGCCCTCAAGCTTGAGAACTGATTAATTCAATAAGGCCTTGATTAGAAAGAGAGGGTGAGGGCTGGAGAAATGGCTTAGGAGTTAAGGCATTGGCCTGCTAAGCCTAAGGACCCAGGTTCAGTTATCCAGATCCCACGTGGCCAGATACACAAGGTGGCACATGTGTCTGGAGTTCATTTGCAGTGGCTGGAGGCTGTGGCCTGCCCATTCTCTGTCTCTTAATAAATTTTAAAGGGGGCGTGGGGGGGGACCAGAAGAAAGGGGAAGGGAAGACAAGGAGTAATGCCATAAATGTAATCAAAGTATGTGACATGGGCTAGAGAGATGGCTTAGCAGTTAAGCGCTTGCCTGTGAAGCCTAAGGACCCCGGTTCGAGGATTGATTCCCCAGGACCCACGTTAGCCAGATGCACAAGGGGGCGCACGTGTCTGGAGTTCGTTTGCAGTGGCTGGAAGCCCTGACATGCCCATTCCCTCCCTCCCTCCTTCCCTTCCTCCCTCCCTTCCCCCCTTCTCTCTCTCGTGCTCTCGCGCGCTCTCTGCCTCTTTCTCTGTCTGTAGTTCTCAAATAAATAAAAATAAACAAAAATAAATTTTTTAAAGTATATGACATGCACATAAATGTCACAGTGAACTTATCATTTTGCATATTCATTGTATGTTAATAAGAAGAGGGAAGGACACAGAAACAATAATAAAATGACTTCTGTGTACCCTGTGACTAGATAAGAAAGCGATGAGTATTTGACTGAGATTAGTTACCTAGCAAAAGGAAAGGTAATTTTATGTATTATGGACCATTTAGTCTCTTTTGCAACTCTACACTTGGCCACGTTGAGTGAAAGCAGACTAAAGCAGACACGGACAATACACAGGTGAATGTATGTTGTTATGGTCTAGTAAAACTTGATTGCAGTGAAATTCAAATCATATTAAATCATGTGTAATTTTCTTGTCACAAACTATTCTCTTTCTTATGTGTGTGTTGTGTATGGGTGCGTATATGTGTGGAGACCAGAGGGCAATCTCATGATGTTGGCTCTTCCACCTTGAGACAGGGCTTCACTTGTTTTGTCCCTGGGAGGCTGGACCAGCTGGCTAATGAGCTTTGGGATTCGCCTGGCAAAAGTAAAGTTTAAAAAAAAAAAAATTCAACATGTAAAAATTATTCTTGAAAAAACAAGTAGCTCCTAGATTTGATCCATGGTTTGCTGACCTAGAGGAATCAAGTTAAATATTTGCTTCTTCTCAAATGAGAATTTGGGGTTAAAATGATTGTCATAATTTTATTTATTTATGGTAGTGCCTTTGAATCTCCCTTTCAGTGCATAAACATCAGCCTGATGCCGATACCTCTGTGAACATAAACCTTAAGTGCATATTTACCCCTTTTCTGGGTCTACTTAAGTGGATACAGTTACCATCCTTACCTGTGTAGCATTTTGGCTAGAGCTGTCCATCCATTGTTCTTCCTATCTCTTTTATTTGATACTGATTGTAGGTTAATAGTACTTTGCTTGAGTGTAAGTTAAATTTCCATACCATGATCAGTGTTCATATCCTTAGGGTATTTTTTGGTTGATAAGTTTGTTTTATATATAATAAAGTAAGTTTCAAGCTGATGTCACTTTACTGCAATAAACTGATGTTTCTAGTCACAGCTACTTTCAATATATTACTCAAGGATTTCATAATACCATAATTTATAGAACCCACCTTAACTGAATGTTTACATAGAAAATTAATATCTCATAGAAACCCACAAAAATACCACAGCTTGAAGTATCAGTAGGATATTGGCAGTTTGAGCTTCACAGTTTCACTGACTTTGTATCCATGTATGACAAGGAGGCAATGGGCATTGCCTTTTTTATAAAAGGCTTTTATGCCGGGCATGGTGGTGCATGTCTTTAATCCCAGCACTCAGGAGGCAGAGGTAGGAGGATCGCCATGAGTTTGAGGCCAGCCTGAGACTATATAGTAAATTCCATGTCAACCTATACTAGAGCAAGACCCTACCTCAAAAAAATAAGTAAGTAAGTAAGTAACAGAATCATTTAGAGTTTTCTTGTATTATAGTTTTTTTGAGGCAACCCCAACAGATTGGCTGTTTTTTTTTTTTTTCTGTTAGTTGGGGGAGGATGGAGGGAGAGAATTGATGCAGCCCACCAGGGCCTCCAGCCACTACAATTGAACTGTAGATGTATGTATCCCCTTCTGTGCATATGCAACATTGCATATTGCATCACTGAGCGTCTGGCTTACATGGGCCCTGGGGAGTTGAACATGAGTCCTTGGGATTCACAGGCAAGTGCTTTAACCACTAAGGTGTCTCTCCAGCCCTTGTATTATAATCTTTAATGACAATATATAAAAGGCTAGTAATGATAGATCAAATACATTTATTTTACAGCCTTTTACCCAAAACAGTCATGCCTCTTCTATCTCAACTAAACAATGTTCTGAAAAAAATCACAAATTGAATTAGATAATAGTCTCAAGCCAAATATTTCTATGTGTATTTTAGTAACTTAGCATATTCTTACTGTTTGTGTTACTCTGCTATGTCTGCTTTGTCTTTCAATTTCATTTTGCCTTGCTGAAAGCTGCCTGTCATATCTTGTTTCAGGACTACAGCTGGACTGACATTCGCTGCCCCTTTGAAAAACGAAGGGATGCAGCATGTGTGTTTTGGGACAACGTAGTATACATTTTGGGTGGTTCTCAGCTTTTCCCTATAAAACGAATGGACTGCTATAATGTTGTGAAGGATAGCTGGTATTCCAAACTGGGCCCTCCAACACCTCGAGATAGCCTTGCTGCCTGTGCTGCAGAAGGCAAGATTTATACAAGTGGAGGTTCCGAAGTAGGTAAGACCTTTTTAGTATTCATTTTCAAAGGAAGTGCTTTGAAGCCAAGGATATTTTTTAAAAGTTGGTCATATTTGTCCAGATACTTTGGTAATTTAAATACATGTCTAAAACATTTTAGAGCCTATTTCCTTGAAGGTTCCCACTAATCCTTCAAATCATTAATTTACAAGAATGTCAGCTTCTTAGATTAATTGCCCTTTTTTTGTTATGGTGAAGTATTAATTGATACCATTTGAATTTTAGTTCTAGAGTAGCTGTGGGGTATTTTGGATTTTTTGGTTAGGTTATGTTAATTGCCTTAAAAGGTTTAGAATTACCAGCACTTGAGAGGCAGAGGTAGGAAGATTGTCATGAGTTTGAGGCCACCCTGAGACTACATAGTGAATTCCAGGTCAGCCTGGGTTAGAATGAAACCCTACTTTGGGGGGTGGGGGGAAACTGAAGTTAAATTATCTCTTTACTATATATCATTTAAGCTTTTAAAATCTGTATTATTTTTGCTTGTTGTTTTTTTGTTTTTTTAAGGATACAGTTTAACTCCCAGGGTGGCCTCAAGCTCCCAACCAGCTCAAGAATAATCATTTCCCTTTCTGTTTTTGTTTGTTTGTTTGTTTGTTTTTCACTATGTAGTGTCAGGGTGGCCTCAAACTCACGGCAGTCCTCTTACCTCTGCCTCCCTAGTGCTGGAATTAAAGGTGTGCACCACCACGCCCAGCTGTGTTGTTATTAATTTTTATTGACAGCCTCCATACATACAGACAATATCCCCTCCACAAAATCCCTTCTTTCTTTTTTTTTCTTTTTTTTTCTTTTTTTTTTGGTTTTTCGAGGTAGGGTCTCACTCTGGCTCAGGCTGACCTGGAATTCACTATGTAGTCTCAGGGTGGCCTCGAACTCACGGCGATCCTCCTACCTCTGCCTCCCGAGTGCTGGGATTAAAGGCATGCGCCACCACACCCGGCTAAAATCCCTTCTTTCTAAGTAGTCTCTTCTCTTTTGATGTCATCATTTGTTTCCCTCCTATTATACAGATCTTGTGTAGGTAACATCGGCCACTGTGAGATCGTGAATGTCACAGCCACTTAAGAGTATACATTTTCAGCCGGGCATTTTGGCATATGCTTTTAATCCCAGCATTCACGGGGCAGAGGTAGGACAATTGCTGTGAGTTCAAGGCTACCCTGAGACTACATAGTGAATTTCAGGTCAGCCTGGGCTAAAGTGAGACCCTACCTCAGAAAACCAAAAACAGTGAAAAAGTGTAAATTTTCATTTGCCTATTTTTATTTGGGGGTCTTATTTTGTGACAGGGACTCATAGCCCAGGCTGGCCTGGAACTCACTATGTAACAAAGGCTGACCTTGAACTTCAAATCGTTATACCTCTATACCCCAATGTTGCTGAGATTACAGGCATGAATCACCACATCTGTCAGTTTTGTATCTGGGATTTGAACCCATGATTTTGTGCATGCTGGGCAAGCAGTCTACCAACCGAGCTACATCCCCAGCTCCTGCTTGAAGTTTTTAATGGAATGATTGTTGTAATATTTTGTGCTTCTGGGTCAGAATGGGGTATTGATATGGGTATGTCTCATTAATAGATAAATTATTAGTGCCCGGTAATTTTATTTATTTTTCATATTTTTTATTTTGGGGGTGTTTTTGAGGTAGGCTCTCGCTCTAGCCCCATGCTGACCTGGATTCACTATGTAGTCTCAGGCTGCCCTCGAATTCACAGTGATCCTCCTACCTCTGCTTCTCAGTGCTAGGATTCAAGGCATATATCACCATGCCTGGCTGATGTCCAGTGTTTTTTAATGAATAATTTTTCTAAATGAATATTCTAGGTGAAATATTTTTTAAGTGAATATTGGTCAGGCACATGATGGATTTTATATGCCTTCATCTTTTCAGGTAATTTCTTTAGCCAAATAATGTACTTATAAAGAAAATTAAGAAACCCAGTAAAACCTAAGGCATGAAATTTTCCTTGGTGGTGTTAGAATTTTTATTTTTTTAAGTTTTTGTTTATTTTCATTTATTTATTTGAGAGCAACAGACAGACAGACAAAGAGGTAGATAGATAGAGAATGGGTGCACCAGGGCCTCCAGCCACTGCAAACGAACTTCAGATGTATACACCCCCTTGTACATCTGGCTTATGTGGGACCTGGGGAATCAAACCTTGAACCGGGGTCTTTAGGCTTCACAGGCAAGTGCTTAACCACTAAGCCATCTCTCCAGTCCAAAATTGTTTTTATTTATTTCTTTTAACTTTTTTGTGTGGAAGGGTATTGACCTAGAACTCTGTAGCCCAGGCTGGCCACATACTTGCAGTGATTCTTTTACCTCAGCATCCCAAGTACTAGGATTATAAGCATCTGCCACCACGTCAGGCTCTATCCTACATGTTTACAGCCAGGCATGGTGGCTCACACATAGTAAGAACATTTGGGAGGCTGAGACTGGCACATTGCCACAAGTTCAAGACTATCCTGGTCTGCATAGTGAGTTCAGAAATTTAGAACAGACTGGGCTACAGAGTGAGATTATATATTAAAAAGAAAAAAAAAGTTTGTCTTCCAAATCTGCAAAGAAAAAAAATCATGCTTTTCTGAAATGTAACTTAACCTTTTCTTCTCTTGGAACACATTCTTCATTGATTGCGAATACATTATGTATTTCAAATTTGACTGTAGGAGACAGCTTCAGGTTTGCTGAGATAAACTTCCAAACCAGGCATAGTTATGGAGGGATATTTATTGAAGCTTACAGATGCAGGGGAAGTTCTATAAATGGCAGAAGAAGCTGGCCTGCCTTCATAGGCCCAAGCAGACACAGAGAAATACAAGCCTAAAGCCAAAAAGCCACACAGCAGAGCACACTTCAGCAACTCCAGCTAGGTACACTTTGCATATCTTTAGATTGAAATCTGAAACCCACCACCACACCTAAAGATCCACCCAGTGACATTACCTCCAGCCAAGTGGCTGCAGAATGCAAACTACAAACAAATAAACAACTGAATATATTGGGGGCCATCTATTCTATTCAAACCACCACAGTGACACACCCTAAAAGTGGTAGAAAAGTATTCTGTTAACATAGTAGATAACTTTTATTTCTTTAACATTTACTTAGTCAAATTTTTAATTTAAAGAGTACGGTTTTTAATACTTGTTTTAGACTTTCTTTTCTTAGAAATGTTTTAAAAGAGGTTATTGCTGGACACAATTGTTGCTTCTCCTGTTAGTTATTTTCAGAGTAGAGCCCCACTCTAGCCCAGGCTGACCTGGAATACACTTATGTAGTCTAAGGGTGGCCTCGAACTCTGCTGGGATTAAAGGCAGGCGCCACCACACCCGGCTAAAGTTGTAAGCTTTTTCTTAATCTCTTCCTACATATTGTTGTTGATAGAGTATAAAAATGGCTCCACTGGGTCTGGGAAGGTGGTTTGGCTTGCCACACAAGCATAAGGACTTAAGTTTACATCCCTAGCATCCACATAAAGCAGTGGTGGTGGTATGTATGTATAATTCCAGCACTGGAAAGGCAGAGGCAGGAGGAACCTGACGCTGACTGGCTGCTTGCTAGTCTAGCTAAATCAGTAAGTTCCAGATTCAGTGAGAGACTTCATCACTATAGGTAGAGAGAGAGAGTTGGAGAGATGGCTTAGTGGTTAAGGTGCTTGCCTGCAAAGCCTAAGGATGCAGGTTCAACTCCCCAGAGCCCACATAAGCCAGATGCACAGGTAGCACATGCATCTGGAGTTGGATTGCAGTGGCTGGAGGCCTTGGAATGCCAATTCTCTCTGCCTCTTGCTCTCTCTCATTAAAATGTATATATATAGGTAGAGAGTGATTGAGGACGACACCCACCTCAGCCTCTGGTTTCTACATGCATGTATGTACATGTCCACACACAAATATAAATGCACATACATAGAATGACTGCATCCCTAATAAATGAGTTCTACAGTCACTTTACTTCAATCCCACACCAAATATGCCTGTGCGTGCATGCTGCAGTGCACTTGTAGAGGTCAGAGGACTTTAGGTGATGGTCCTTGCTCTCTAGCTCATCTAAGGCAGAGTCTGTCACAGTTCACCACTCTTATTTGCTAGACTAGCTGTCCCATAAGCATCTGGGAAATTTTCTTGTCTCTACCTTCCATCTTGCTGTAGGCACTTGGGATTACAGAAGACCACCACACCTTCTGGTTTTTACATGGAGTCTAGGGATCAGAATTCAGGTTTGCACAGCAAGCACCTTATCCACTGAGCCACCTCTGTGGGCCTCATCATGTTATGGGATGATGGGGCCTTTTAAGTCTTCTCTCGTGTGTGTTAGTTTTTTTAAGTATTTATTTATTTACTTATGAGAGAGAGAATGGGCACACTAGGGCTTCTAGCCACTGCAAATGAACTACAGATGCATGTGCCACCTTGTGCATCTGGCTTTACGTGGGTATTGGGGAATTGAACCTGGGTTGCTAGGCTCTGCAGACAAGCACCTTAACAGCTGAGTCATCTCTCCATACCTGTTTTAGTTGTTCAGACAAGTTCTCATTGTGTACCCTAGGCTGGCCTCAGACTCACAATTGTCCTTCCTCAGCCTCCTGAGTGAATCATTTTCTCTTACAGGGAACTCAGCTCTGTATCTGTTCGAGTGCTACGATACGAGAACTGAAAGCTGGCACACAAAGCCCAGCATGTTGACTCAGCGCTGCAGCCATGGGATGGTGGAGGCTAATGGCCTAATTTATGTTTGTGGTGGAAGCTTGGGGAACAATGTTTCTGGGAGAGTACTTAGTTCCTGTGAAGTTTATGATCCCGCCACAGAAACGTATGTATCCTTGTACAATTACCATTTCACAAGATTCTGTAATGTCACTGGGAAAACATGTGAAAAGACAGAAAATTTAGTTCTTGTTCTAAGATATATATACATATGCTTACATAGCCTGGATCCTTCCAGTTCACCATAAGAAATGGCTTGGCCTTATCCACATGGGAGTCCTTCTGTTTCTAGTCATTCTGCTTGGACAGAATACCAACAAATGAGTTGTACTTGATTGATTCATCAAACTTACAAAATATTTTTGTGTGAGAGGTCAAGAAATGTAGGAAGTAACAAAACTTAGAAATCATTTTGTCCATAATTTGCAAGATTACATATTGGTTCATGGCATTAAATCATGCCCCTACTTAGGTATGTCTTTTGGACTTCGTATTTCCTAAATATGTCTATGTTCATAGTTGCTAAGTAAAATTATTCTTAAATTATATGGGGATCATCTGCTTTTAAAAGCAAAATGCTGGGCGTGGTGGCACACACCTGTAATTTTAGTACTCGGGAGGCAGAGATAGGAGGATCAGCAAGAGTTCGAGGCCACCCTAAGACTGCATAGTTAATTCCAGGTCAGCCTGAACCAGAGTGAGACCCTGCCTTGAAGCACCAACCAAAAAAAAAAAAAAAAAAAAAAAGCAAAGAAGCAAAATGCTAACTGGGCATGGTGATGCACATCTTTAGTCTTAGCACTTGGGAGGTTGAGACAGGAGTATTACCAGAATCCGTGGCCAGCCTGGAGCTACAGAATGAGTTCCAGGTCAGCCTGGGCTACAGTGAGACTCTGCCTCAAAAAAAAAAAAAAGCAAGAAAAGAGGTAAGAATTTTATTATAAAAATTGATCCTTTATCTATTAGTGCTTCCCATCCAATTTTAAACAATTGTAAGAAGTATTCTCAAGCTTGAGAGAAGGCTCAGTCAGTGTAGTGCTTGCCATACAAGCATAAGGAGCTCAGTTCAGATCCCCAGAACCCCTGTAAAAATGCCAGATGTTGTGGTGCACACTTGGAATCCCAGTCTGCGGGAGCAGAGACAAGAAAATCCCCAAGTCTATTGTCTAGCAAGTCTAACCAAATCAGTGAGTTCCAGGTTTAGTGAGAGCCCTTTACTCAAACATAATGATAAAATAAAAGAATAAGGGATGGAGAGATGGCTTAGTGATTCAGATGTTTCTCTGCAAAGCCAAAGGACCCACTTTTGGTTCCCCAGGATCCACGGACCCATATTAGCCAGATGCACGTGAATCTGGCATTCATTTGTAGTGGTTAGAGGCTCTCGCATGCTTATTCTGTCTGTCTGTCTATCAATCAGTCATGTATAATCTTCCTATTTCTCTCAGTCTTACAAATATTTATTATTATTATTATTATTATTGATTTTTCAAGGTAGGGTTTCACTCTAGCCCAAGCTGACCTGAAATTCACTATGTAGTCTCAGAGTGGCCTTGAACTCACTATGATCCTCCTACCTCTGCCTCCTGAGTGGTGGGATTAAAGGCGTGCACTACCATGCCCAGCTTCCTTACAAATAAATAATAAAAAAATAAAAAAAAAACATGTAGGGGCTGGAGGGATGGCTTAGCGGTTAAGGCATTTGTCTGCAGAGCCAAAGGACCCAGGTTTGACTCCCCAACACCCACGTTAGCCAGATACACAAGGGGGAGCTCATGTCTGGAGTTCTTTTGCAGTGGCTGGAAGCCCTGGCATGCCCATTCTCTTTCTCTCTCTCTCTTCCCCCCTCTTTCTCTGTCAAATAAATAAATAAAAAGCCAGAGCCAACTGTAAGGGCTCCATTTATTTTTTTAAACATGTAGGACTGAGGAGATTGCTCAACAGTTGAAAGCACTTGCTTGCAAAGCTTGCTGCCGAGGTTTAATTTCCCAGTACACATGTAAGGCCAGATGCACAAAGTGGCACTTGCATCTGGAGTTTGCAGTAGCTAGCAACATATTCTCTTCTGCTGCTCTCTTTCTTTCTCTCCCTCCTTTCCTTTCTCTCTCTCTCTCTCTCTCTCTCTCTCCCTTCACAAATAAATATACTTAAGATATAAAAACACATAAAGCTAGGCATGGTAGCTCATACCTGTAATCCCAGTACTTGGGAGGCAGAGGCAGGAGGATCTCTACAAGTTTGAGGCAGCCTGGTCTACATAGCAAATCCTAGGACAGCATAGGTTATTTACAGAGATCTTGTTTCAGAAAAATTTAAAGGAAAAAAGAAAAGTCACATGTGATAGAACTAGAAACTATATTAACTATCTTCCCCTTCTTTTTAAAAATATTTTATGTGTATCTATTTGAGAGAGAGAGAGAAATAGGCAGAGAGGGAGAGAATGGAGTCACCAGGGCTCTAGTTGCTGAGATGAACTCCAGATGCATGTGCCTTGTGCATCTGGCTTATGTGGGTCCTGGGGAATTGAACCGGGGTCCTTTGGCTTTGCAGGCAAGCGTCTTTAACTGCTAAGCCATCTCTCCAGCTGTCTCCCTTCTTTTCGTGTTATTTCAAACAGCATTAGAAACTATAAGAAACGGATTTCTTCAAAAGACATGTTAGTAATCTCTAGATGTCATTTTACATCCCATCACGTTTAAAAGCATTACCTGGGGTTGGAGAGATGGTTCAGTGGTTAAGGTGCTTGCTTACAAAGCCTGGCACATGGTATTCGATTCCCCAATACCCACATAAAGTCAGAAGCACAAAGTGGCATGTGTGTCTGAAGTGTATTTGCAGTGGCACTAGGCCCTGGCACACACATTCTCAGTCTCTGTCTACTTGCAATAAGTAAAAATAAAAAATACAAATAAAGCATAACCTGTAACCACTTAAGCATTTGTTTTCTAGCTTTCCATGTATCTTACTTGTATATACATGTATGTAACACATAGTTTAAGGACATTTATTTAGGATGCTTCTTGTGAATAAGCACACTTTTGCTTTTTCAGATGGACTGAGCTGTGTCCAATGATTGAGCCCAGGAAGAACCATGGACTGGTATTTGTAAAGGACAAGATATTTGCTGTGGGTGGTCAAAATGTTTTAGGTATGTGATGCTACCATACTGTTCAACTTGCCTGACTTTGCTGACATTTTCTAAGCCTAAATCATTAAAGTGCTTCTTAAAACCCAGTCATTTAAAACAATATCATTATGTCTGTTTTTTATGGTTTCTGGGCACTAACATATTTCTATGAAACATTACAGGACATCAGAAATACTAATACTTAAATAATTTTGTTTGACCTTTTTGTTTTCTTAAATAATGTGAATAACTACCTCAAATAATGAGCCTTAATTGGATTTAGAAGTTGTCCATAAGCTTAATTTTATCATTTAAGTACTAGGAACAACAAAGAAATAACTCCAGCCGGGTGTGATGGTATATACCTTTAATTCCAACACTTGGGAGGCAGAGGTAGGAGGATCGCTGTGAGTTCAAGGCCATCCTGAAACTATATACTGAGCTCTAGGTCAGCCTGGGCTAGAGTGAGACCCTACCTCAAAAAACCGGAAAAGAAAAAGAAATAACTCCTTTCTTGCTGTCTTCATTCATTGCTATTTTCTATAAACTGCTGAAAGATAGAAAAAGAAAAACATTTGAATAATTATAACCAATAGTAATGAGATTGAATTATTGGTCTACTTTTTAATTTTTCCAAGATAGAACATTTTTATTTTGTAAGGAAAAAACTGAATTTTGATTCTGAAAAAATTATAAAATTAAATGACTTTAGTGTTTAAGAATTTGGTGGTAGGGGTGGAGAGATGGCTCAGCAGTTAAGGTGCTTGCCTGCAAAGCCTAACAACCCTGGTTCAATTCCCCAGTACCTATGTAAAGCTAGATGCACAAAGTAACACATGCATTTGGGGTTTGTTTGCGGTGGCTGGAGGCCCTGCCATACCCATTCTATCTCTCTGCTTGGAAATAAATTAATGTGTGTGTGTGCGTGTGTGTGTTTTCAAGGTAGGGTCTGGTCCAGGCTGACCTGGAATTAACTATGTAGTCTCAGGGTGGCCTTAAACTCTCAGCGATCCTCCTACCTCTGCCTCCCAAGTGCTGGGATCAAAGGTGTGCACCACCATGCCCAGCAAAATACTGTATTTTAAGAATGTGGTAGTAAATATATAGGCATTGATTGTAAAACTCTTTCATGTATTTGAAATTTTTATTTTGAAAATCCTGGAAAAATACAAAATGATGAAGATCTTCTAGAATTGTTCATGTTGTTCATGTTCTCTTCTCTTGAAGGTGGCCTGGACAATGTGGAATATTATGATATTAAATTAAATGAATGGAAGATGGTGTCACCAATGCCGTGGAAGGGGGTCACAGTGAAGTGTGCAGCAGTTGGCTCTATCATTTATGTCCTAGCAGGTTTTCAAGGTGTAGGCCGACTGGGACACATCCTCGAATATAATACTGAAACAGATAAATGGATTGCCAACTCCAAAGTTCGTGCTTTCCCAGTAACAAGTTGCTTAATTTGTGTTGTTGACACCTGTGGAGCGAATGAAGAAACTCTTGAAACATAAAGCATGCATGGGCTCCAGACTTACCTGAGACTCAGAACATGCCACCAGTGCTTTCTTGACACCAAGAGCTTGGTTATGAAGGTCTGGTTTGATATTTTGATAAAGGTTCAAGAGTAAAGTAAGAGTCCTATAAAAATAAATGTTTCTTTTATATGTATTTCTTTAATTCAAAGACCTTACTTTAGTTGGCCATGTAGCCAAGAATCTCATCAGCCAGAAAATTTGAGAAATTATAAGTATTTGTTGAAAATGTCTACTCTGGCAGAGTGGGGCATGCTCCTTGTGAAGCAGCCCCACCATAAGCTCTGATTCTATTTTCATATATTGAGTGAGCGCGGTCTAGTTAGATCTGTTTGTTTCTGTTTGGTTAAGAGCTAAGTAGTATGAGCTATAACTCAAGGTGGGCAACTCTGATATCGTGTTCACAGTTTTGCTTGTCCTCGTGTTTCCTGTAGTGCCAAATTACTCCATTGTAGAGTAAGCCAAGGTATACATACTTCCTCACAAAATATCATAAACAGATTTGGGAACTTAGTGTACCCGATTTCTCATGAAATATACTCAGTACAATTAAATATATTCCACATTTTTAACATAAAATGATATGTTTAGCACCCGTCATTAGTTTATATGGTTTTAATTCAGTGAATTGAAAAGTGCTCTGCATCTTCAGTCCTCACTGTGAAATCTGATTGTAACAGGGATGATTAGCAAAAGATAAAGCTATTTGTAGCAAATGTCTAGATCACCAGGAAAGCATTGATAATTGTACCACAATATCTTAAAGATTAAAAAACTGTTTTCCTTTCCCTTAGCAGACCATATCAAACTCATCTTCTCTAAAAGTTTTGTAGTAATTTAGAATGTCATCTCTGATGCATTGCTTTGGCCTACAAATTGTTTACCAAACCAACTACTAATTTCTTTCCTACGTTTGCCCTTTTCACTTTGTATGAAATGTGCCATGCAAAACTGTCAATCATCAATGTTTCTATCTGATAATATTAAATATTTTTACCTTAGATTTGCTGTTTTATTATTATTCGTTTTGTGTTAGTATGTTTTTAAGATTTGTAAAATGTATATTTTAACTTTCACTTCATGTGGAGGTTATAATGTTAAATCAAGAGTGTTTGAATTACAAATGAATTTGAAAAAATTATACATTTATGTAGTGTTTTTATATATGTACAACTTTATTGAGATGTAATTCATACATCACACAATTCACACTTTTAAACTGCCATTCAGTGATTTTTTTTTTTTTACTGTATTCAGCATGTGAAATCATCATGGTAATCTTAGAATATTTCCATCATCCCAGAAAAGAAACCCTATACTTAGTAGCAGTCATTCCCCATGCTTCCCTGTAATAGCTTCCTAGGGCTGCCACAAACTACCACCTTTAATGACAACACAACGGAACTGTATTCTCGCAGTTCTAGGGACTAGGCAACCTCAGTCACCACGACAAAGGATTGGGCAGAACCACCATGACCTCTGGTCCTTGTCATTGCTTGGCTTGTAGCTGCATCAGTCTCTGCCTCGGTGTCTGTCTTCACATGGTGCTTTTATAAGGACAGCAGTCAGTTGGATTCAGGGACACACACACCCCTCCAAATCCACTATGACTTGTCTACAAAGATCTTGTTCCCAAATGAGATTACATTCTGAGGTTTAGGTAGATAAGAATTTGGAGAGGACACTATTCAACACAATACATCTCCACAGACACTGAAGCCTCACACAACATCTTGTGTAGGTTCTGCCTCTAGATTTGACTGCTCTAAAACATTTTTATGTAGGATTTTTATATTTTGCACTCTTCGGAATGTGGCTAAATATCCATATATCATATGGTTTTATCAACACAATAATCACTCATGTAGACTATGCAACATTGCTCCAGATATTTTAGATATACTAATTCTATGCTGTTTTTAGGCTATGTCAACTGGCTGGAGTACATTATAGTAAATATATTGGCAGGTATGATGTAGCTGATTTTAAAGGTGTATCATGGTTCTAATGTGTCTCTTCCCTCCCCCACACAACTATTGCATACAATTATCAATGTCAGGATAATGAGTGAAAGTACCCCTATTCAAAGTGCATTTTCAGGTGTTTTTTTTTTTTTTTGTTTTTTGGTTTTTGGTTTTGTTTTTTTTTTCTGTCTTTCTTTCTTACCTACCTACCTACCTACCCTGGGCTTCTTGTGGACAGGAGCGCTCTGTATTCTGGGCTTTGTTTACCCTATTTGTCCCTTTTCATGGGCAGGAGCTCCTGCCTTTTCATGGGCACAATCTCTTTATACTCTCACTTCTTTCCTTAATCAAATAAAATCTCTCTAAACTTTACCCTTTGGTCTGTGGATCTCAATTCTTTGAATTCATAAGTGAATGTGCATTTTCAGGGTTTGGTTTGGTTTGGTTTTGAATTCCAAAAAAGAACAGTAAAGTGTGCTCTGCTTTCATTTCAGGAAATGTTTGGTTTATTGATGTTATACCCCAGCAGTGATTATTTTGATGATAAAGGAATTCACTTCATACTTTTTAAAAAATCATGACATGAATGTTTAACATTTTGGATGGGAGTATATTTGTGGCTTAGCTTTTTTAAAAATACTTTTAAAATATTTTTTGACAGAGAGATAGTGGGTGTGTCAGGGCCTCTAGCTGCTGCAAACAAACTCCAGACGCATGTGCCACCTTGTGCATCTGATTTACCTGGGTCCTTTAGCTTTTCAGGCAAACGCCCTAACCACTAGTGGCTTAGCTATTAAAATGACATGTCTCGTGAAAATTTTTTGAGTGAACTATTTTAATAGGCCAATATCAAGATAAAAAATGTGCCACTTAATAAAGTACTCAACTAGCCTATCTTCCTTTTGCCTAAAATGCTATTACTAAGTCAGTAAGACATTTTACAGGTTGCCACATTCACATGATAAGTCCTTCTTTTAATACTTCATCTTAATTTACCCCAAAAGATTATTTTGAGTGCACCACCAAGCCTGGCCTTCAAAAGAGTTTTTTAAAGTTTCACATTCATCGTCCTAATTTCCTCCTTCCCAAGATGACTCAAACTAATTTGAGGAAGGAAAAAAAAAAGTCAAGATTAAGAAGTAATATGATGGTTCATGCCTGTAATTAGAGCACTGGGGAGGCAGAGGCTGAGGATTCACTGCAAGTTTGAGACCAGCCTGGGCTACATAGTGAGTCATTGTCTCAAAAGATAATGATAAAGGTATTAACTGGGCAATTGTCTACAATATTATCCTTACTAACTGGAACGCTTTTTGCTTTCTAGCATAACCAAAATGAAATTGAAGGCCTAGCGTGAGTCTTAAAAGATTCCCTCCACCATTATCTTTCAGCATGTCCCAGCAATTTCTATGAGTACTGTCAATTTGATTCTTAGGATGCTCTAGTGGTTTGATTCAGGTGTCCCTCATAAACTTAGGTGTTCTGACTGCTAGGTTCCCAGCTGATGGAGAATTGGGGATTAACGCCTCTTGGAGGCAGTGTATTGTTGGGGGCGGACTTATTATAACATTATAACCAGTGTCCCTTGCCAGCATTTGGCACCCTCTCCTGTTGTCCACCTGATGTTGGCCAGGAGGTGATGTTCACCCTCTGCTCATGCCATCATTTTTCCCTGCCATTGTGGAGCTACCCCTCGTGTGTCTGTAAGCCAAAATAAGCCCTTTTTTCCCAAAAAACTGCTCCTGGTCGGGTGATTTTTGCCAGCAATGCGAACCTGATTGCAATAGATGCTTTTGTTACATTTTATAATCTCATGTAGGGTCCTTCCTGATTCTTTAGAAACAACCGTTAATATATGGGACATTGTTTTCAGAACCTCCTTATCTGAATCCGTGCCCCTGGGTAAAAACCTTTTTCATGTCAAAAGTGATTTGGCTCAGTGGTAAAAAGCGCTTGTTTGTAAACCCATGTTTCTACTCCCCAGCGCCCACATGAAGCCGGTTGCACAAAAGTGGTGGGTGCATCCGGAAACTCCTGTGGAGTGGCAGGAGGCCCTTGCATACCCATTCTCACATTGTCCCCCTTTTCTATTGGCAAATAGGAATGTTTTTGTTTTGTTTTTAAAAGTAATGAGGCCGGGCGTGGTGGTGCACACCTTTAATACCAGCACTTGAGAGTCTGAAGTAGGAGGGTTGCTGTGAGTTCGAGGCCAGCCTGAGACTACATAGTGAATTCCAGGTTAGCCTGGGCTAGAGCGAGGCCCTACCTCAAAAAAAAAATAAATAAATAAATTAGAATTCGCCGAAGAATGAGAGGTTTCACTCATCTGATAAAATTTCAAATAGCAACGTTTACGTGGCCAGGATTTTTCTATGTGCAAATAGTACCTATTCAAAGGTAGAAGTTAGTATGATCCTTTCCAGTTGCAGTGTCCTAAAGAGAAATAGTTTCCTGTTAACTGGCTTTCTCTAATTCATGCCGATGAACGGCAGAGCCAGAGTTTCACTTTTTCAACTGGCTCCCTCAACCCTTCAGAGACTTGCAGTTCGGTCCGCTATGTAGGCTATCCCTTCGGACCTCAAGCATGCAGGAAATCTGAGGCCCTGCACCTGGGACAAACGTCTGTCCCCACCCTACGCAAAACCCGGTCAGGACCCCGCTTTCTCCTAGCACGCCCTGGCCGTGAGATGGACAGCTCCTCTCTGCTCAATGCCCATTGACTAAAGTGCACGCCTCTCATCGCACTGGGGCGGAGCAAGCGCGGGGGGGGGGGGTGCTTTCCCCGGCGCGAGGCGATGACGTCACAGAGAGGAGCGGGGCGCCTGCGCTAGCTCGCCGCGGAGTGTGTGCGGAGCTCCAGAGCGGCCTGCGGGCGGGAGCGTCGCCATGACCGTGTGTCAGTTCTTCCTTCAAGGCCGGTGCCGCTTTGGAGACCGCTGCTGGAACGAACATCCGGGTGCCCGCGGCGCGGGCGGGGCTCGGCCGCCGCCGGCGTCCCAGCAGCTCTCAGGTAATCGCGGGGCCCGCGCTGGCGGCGGATGTTGAGCAGGTGACTGGGTGCCATGGGGAGCCCCGGGTGGGCTGTTAGAAGCGGGCGCGGTCCACACCGTCTCGTCCCGAAAAGGCGGCGCGTGGGAGAACTCGCGTGTGTCAGCCCAGAGTCCCTGCTGTCCTCGCCCTCTGTCCGTGGGCACAGGCTCTTTGGAATTGTTGTGCCCAGACCCCTGACCAGGAGCCAAGATCCCCGGTCACCCAGAGGACCACCACAGAAGCCGAGACACTCGAATGTAAAAGCAACAGGTTTCTTTTAATGTCAAGCTTAAGCAGGGACTCTATCCACACAGACCGAGGCAGCGGGAGTGGGCCAGGGCCCCGACCTTCTAAAAGTGGGGGTTTATAAAGGAAAAAGAGCGGGAAGGGGACAAAGGGGCTACATCACATTGTATCTTTTAAAATAATTGCTCCCAAGAGGGTGCGCGCGGGAACATTTCTAGTTGCTCATCTCTGGTCAGCAGACTGCTTGCAGAACCTATCTTTTGCAAGAGGCCAGAGGCCCCCACCGCTAAGTATTTCTGGAATGTCCTGTTGAGCAAGGGAGCATGAGTTACTGAAGCAAAGTAGTCCGCTAGTTCCTTATCTAAGCCGAGCCAGGGCTCCTCCTTTGTTCACAATGATTTGTCCTACAATGGCAGAGCCATTGTTTAATTATTTCCGCGTTATTTCTTTTGGGTCTCTCAGGAATGAGCTTGGTGGGGAGCGCATGGACCTGCTTCCTAAGAGGTCAGACCTTAAGCCAGTAGTGCAGCACAAAAGGAGGTTTTGTTTGTTTTTAAAGTTTTGTGGGGAAGAGAGAGAGAGAACAAGCTTGAGCACAGCAGGGCCTCTTGCCACTGCAAACGGACTTTAGAAGCATGCGCCTCTTTATGACTCTGACTTTACGTGGGTGCTGGGGACCCGAACCTGGGTCGGTAGGCTTTGCAGGCAAAGTGCCTTCAGCCATTGTGCCACCTCTCCAGCCCGGTGGCATAGGATTTTGATCTCAGCACTCCGGAGGCAGAGGTAGGATGTTGTGAGTTCGAGACCAGCCTGGGCTAGAACGGGACCCTACCTCGGGGAAGAAAAAAAAAGCGAGAGAGAATTTACTTTCTTAGAATTTCAGAATTGCCATGAGTTGCTTTCTTTTTTCCTTCTCTAAGGCTATTTATGTAATACTTTATGTTGTGTGGTGGTTCCATATCTGACCTCTGTCAACTGCCTTTTTGTATCATCTGAAATTTTTGTTTAGTGAAAAATAGTCCAAGCCAAATATTAGGACACAGGTTCTGATAAATTTGAATTTGTTCCCATGAACAAATTTACTTTCTAATTACTACATTTAAAGTAAGCCTCCAGAGACTGTAAATGCTGAACAGGTAAATTTATGGATGAAAAATAAAATGTAAATATTTAGTAGATGAGTAGTGAATTTAGCTCCTAGAAAAAGAATACTGTTAAACTTAGCCGGGCTTGGTGATGAACATCTTTAATCCCAGCATGCCAGAGGCAAACATAGGAGTATTGCTGTGAGTTCCAGGCCAGCCTGGGACTACAGAGTGAAATCAAGTTCATCCCCTACCTCAAATCCCACCACCACCACCACCAAAAAAAAAAAAGAATATTGCTAGAATTACAACCTCAAACAATGATGAAAGCCAAATGGATACAAAAGGATTTGTGTGATTTCCCCAAAAGAATAAGTATCATTAGCTGTGACTTCACAGATCTACTTTATTTTTCTCTTTGGAGTTATCCAGTACTTGAGAGTTGACGAACTTTCATAACTGGGCATACCTCCTGTCATTCAAGACTATAGAGTATTGACCTTTTGGTTTAGTTGAAACTCATGCAGTGTTAGAATCTCATAGAGGCTAGGCATGATGGTGCACGCCTTTAATCCCAGCACTCAGGAGATAAAGGATCTCTGAGTTCAAGGCCAGCCTGGGCGAGAGTGAGACCCTACCTCTAAAAACCGTAAAAGGAAAAAAATCTCAGAGCAATTCAATGCACTTCATTCCCATATTAATGAACTCTGTAATCTGTTTATGAAAGGTTGATATGTATGATCATGTTCCCAGCGGGAAGACTGAGATAAATTGACTTACTATTCGTGCATAGAATTGTCTTCTTTGATCACGGTCTCTTTTTTTCACTTTGCTAACATATAGGACCCAGTGGGAAAGCAAAGTGACAAAAATACACCTTTTACTTCCTTCAGTACTAGGCTCAGACCATTGCCTTGAGCATGCTAGACAAATGGCTCTACCACTGAGCTATACCCCCAACCTGAAAACAGCTTTTTATTCTAAGGAAGCTTATGATTTAGGGTACCCTCTGCTCAACCCATGAACAAGCAGTTTAATAAGCCTGTGTCAGCTAAGCAAAGCAATGCCTCTTTCTATGAATTTTCAGTTTTCTCAATCTTTCTTTTTTTTTTTTTAACAATGTGGTTAGGTCATTATGTGCTTTGCTGTTATGTCACTCTATACATCAGAAAGGAAGAGGCTTTCATTTAAAACAGGTGGAAATTTAGTGCTTAGGTAAGTCTTTGTATAAATCATAGGCAGAAGAGTTTTAAAAAGAACTTAGCAATAAAATTATTCTCTTACTGGTTTTTGTTTGTTTGTTTTAGCTAGTAACAGGCGTGGGTGGAATGCCTCCAGCCAGAGATACTCCAATGTCATCCAGCCATCCAGTTTCTCCAGATCCACACCATGGGGTGGCAGCAGAGGTCCAGACCAGGCATCCTTTGGCTCTTCTACCGGCAGCGGCTTTGGAGCGGCCCAGCGCCCTTTTGCCTCATTGAGCTCTGGAGACCAGGATGAGCAGAAACTCCTGTAAGCCTTAAGGAAAATCACTTTTTCCAAGTGTCTGTAGTGTTTCCTTTATAAAATAAGTACTCAGTGGTTTAAAAAGAAAAATCACCCTTGATCCTATTACTCAGAGCTAACCACAGTTTCACAGTTATCATCCTAAACTATATTTTACTTACTAACATATCTGTCCAAATTAGTAGCATGTGTTCTTAGGATTAATTGAATTTTTCCACTTCATATGATAGCAGTGCATATGTGAATAGTTAAGATTAATTCTACTTAAGTTCATTGTAAATTATGGGTTCTTTATAATTATTGGGTAATTCAAAACAACTTAAGATCTTGGAGATCACTTATGACTCACTTATTTTTCTTATAAGCTTCTTTCAGCTATCCTACACAGACTGATTTTGTTTTAGTTACTTCATTATTATGTAGTAGATTCCCTGCTATTTCTTAAAATAGAGTGAAATCCAGAGCAACGCTTGGCTATCTGTAATGTTACTTAGCTCCTGGCTCCCACTGTACTAACTAGTCTTTGACTTCTCATTACAAAAGTAGAGCCAGTGATAAATATTTTGAGCTATGTCCCATATACAATTCATTTTTGGTTTTGATGGTGGCCTTCACACATACTGGGCAAACATCAACTTTTTTTAAAAAGTAATTATTTATTTATTTATTTGAGAGAGAGAGAGAAGTAAAGAAAGAGAGAGAGAAATGGGGAGAATGGGTACACTGATGCCTCTAGCCACTACAAACAAACTCCAAGACATGTGCCACCTTGTGCATCTGGCTTACGTGGGTACTGGGGAATTGAACCTGGATCCTTATTTATTTATTTGTTAGAGACAGCGGAGGGCAGGGAGAGAGAGTGAGAATGGACATGCCAGGGCCTCTAGCCACTGCAGACGAACTCCAGATGCATGCACTACCATGTGCACCAGGCTTATGTGGGACATGGAGAATTGAACCTTGGTTGTTAGGCTTCGCAGGCATGCACCTTAACTGCTAAGCCATCTCTCTAGCCCCTATGCATCAACTTTTCAATGAGAAAAAGGTAAGGCTTTCCTATATTTGTTATGATCCTGTTTAACAACAGTATTCTCTATGATATCTACCATGTTATTGTCATATTCTAAATTAAGAGAAACTTTAAAGCTAATTCTATCCATGGGTTTGTCATAAATTAACTGTTAAACACATTTGTTTTCCCACATTGAAAAATGGAAGGATTAAGCAAAACAGTTTCTGAAATCTTGTTTTGTTTTGTCTTGTTTTTCAAGGTAGGGTGTCACTCTAGCCCAGGATGACCTGCAATTTACTGTGTGGTCTCAGAGTGAACTTGAACTCACAGTGATCCTCCTATCTCTGCCTCCCAAGTGCTGGGATTAAAGGTGTGAGTCACCACGCCCAGCTTAGTTTCTGAAATTTTATGACCCACTTTTACAATTTCATGGTTCTCTATCAGCTAGGTAGTACTTTCTGTTGTTCCTAGTCACATGATCAGTGATGTTTATGATAATGGGCCAAAAAAGGGGAAAGTGGGCTGGAGAGATGGTTTAGCAGTTAAGGCACTTGCCTGCAAGGCCAAAGGATCCAGGTTTGATTCCCCAGAGCCCTCATAAACCAGATAAACAAGGGAGCATGTGTCTGGAGTTCATTTGCAACTGCTGGAGGCCCTGGCATGCCCATTCTCTCTCCCTCTATCTGCCTCTTAACCCCCCCCCCCACAACTAAGTAAATAAATGAGCCATGCATAGTGACGCACACCTTTAATCCCAGCACCCGGAAGAAAGAAAGAAATGGTTAGGTTAGTATTGTTGTCTTACTATAGTTTAGTTCTTTCCCAAAGCCATAGTATGCTGACCATCCTTACATATATTGGTTAATGGTTCAGTGAATTAGAAAATCATTACTATTACTTACTCTGACAGTATATATATATTTTGTGGTTGTTTTTGAGATAAATTCTCGCTATGTAGCCCAGGCTAGCCTCAAATTCCAGATCCTCCTATGTAACCTCCCAAGTGCTGGGATTATAGCTATGAGCCACCAGACCTAGCTTGTACTTCCTATTTCTATAAGCCTCTGATTAAAGAAGATTCTCAAGAAGATATAATGGAAACAATATGAATTTATTAAAATTCAAATCATTGAACATAAATAAGAAATGTTAACAAGCAAGTGAAAACAGGATCCTTCACTCATTTTTTTCATTTGTTGTTCCTGGTTTTTTTCAGGGAAGGAATTGTAAAAGACGTAGAGGTTTGGGAATCATCAGGGCAGTGGATGTTTTCAGCTTACTCACCGCTCAAAACGCAACCTCCTGTTGCAGGTAACCGAAATGGGTGGGTTGTTGAGTTGGTTTTTGTGGGATGCTGGGAATCTAACCCATGGCCTCACACTTGTTAGACGGAAATTCTACCATTATAAGCCCAGCCTGGCAATTGTATTTTTCAAAATCTATTCTAAAAATATTACTTTCTAAAATCAAGACCCATACTAAATACAGAAGTTAGTTACAAACTTAGTTGCAGTTAGAGTTTGAACATTATCAATATCCAAGTACTTTAGCAAAATTGTATGCTTCAGAGATTGAGGTCAGAGAATGTAGTTCTTTTAAGATGTATCATCCTCCAAAACAATAAGGAAAATGGGAGTCCAGTTTCATAAACCTAGGGGGAGGCTATTTCGTGCTTCACTCTGTGTGAACCATCAGACCCTCCTGGCTGCCTGCAGTGAACAGAAGAGTCACACATCCTACTCGCCACGTAAGGCCGTGGTTGTCAGGTTCTGTTTGTTCTTGCTTCTATTGTGAATAGTTATTTGAGCAGGGCATGGTGGCACACACCTTTAATCCCAGCACTCAGGAGGCAGAGGTAGGAGAATTACCGTGAGTTTGAGGCCACCCTGAGACTACATAGTGAATTCCAGGTCATCTAGCCTGGAGTGGGACCCTACCTCAAATAAAAAAAGAGAGAGAAAAGAAAGAAAATAATGCAGGGTGGGGCAGTGGCCTAGCAGTTAAAGTCATTTGCTTGCAAAGTCTGCCACCTGGATTCAGTTCCCCAGTATGCACATAAAGCCAGATGCACAAAGTTGTGTGTGCATCTAGAGTTCATTTGCAATAGCAAATCCACCTAGTGCACCCACTCTTTCTGTCTGTGTGTCTCTCTCTGCAAATAAATAAAAATGCTTATAAAAGAAAGAAAATATGGAGCTGGAGAGATGGCTTAGCAGTTTAAGACACTAACCTGTGAAGCCTAAGGACCTGGGTTTGATTATCCAGTTCCCATGTAAGCTAGATGCACAAGGTGGTGCATGCATCTATAGTTTTTTGCAGTAGCTAGAAGCTCTGGTGCATCCATTCTTTCTTTCTCTCACTCTTACTCTGCCTCTATCTCAAATACATAAAATAAATTTTTTTTTTCATGATAAACCTTTAGTCAGTTGAAGTATTAATGCTTAAGTATTAAAGTCTAATCAGTTCAGAGGTGAATCTAATGCCTACTGCCCTAAAGTAGTGGTTCTCAAAATGTGGAAGATAGAGCTCCAGACAGGGTCGCCGCATAAATGTAAGGCATACATTTTAAATTTAAGAGCAGCAAAGAATAATATTTTCAATATATGGTATCCCGTGTAATATGTCTGATATTTAAGTTTACCTAGACAACTTAGGATTTTTATTTGCTAAATCTGGCCATCCTATCCCCTGAGACTTCAGGTATGAGTCAAAGATGTTTTTATATTTAGGCACTAATTGCTTTACACTGTCTCTGTATACATTTGTGCTGTCAGTACAAGAGCATTGTTGAGCAAAGCTGCTTTGTTTACATCTTGCATGAATCAAGGTGACATCAACCTGGTAGACTATAGTAATCACATAAAGAAAAAAAATTATTTTGTTTGCTTTTTGTTTTGTTGAGGCAGGGTCACTCCAGTTCATGTTAATCTGACTCACTCTATAGTTCAGACTGGCCTAGAGCTCATGGCAATCCTCCTACCTCAGCCTTCTGGGTAGTGATTATAGGCGTGAGCCACCACATCCAGCTAAAGAAAATATATATATATTTTTTAATGTTTTCAGGGTAGATTTCAGTCTAGCCCAGGCTGATCAGAATTCACTTTGTACTTTCAGGGTAGCCTCATGGTGACCCTCCTGCCTCTGCCTTACAAGTGCTGGCATTAAAGGCGTGCACTACCATGCCAGGCTAAAAAATTTTAGATGCTGTTTTAACTTAATGAAGGGGTAAAATTTACACAACTTGATGTGGTTTAAAAAAAATGATTAATCTTGTTAAAACTTGGCCCTAGAAGTTGGAGAGGTGGCTCAGTAGTTAAAAGTGCCTGTTTGCAAAGTCTGATAGCCCTGGTTCAGTTGCCTACTTCCACATAAAGCCAGATGTACCAAGTGGTTCCTGCATCTGGAGTTGTCGGCAGTGGCAGGAGGCCCTGACACACCTCTACTCACTCTTTCTGTCTGCCACGTCTCTGTGTCTCTCAAATAAATAAAAATATTTAAAAAACAAAAAACCAGTCTAGAGGGATGGCTTAGCAATTAAGGCACTTGGCAGTGAAGCTGAAGAACCCAGGCTTGAGTCTCCGATACCCATGTATAGCCAGGTGCACAAGGAAACTCATGTCAAGTTCATTTGCAATGGCTAGAGGCCTTGGCATATCCTTCTTCATTCATTCTCTCTCTGCCTCTGTCTCTTTCTCTTTCTCAAATAAATGATATTAAAAATAATTTTAGGGAGCCGGGCGTGGTGGCGCACGCCTTTAATCCCAGCACTCGGGAGGCAGAGGTAGGAGGATTGCCATGAGTTCAA
Source organism: Jaculus jaculus (assembly GCF_020740685.1). Taxonomy (NCBI): domain Eukaryota; kingdom Metazoa; phylum Chordata; class Mammalia; order Rodentia; family Dipodidae; genus Jaculus; species Jaculus jaculus. Next base: position 35,936,641 of record NC_059117.1, read on the forward strand.
GGTCACCCTGAGATGACAGAGTTAATTCCAGGTCAGCCTGGACCAGAGTGAGACCCTACCTCGAAAAACAAAAAACAAAAACAAAAAAAAAAATTTAGGGCTGGAGAGATGGCTTAGCGGTTAAGCGCTTGCCTGTGAAGCCTAAGGACCCCGGTTCGAGGCTCACTTCCCCAGGTCCCACGTTAGCCAGATGCACAATGGGGCGCACGCGTCTGGAGTTCGTTTGCAGAGGCTGGAAGCCCTGGCGTGCCCATTCTCTCTCTCTCCCTCTATCTGTCTTTCTCTCTGTGTCTGTCGCTCTCAAATTTAAAAAAAAAAAAAATTTTAAGCCAGGTGTGGTTGGCACACGCCTTTAATCCCAGCACTCGGGAGGCAGAGGTAGGAGGATTGCCGTGAGTTCAAGGCCACCCTGAGACTACATAGTGAATTCCAGGTCAGCCTGGACTACATTGAGACCCTACCTTGGAAAACCAAAAAAAAAAAAATGTGAGTGCACATATACATACATATATATATATATATATATATATATATATACACACACACACACGCACACACACATACATACATACACACACACACACACACACACACACATACATATACATACATTTACAAAAATACAACCTTGGCCCTTATGTATTTCTGTGAGACAAAATGGGAAGCACATAAAAAATGTAGTTTTGAGCCAGGCATGGTAGCACATGCCTTTAATCCCATCACTCAGGAGGCAGAGGTAGAAGGATCACCAAGAGTTCGAGGCCAGCCTGAGACTACATAGTGAATTCCAGGTCAGCCTGACCTAGAGTGAAACCCTACCTCGAAAAACCAGAATTTTAAAAACGTAGTTCTGGTAGGAGGAGATGGCTTAGTTGGTAAAGTGCTTCCTTCACAAACATGAGAACCTAAGCTTGATCCCTAGTGCCCACATAAACAAATGCTGGGCATGGTGACACACAGTCCCAGTGCTTAGGAGTCCCTGGAGAAGCATAGCCCTGGAGCTCACTAGCTAGGCAGTCTAGCGTAATTGTAAGCGCCAGGCCTCAGTGAGAAACGCTGTCTCATAGGACGTGGACGGCATTCCTGAGGATGATTCCCGGGGTTGTGCTGTGGCTTATATGTTCATGTACACACACACATGTTCTAAAAATGAATGAAGTAAATAAAGTGAGTCTGTCATTTCAAAGAAAAACCTTGGTTTCCTGCCATGACTAAACTTAAACTTTCTAGCAAAAATTAGGATTTGGGGGCTGAGGAGATAGCTCAGAGGCTAGAGGCACTTGTTTGCAAAGCCTGCCAGCCTGGGTTTAATTCCCCAGTACCATATAAACCCAGATGCACAAAGTGGCACAGATGTCTGGAGTTCATGTGCAGTGGCTAGAAGCCCTGTCATCCCCATTCTCTCCCTATCCTTTCTCACAAATAATTTTTTTTTTTTAAATTTTAAGTAGGATTTTGGAAAGTGAATTTTCCATGAGCCCAATAGCTTCCCAGTATTCAAAGGTTCTTCTGATGAAACCAGTGGCAACATTGCTATATGTATTGGTTTTATGTTATTCAGTAGCCTGTGCCCATTAAGCCCAGTATTTCAAAGGACCAGTGTGCAGTATATAAAACTGTGCATAGGGCTGGAGAGATGGCTTAGTGGTTAAAGCATTTTCCTGCAAAGCCAAAGGATCCTGGTTTGATTCTCTAGGACCCACATAAGCCAGATGCACAAGGTGGTACATGGATCTGGAGTTCATTTACAGTGGCTGGAGGCCCTGTTGCACCCATTCTCTCTCTCTCAAATAAATAAATAAATATATTTTTTTTTAACTATGCATAGCTGAAAATCTTTTTTAAGTACAAGATAAGCTGGTATTAAACAGTATAGGTTTCAAAATTTTTTCTCTTAATTTTGAAATTTTTCTGATAACATTAGCCTGTTTTCTTGTCTATTACCTCTAGCCTTACTTCCAAAATTGCCAGTATTTATTTTAAAGATTCCAATTGGTTCCTTACTTCAGGTTTTACAGACATTTCACCAGAAGAGTTGAGGCTTGAATACCATAACTTCTTAACCAGCAATAACTTACAGAGTTATGTAAGTTTGTTTCCTATTCATCTACATCAATAGCAAATTGGCTGTCAGTTACTGTTTTCTGTTTCTAGTGGCTTGCTTGTTTTTTGGCAAAGTTGGTGAGGACTTTCAGGTTAACATCTTTTTTATTTTTTGTAGATTTTCTTTGACATTGGTTATCTAAATTGATGATGATATAGTTTGACTATTGTAATTACAAAAATCACTGTTTTTGTTACAAGTTACTTATCGGTCAGTCCCGGAAATCATGATGAAACATTTCATTATTTGACAGCATTTCTGGAGCATATGTTAGTGAAGATCCCATGGTGGGTGCTAGAGGAACAAAGTTTAGTAAGCTTCAGTCTGTTACATAGATTAACATCTTCATATATCAAATATCAAAAAACTAAGTGAGGTACCTGAAGGAAATGATACTGTTCTGTTGTCTGCCATCATGAAAATGCATCTAGTATACATGTCCTATCCAAATACAACAAATTATGATGCCAGGTGATGGACAAGAAGCAAGAGAACAGGGAGAGGTAACGAGCTAAGGATCTGTGGCGACAGCTGGCGTGTCTGTGACTAAGGCCAGGGTGTCTGTGACGAGGGCTCGAGTGTCTTTGGCGAATAGCAGATTAAACATTCAGTACTGAATTACTGTTTTTCTGTCCTTTTCAGCTCAATTCTGTCCAACAGTTAATAACTCAATGGAAGAATAGGATAAATCAACTGAAAACTATAAATAAGTCAAACAGAGTAGCTTTGGTGAGTATTGGGGTTTTCTTCAGGGAAGTGTCATACCAATTGCATTTTATTTTGTTTTGTTGCTTTTTGAGACAGGCTATCACTGTCTAGCCCAGGCTGGTCCTGACCTGGCATCAGTTTCCCTACCTCAACCTCCTCAGAGCTAGAATTATAAGCATGTGCCACCACTGGCTTTCTCCTGTTTTTTTGTTTGTTTTGTTTTTTTAAACAGAAGATACTTCACTTTGGATCTGGAAAGCAAAACAAAGCAAACATTTTCAAGATGTCACCATTTAGAGTTGAAGCCTTAGAATTGTTTCTGTCTGTTCTCCAAAAAAAGCAGGGACAAGGACAGTTATGCTGTCTGTGTGTGTTTAATGCATATGTGTGTGTGCATGTGGAGGCCAGAGGGCAAGCTCAGGTGTTTTTCCTCAGGAATGCTGCCCACTTTTATTTGAAAGGTTTCTCATTGGCATGGAGCTGTCTAACTAGGTTTGGCTGGCTGGTCAGCAAGCCTCGGGGATGCACCTGTCTCTTCCTTCTCAGCACTAAAATTATAGCTGCACTGTACCATGCCTGACCTCATGTCCTCATGCTTACAAAACAAGCACTTGACTAAGCGAGCTAACTCCCCAGGCTCCACAATTATGCGTTTTAAAATTTATTTTTAGGGCCTGGAGAAATGGCTCAGCAGTTAAAGGCTGGCCTTGAACCCACAGTAGTCCTCCTACCTCTGCCTTCTGAGTGCTAAAATTAAAGACATACACCACCACACCCGACTTCAAATTGATTTTTAAGATACTATGGGGCTGGAAAGATGCTTTAGTGGTAAAGCACTTGCCTGTGAAGCCTAAAGACCCTGGTTCAAGGCTTGATTCTGCAGGACCCACATAAGCCAGATGCACAAGGTGACACATGCATCTGGAGTTCCTTTGCAGTGGCTGGAGGCCCTGCAGCACCCATTCTCTATTTATCTGCCTCTTTCTCTTTCAATATCTCTCTCTCTCTCTGTCCAAATACATAAATAAAATTTTTTTAAGAAAAGATACACTGGGCGTGGTGTCACACGCCTTTAATCCCAACACTTGGGAGCCGGAGGTGGGAGGGTCACCGTGAGTTCAAGGCCTTCCTGAGAAAACACAGTGAATTTCAGGTCAGCCTGGGCTAAAGTGAGACCCTGCCTACAAAACAAAACAAAACAACACAAAAAGGAGATGAGGAGCCGGGCGTGGTGGCGCACGCCTTTAATCCCAGCACTCGGGAGGCAGAGGTAGGAGGATCGCCGAGAGTTCGAGGCCACCCTGAGACTACATAGTGAATTCCAGGTCAGCCTGAGCCAGAGTGAGACCCTACCTTGAAAAACCAAAAAAATAAAATAAAAGGAGATGATAAAAAAAGATAACCATGGAGGGGCTGGAGAAATGGCTTAGCACTTAAGGCACTTGCCTATGAATCCTAAGGACCCAGGTTCAGTTCCCCAGTACCCACGTAACTCAGATGCACAAGGTGGCACATGTGCCAGGAGTTTGTTTGCAGTGGCTAGAGACCCTGGCATGTCCATTTTCTCCCTCTTTCTCTCTCGAGTAAATAAATACATAAATATTTTTAAAAGATATTATTGGGACTTCTAAATGAGGGAAGCTGTATTTTTTCTTTAGTAGGAAGAGTCAATAAAAGGTTTTTGGGGGGGCCCTGAAGTGATGGCTCAGCAGTTAAGGTGCTTGGATGCAAAGCCTAAGAACCCAGGTTCGATTCCCCAGGACTCATGGAATGCTGGATGCACAAGGTGCTGCCTGTGTCTGGAGTTACTTGGCAGTGGCTAGAGACCCTGGCACACCCATGCTCTCTATATATGTGCCTCTTTCTCTCTAATGTAAATAAATATAAATATAAAAAGGAAGAAGAGCACAGACACTATCAAGGTTGTCCTTTGACCCCTGCACACATACATACACACACAATGATTTTTTTTAATATATTTTATTATCTGGGTGTGGTATTGCACACCAGCACTCAGGAGGCAGAGGTAGGAGAATTGCCATGAGTTCAAGGCTACCCTGAAACTCCATAGTGAACTCCAAGTCAGCCTGGGCTAGAGTGAGACCCTACCTTGGAAGAAAAAATATATATGTGTGTGTGTGTATGTATGTATGTTTATTTATTTATTTGAGAAAGAGATAGGAGAGAGAATGGGCATGCCAGTGCCTCCAGCCACTGCAAACCGACTCCAGATGCATGCACCCCCTTGTGCATCTGGCTTACATGGGTCCTGGAGAGTTGAGCCAGGATCCTTTGACTTTGCAGACAAATGCCTTAACTGCTAAGCCATCTCTCCAGCCTGATTTTTTGAATTTTTATAAGTTGAAAGGCTATTAAGACTTAGGGGCTGGATATTAAAGGCAATTTGCTTCACAAACCTGCAGAACTGGGTTCAATCCCCTATACCCACACAGCTGGCACACTAGTCTGTAATTGCACCTATGGCAATGGGTGGTAGGACCAGGAGTCTGCCAACGCTTGTGGGTCAGATAGTCTGTCCTTCCCAGAAACAAAACAAGACCCTGAGGTGGTTCTCTGAGCACAGGCACTGTGACATAATTCTACTCACACAAAATAAAAATAAATAAAAGATTTCAACTGGCAGGGAGAAAAGAGCATAAAGTGTTGTTAGAGAATAAGAACTATTGAATGGATTTTCATAGTATACTTTTTTTGGTGGGGGGTGCATGTTGAGTCAGGGTTTTACTCTAGCCCAGGCTGGTCTTGAACTCACAGCAGTTCCTCCTATCTCAGCTTATTTATATTAGGCAATAGTATATTTTATACAATATTATATCCTATCCTTTGCATGATCGCATTAAGGGATTTTTCTATTTAAAATTTAACTTCACCTAGTTAAATGCACACTTTTCATTGTAAATAGTAAAGAAAAGGCGTTTGAAAATTACTCATCACCACTGCATTGCCTGCTTGTTTTTCAGCTTCCTAACTTAAACAATGGAGTAAACCAAGCAGCACCTGCACTTGGATTTGGAAGTACACAAGCAAGAATGTTTGGGTCATCAGGTAAGAGAGCACTATGCAGGTCTGCACTGATTCAGGAAAGTAGAATTTTGTAGGTCCCAACTTAGGAACCCTAAAATCACCTTTGTGTGTACGTTTGTGTGTTCGTGTTTGAGTTCAGACGTGTGTGCCATGCGGGGGTGGGGGTCAGAGGACAACTTTGAGGCGTTGGTCCTCACTTGGCCTCGTTTTGAGGCAGGGTCTCATCTCCTTGTACCTCTCTGCTGTGTTCACCGCATTAGCTGGTCTATAGGCTTCAAGGAAATTCTATCTCTGCCTTCTCGTCATCAATGCGCCAGGATTACAAAAGCCAAGCCCCCCCATAGCTTTCAGCTTTTTCCTGTGGGTTCTGGGGTACCAGGCTTGCCCGGCAAACACTTTGTTCATTATCCATCCCCTTAAGCCCCTGAATTACCATTTAAATTATTCTTGCAAATTTTGCCACCTTTTATAATGGATCTTGAAGGGCTTATCTCATCGAACAGTAGTGAAAGGCCGGCCAGAATAGGTGTGTGCTGTGAACAACATAGGCAGTGCTGAGCTTGTAGATGTAGAGCACATGCCTAGCTAGAGAATGGCATTTTCTCAAGAGCTCAGGAGGAAGCAGGCATGATGGGACACACCTGTCCATAATCCTGGTGTCCAGGAGGCTGAGGTGAACTTCAAGGTCAGCTTAGACTACATAACAAGACCCTGCCTCAAAAAAGTTTCACAGAGCCAGGTGTGGTGGCACACACCTTTAATCCCAGCACTTGGAGGCACTGTGAGTTCAAAGCCACCCTGAGACTACATAGTGAATTCCAGGTCCGTCTGAGCCAGAACGAGACCCTACCTCAAAAACAACAACAAAAGTTTCATGGGAATGTACAGTAGCAGTACCTTTGAGAACTTTGTCATTGCGTAGCTGTCAAGTGGCAGGTCTGGTGACAGGATTGCAAACCAAAAATGAAAGACCACCCTTCTGGTCCAGATTTCTCTTGGGTAAAGAAAAAAAATGACACTTAGTGAGGTTATTCTTACCTCTGTTTTTTTACTTTTTTTGTCCCACAAACTTCTCAACATCTAAACCTACCAGAAATAAGAAAAAGGAGTATGGGCTGGAGAGATGGCTTAGCGGTTAAGCGCTTGCCTGTGAAGCCTAAGGACCCCGGTTCGAGGCTCGGTTCCCCAGGTCCCACGTTAGCCAGATGCACAAGGGGGCGCACGCGTCTGGAGTTCGTTTGCAGAGGCTGGAAGCCCTGGCGCGCCCATTCTCTCTCTCTCTCTCCCTCTATCTGTCTTTCTCTCTGTGTCACTCTCAAATAAATAAATAAATAAATAATTTTAAGAAAAAAGAAAAAGAAAAAGGAGTAATGTGACTGTAATATTATTTTATATTATTATCTTAATTTCTGTCTGTTTTTGTAGGCAGCAGTAAGAGTGTTCAGAATTTTAGTTTTAAAACAAGCCCTGGATTTGCCCCTGCCACTTCTGGAAGTCCTTCTGTGTTTGGGACTCTCCCAGCATTGGGAGCGGTGCCTTCTGCTGGTTCTGCCGTCTCTGCCTCCACTCCAGCCTTTGGCTTTGGGAAGCCACAGATTACATCTGCTGCTTCATTTTCATTTAAGACTCCTGCAGCTTCTGGTTTTGGATCAGCCGGATTTTCAGCAGCTCCAACCTCCTTGGCAGGAAGCCCTTTTGGAGCTGCCATGGCTCTAGCCTTCGGAGGCGGCACTTCTGTGGCTGGCTTTGGCAGTCCTGGCTCTCAATCTCACACTGCTTTCTCCAAACCATCTAACAACATCTTTGGAAGTAGCAGCATTCCCACCTCTCTCCCAGTCTCAAATGTCATCAGTGCCACAGATAAAGTGTTATTCACACCCAAGGATCAACTAACACAAGAAGAACTAGAACAATTTCAATCCAAGAAATTTACTCTGGGAAAAATTCCATTAAAGCCACCACCTGTGGAGCTCATACATATTTAAAGCAACAGTTTCAAACACAGAAGAGGATGGCTTTAGCCACGCATGGTGGTACACTTATAATTTGGGAAGCTAAGGCAGGAAGATTGCTGCAAATTCAAGACCAGCCTGGCAAATAGCTGGCCAGCCAGAACTACAGAGTAAGAACCTGTTTTACAATGGAGGAAAAAACAATGTTTTTTAAAGAATTGAGGGATTTGTAATGTCAGGTGTCACATGAGGCTTCATGCTTGTGAAGCAAGTAAGTAGCTTGCATCTGAGCCATATCCCTAGCCTAAAGGTGGCTTTTTGAAATTGTCTTGAGTAGTTCATATGAAAATTGTGTGTGTGTGTGTATAAACACACATATATACATAAATATTTATGAGGAATATGTTTTCATAGTTATTTGGGGATTTTAAATTTTAACTTTTGTTAAACTTAGCCAAATGAAACAACTAAAAAAAAAACACAAACAAGGAAATCTTTATGTACTGGAATTATGAATGGAACTGAAAAATTGTGTGTAATGAATAAAGGAATTCTTTAATTCTATACCACCTTTCTGTCTTGCCTTTGAAAGTTGTGTGAGAGCCAGGCATGGTGGAGCATACTTTTAATCTCAGCATTTAGGAGACAGAGGTAGGAGGATCACTGTGAGTTTGAGGCCACCGTGAGACTACAGAGTGAATTCCAGGTCAGCCTTGCCAGGCTCCTCCCCAGCAGGCAGGTAGTGCTGAGGAGGGACCAGACCCGCTGGTTCCTCCCAAGGGGTTGAGGAAGAAGGGCTGAACGTCAGACGACTCAGACCCTCTCCTAGTCACCGGAGAACCACACTGAGTCGGAAGTCTTGTTGAAGCAGGAACTTGCTTTATTGTTACAAGCAGTTGCTCATATAATGTTGAGAACAAAAGTGGGGATTTTAGGATGGGGGGGCGGGGGGGATTAAGGGCCAATAGTAAACTGCAACTATTGAAATGATAATTGATAATTCCAACTGCTGCACGGAAGTAGCAGGCAAGAAGCCATTAGGAGTCTTGCTGAGTCCTAGCTGGCCAGAGACAGGTGGCCAAACTTTAGCTAGGCTCAGGAAGTTCCACTAGGCCTCACGCCCGGGTCTCTGAAGGCCCAACAAGCCTGAGCTAAAGTGAGACCTGACCTTGAAAAGAAGAAAGTCGTATGTGTTTGTATGTGGTTTGCTAAGGGTTCCTGCTCCCATCCTAAAGAGGCCCCGCCATTTAGTCCTATGACATTGGTGATTAGTTTCTGTATTGAATGGGGTAATGGCATTCACTCCGCCTAGCAGCTGATTACAGACTCCTTTAGGTCCCAGTTGAACTTGCCTTTGTGAAGTGCTCAGGAAATGACCCCATTAGTCCCAAATCATGTGGGATACTTGTCTCTATTATCCGGGTAAGGAACCAGATTATGGAACCTTACTATTGGGTTGGGGAGTGTATTAAGTATTTTGAATGATCCCTTAGACAAGTTTGGGGATCCTATTCAGCTGTATTTTCTACTTATATTTGATTTGTGAGTTTGTTTTAATTGTTGAAGTCTGTTTCCCATAATTTTAATGGGGCCCAAAATTGTTAATGCAAAGTGTCAGAAACATAAGTTGTGTGGCATAGCGGCACACACCTTTAATACCAGTACTTGGGAGGCAGAGGTAGGAGGATCACTGTCAGTTCAAGGCCAGCCTAGGACTTAAGACAATAAGTTCCAGGTCAGCCTGCTACAATGAGACCCTACCGTGAAGGAAAAAAAAGCACAAGTCAGTGAATTGCAATGAATTACTTAAAATATGAGACACTAAAGCAGTGATGCCCACAGGGTAGGATCTAGCTGTACACATCCATTCTGGTGTCTGCAGAAGACCAAGAACTCAACCCAGGCGAAAGGGTAGCAACGCTTTAGAAAATCGGACAGGTAATGAAGTGGCAGCAAGGAGCAGAGACAGACAGCCTTTCCAGATCCCTAGAGGGATTAAAAGGGAAAGGCAGCCACATCAAGGACATGCCACATCTGCATTTATCCAGTCAGCAAGAACTAATTCCAGAAAGCAAGCTAACCTTCATAGCTACCGCCAGAACTATCACCCAAGTGAGGAAATTAGCGTGCTTGTTTCTTTAGTCACAGAAAAGAGGTGAGCTGATTGTAAAGTGAGTTATTTCAAGTCTACAGTGTGGCTCAGTAGAGCTAGTGCTTCTCTTAAGAATAGTTATTTGAGCTGGGAAATGGAACCAGCCTAGATGTCCCTCACTCAACAGATGAGTGGATAATGAAGATGTGGCACATTTATACAATGGAGTTCTACTCAGCGGTAAAGAAAAATGAAGTTATGAAATGTGCAGAAAAATGGATGGACCTGGAAAGTATTATACTAAGTGAGGTAACCCAGGCCCAGAAAGCCAAGCGCCACATGTTCTCTCTCATATGTGGATCAGATGATTGGGCTTCTGCGTGAGAATGAAAATACTTAGTAGCAGAGGCCAGTAAGGTAAAAAGGAGACATAAAGGGTAGAGAAAGGAAGGGAGGAGGATACTTAATAGGTTGATATTGTATATATGTAATTACAATGATTGTAATGGGGAGGTAATATGATGGAGAATGGAATTTCAAATGGGAAAGTGTGGGGGTGTGGAGGGAGGGAATTACCATGGGATATATTTTATAATCATGGAAAATGTTAATAAAAATTTTAAAAAAAAGGCTACCTTGTGAAGCAGAGAGGGACTTGCTCCATTAAGCAAGTGAGCATGGGAAGGGGTCTAATGATGGGGACACTATTGGCCATAAGTTTGGAAATTGTAGAGATGTTTTAAATATATTTGTCATAAAGTTTACATGCTCTGTCAGAGTAGTGGCGGCTGTCCAGAAAAAAAAAAAAAAGTTATTTGAGCCCGGCACGGTGGCACACACCTTTAATCCCAGCACTTGGGAGGCAGAGGTAGGAGGATCGCTGTGAGTTCAAGGCCACCCTGAGACACCATAGTGAATTCCAGGTCAGCCTGGGCTAGACTGAGACCCTACCTCGAAAAAAGCAAAAAAAAAAAAAAAAAAAATAGTTATTTGAGCCGGGCACCGTGGCACACACCTTTAATCCCAGCACTCAGCAGGCTGAGGTAAGAGGATCACCACTAGTCTGAGGATATCCTGGGCTACAGAGTGAGTTCCAGGTTAGCCTGGGCCAAAGTAGAGGCCTCAAAAGCGTCACAGTAACTGGGCGTGGTAATCCCAACAGTGGATCCTTGAGGATCACTCCAGTCTGGACTAAAGACCCCACCTCAAAAAAAAAAGGGGGGGGGGGGCTGGAGAGATGGCTTAGCTAAAAGGAGGCTCTTGCCTGCAAAACCAAGGCACCCAGGTTTGATTCCCCAGGAGCCACGTAAGCCAGATGCACAAGGTGGCAACATGCATCTGAAGTTGACTTTTGCAACAGCTGAAGGCTCATTCTTTCTATCTGCCTTTCTCTCAAAGTAAATTAAAAAAAAAAAATCAAGCCAGGCATAGTAATCACATACCTTCCACCACTGATAAGGTGGAGTTAATTAGAACTGCACCATAAGAGTTAGGCACTTCTTCAAAAAAATTAAACAAATAAACCTAGTGAAACACGTTTTTAAATTCAATAAAGAACAACCTTAAAAAAAAAAAACCTTCCAGCAGAGGTAGTTAAATCATGACAGTTCCAAGGCTACAATTAGACTACATAGTGAATTACAGGTCATTCCGGAAGACAGCAAGACCCTACCTCAAGAATTAAAATTATATGTACAAAAAAGGAGGGGGGGGGAAGCGCTGGAGAGATGGCTTAGAGGCTAAGCGCTTGCCTGTGAAACCTAATTCATCAGGACTCAGGTAAGCCAGGTGAACCAAGAGACGCACAGATCTGTTGCTCCCAGACAAAAAAAAAACTTCTCAAAGTTCACAGTATTACTCTATTTTTAAAACCACACGGAAGGAAAAGGAACCCACTCAGACTGCATTCTCTCCCTCTTACTCTCCCGGGGGAGAAAAGAACGATCATCAATGGCAAAGGGCATCTGCACAGAGCAGCACCCAGGGCCAGCTTCACGCTCAGGAGAGAACACTGCACCTCCTCCTCGTGGTTTCCAGTGCTCTACACAGTCAGAGAAACTTCTCTAGTAAAAAACTATAGAAATGATCCCTGAAAGTATAGTCTTAACCTCAATGCCCTCGGCTTTCCGTACTGCAGGGAAGTCACTCGCATTTTGGTGACGGTGAGGTTTATATGTAGATTTTTTTTTTTTAATCTTCTTGGCAATGCCATATTTCAGTGTGCATTGTGGTGTGGGTTGAAAGGAACATCATTCATTACCGAAGTCACAGAATTGTGGAACTAGAATTTTTTAAGACATTTCGAGCTGTCACATTAATTAGCATACGGAGGCTGGCCAGCCAGTCATTAGCGGATTATTTCCGGCCCCTCCCCACTTCTACCTCTGAGCTCAGGTGACGCATCCCCTGCCTGCGGGGGGATGGAGCGCTGAGCCTATACTGGAGAGTCCGGACTTGCGCCCCCAAAACAAAACGTGAGTGGTTAGTAGACAAAGGCGGACTGGGATCCGTGGTTGAAGCCAGAAGGCCTTAGTGAGAGAGAAAGAAAAAAGAAGAAGAAAAAGAAGGCAAAAGCCAGGCTTTGAAAAACACAAAGACCTGGGCGTGGTAGCCCACGCCTTTAATCCTAGCACTAGGGAGGCAGAGGTAGGGGGATCTGTAAACTGAGTTTGATGCCAGTCTAAGAATGCACGGTGAATTCTAGGTCAGCTGGGGCTAGAGGGAAATCCTACTTCAAAAACCAAAAATAAGCCTGTGTGATACGCCTTTAATCCCAGCATTTGGGAAGTTGTGGTAGGAGGATTGCTGGGACTTCAAGGCCAGCCTGAGACTACATAGTGAATTCCAAGTCACCCTGGGCTAGAGTTGAGACCCTACCTCAAAAAAAAAAAAAAAAAAAAAAAAGGAAAAGAAAAAAATTAAATAAAATAAAAATAAATTTAAAAATAATAATAATAAAGCATGCCTTTAATCCCAGCACTTGGGAGGCTGAGGTAGGAGGATTGCTGTGAGTTCAATGCCAACCTGAGACTACATAGTGAATTCCAGGTCAGCCTGGACTAGATCGAGACCCTAGCTCAAAAAAGGGCAGAAGGGTCCCCCTCACCAGATCTAGTTTCATAATGGGAAAGGTGAGACCTGACAAAAATAATAGTTGTCAATGCTGGGAGATGGCTCAACAGGTAAGGGCATGAGGGCCCAAGATATCTTGATTCACCCTGAATTTGATTCTCCAACTAAGCATGGCCACACATGCCTATAACCCCAGTCTTGTGGGGAGCAAGTGAGAAGCACTGAGACTCACAAGGCAGTCAGTCCTGAAGTCTCCTAATGTTCCATTTCAACAGTTTCCCTCCATGTAGACCTTCAACTTACACTATGAGACCAAATGTGCAGACATAACTGATTCCTCATCAGACAGTTTTGATCAGCTGCATGTCACCTAAAATAACGGAAACTCAAGAGACAGTGCTTTTTCCCATCCAGTCATGAAGCCCACAGGTGAGTGGCCCAGATAGGCATCAGTGGCCTAGAGTGGAGAGGATGCACTTCTCGGTCCAGTCAGGCCCTGGTCCAGCCTTGGCAAGAGCACCAAGCTGTGGGTTTGGATGCCCAGGAAATCAAGAAAGGGATGAAGAGTGTGCTATCAGTTTCAGTCACCCCAAAAGAGAGGAGTTGGGGAAAGCAGGGCCTGGGGAGGAAGGGGCAGAGCTGAGTGACCAAAAAAAAGAAGTCTCTCAGGAGAGCCAGAAAGAAGAAAGTGACATTCCAAAGTCTTCTACTACTAGTGTTTTATGCCGGTGACACTGATATGTTTACTTGTTTGTTCCATCATTTGTCTAATATTTGTCCTCCCCCTCGGCCAATGCACAGCTATTAGCCCCAGGAATCCACTAATCTTTTCTTTAATATTTTACTTATTTGTTTATTTGAGAGAGAGAATGGGCAAACCAGGGCCTCTAGCCACTGCAAACAAACTCCAGATGCATGCACTACCTTGTGCATCTGGCTTACGTGGGTTCTGGTGAATTGAACCTGGGGTCCTTAGGCTTCACAGGCATGTGCCTTAACCACTAAGCCATCTCTCCAGCCCAAATCCACTAAATTTGACAACAGCCCAGAGACTGCAGTTAGTTAAACTTGGTGAATGAAAGGCGATTCCTCCTTGAACAAAGAAGCCTGCCTTTGCTACCAGGGACAATCAGCAGTCAAGTAGATTTTGTGGGATCCAGTCAACAAAATGACTAGCTTTAAACAAACAAATAAGTCTGAATCTAAAACATGGAAGAAGAAATATGCCTTTATTCCATGAGCTAGCCCAAGCCACATCACAATTAAACAGAAATAAGCTAAATAGTACCGCTATTTGTCAACTCCACTACCCGACCTAGAACGCACTCACCGCCGTCTGAACACATGCTGCTAATCCGTTATTACTGCTGCACGTGCTAGTTCTGTGTCCTGCTGCTGAGGTTCGATTTACATGTAATAATATGAGCCTGTTTTCAGTAGGACCAAGGCACTGTGACAACTATACATGCTGAACCACAGCCCTCAAGAAATAGAACACTTCTATCACCGCAGGAAGTTCTGTCTTGCCTCTCTGCCATCAGCCCTCGCCCTGGCTGCAAAGCTGAGCAGTTCCCTGCCACTGCAGCGTCCTGCTGCTGGTTGAGGTCACATTTCCTGCCTGACTCCTTTCACCCAGCGTACTGTTTATGAGGTCTGTGTGTGTTGTTCCATGCACCAACAGTCAGCTTGTTAGCAATAGCCTATGTCTGGGTCCCTCAGTTTGTTCATTCACTCATTTGCCACACGCTATTCCTACGTTCTGCCCCTTATCATGAAGGCTGCTGTAAACATTAGTGTGCAGGTTTGGTGTGAACATACGTTTTCTCTCCAGTAAACTCTTGGAAGTGGGATGACTAGGTCAGGGGGTCAGCCTATGCTCATTTTCCTAATCACACATATTAATTGTACATACTAATGGGATTTAGCATGTCATTTCCATCTATCCATAAACATGCACTCGATCAAATCCAACCTTTTTCCCTTTTCCCACCCCATCACTCATGCCTAACACTTAAATTGCAAGACTTAACAAAAACAAAATCAGGACAGAGTTAAATATGAATTTCAGATAAGCAACGGATTATTTTTAGTCCCATGCAATATTTAAGACATATTTACCTTATAAAACTATTTGCCTTTCATCTGAAATTCACATTTAGCTGAATGTTCCATATTTTTTGGCATTCCTATTTTAATTACTTCAACCAAATACCAAGTTTCTCTGTGCTGGGCTCTGCCATTGTTAATAATGTAAGTTTATAATAATAATAATTTAAAACAATATAGATGAGTACATAAGTAAAAAACAAATGCTCTTGAGAGTTCTATAAATGTGCTAAAAGCCATTCTGCTGGACACTCCAAGCAGGTGAATTATGTACATGAGCTATACCCCAACACAGCTGTTTAAAAAGGGTGAGGGAGCCAGGCACGGTGGCGCACGCCTTTAATCCCAGCACTCAGGAGGCAGAGGTAGCAGGATTGCCATGAGTTCGAGGCCACCCTGAGACTCCAGGTCAGCCTGGGCTAGAGTGAGACCCTACCTCGAAAAACCAAAAAAAAAAAAAAGAAAAAAGGTCAAGGGAGATTAACGGCAGTGTTCCAGTATGAGCTTTATGGCTCTCGCCACATCTGAGCAGACCTAGGGCTGGAGAGATGGCCTAGTGGTTAAGTGCTTGCCTGTGAAGCCTAAGGACCCCAGTTCGAGGCTTGATTCCCCAGAACCCACATTAGCCGGATGCACAGGAGGGTGCACGCATCTGGAGTTCATTTGCAGTGGCTGGAGGCCCTGGCGCGCCCATTTCCCCCCTGCCCCGACTCTCTCCCTCTTTCTCTGTCTGTTGCTGTCAAATAAACAAATAAAAATAAATTAAAAAAAAAAAAAAAGAAACAGACCTTGCCGGGCGTGGTGGCACACACCTTTAATCCCAGCACTCAGGAGATGAAGGTAGGAGGATCGCTGTGAGTTCAAGGCTACCCTGAGACTACACAGTGAATTCCAGGTCAGCCTAGACTAAAGTGAGACCCTACCTTGAAAAAGAAAAAGAGAGACCTAAAACCTATCCCTACTTTCAAAGTAAGTGCTGTTCAGCTGAGAATATGGAGGAAAATCACAAGGTATGTTATTAAAGATCAAAAGGGACGTCTCAAACATTGAGTTTTTGAACCCTTTGAAGCTGGCAGATCACTGGAGCCTGGGGTGCAGCAGGAAGGCCTCAGGCAAATGTAAGCTTTGAGCCAGACACTGGGGAAGAAGGATTTCATTGAGAGAAATGGGAGGGGCTTTCTTTCCTAATAGAGGCTGGCATGAGGGAAGGTGTGAGGCGGAAAGGTGCAAGGCATATTTGGAGGCAGGAAGGAGGCACCTGGAACCTGCAGCAGTGGCATTGAGATGACTGGCCACACCATCATCAGGCTGCAGCAGGTGGGGAAGGGTATCCCAACATGAGATTTAGGGCTCCATTATGTAGGCAGAGTCGAGTATGTTGGCAGAGTGTGCAAATGAGTGGGGGAGAAACAGGATTGTCAATGATTAAGAACAGTACACAGAGAGTGGCATGAGGTCTGGTATTACTGGGCAGTCACAAGCACAAGGAAGAGAGGGTGGCTGAAGCCAAATCAGGACTACAAAGGGTGACACTGTTTTTGGACCTGAGGGGAGGTGGGCTGCTGGGACTTTGGCCTGCCAGCCAGAGCAACTGGGTAGGCCAATTCCCCCAATTTTTCTGCTTTAACAGTGCATTGATGTATCACAAATCACATTGTCCCATGGGGAATACCTGTAACCCCACTGAGAAGGGTCCCCAATGGAATGGGGGCAGAGACGAGGGACAAGAGGGAACAAACACATGACGTACCCATATAAAATACGTTGTTAATAAAAAAATTAAAATTAAAAAAATCACATTGTACCCCATGAACATGCACAGTGATATATAAATCAAAAACAACCATAGGGTTGGAGAGATAGTTTAGCAGTTAGGGTACTTACCTATAAAGCCAAAAGACTCAGGTTCAATTCCCTAGTACCTACATAAAGCCAGATGCATAAGTTGGCACATGTGTCTGGAGTTCGTTTGCAGTGGTTGGAGGCCCTGGCGTGCCCATTTTCCCTCTCTCTTAAATAAATAAAATATTTTAAAAAAATAAAATAAGAAAAGCAACAATAACAGCCAGGATGCTGGCATTTGCCTGTAAACCCAGCACCTCAGAGGATGAGGCAGGAGAATGGAGAGATCAAGGCCAGCCTGGGCTGTATAAGGAAACCCTGTCTCAAAACAAAAAAAGTACATCTTTCTCCCTGCTGATGTGACACAGCTTCCAGCTCCAGCCTGCCATGCTTTCCTAGTCATGATGGACCGTGCCCTCTGGAACGGAGGTGCCCTAGAAGAGTGACAGCAGCTGTTCTGTACGGTCCAGCACAGAACTGTGCCTCGGGTATTGCCATGGAATAGTGGATGGGTGTCACAGATCCAGGTCCAACTCCAGAAGACAAAAATCTTCCTGACTAGACCTCAGAAACAAAGATGTCTCCATCAAGTGATACGTTCTGCATTACCTTTCCCAAGAAGTGTGCACAGAGCAGGGCATGGTGGTGCACACATTTAATCCCAGCACTTGGGAGGCAGAGATAGGAGGATCATCACAAGTTCAAGGCCATCCTGAGACTACATAGTGAATTCCAGATCAGCCTGGGCTACAGTGAGACTCTACCTTGAAAACAAAAAACAAAAAAAGTGTGCCCAGTGCCTTCTGCACAAAAGAGAATATTACATGTACGTCAGCAGAAGAGACTTCTCAGTCGGAAAACATGGAAATACGGTATCGGAAAGTGGAAAGTGATGTGGCCCCTCTGCAGAACCACTGTGCAAAACTTATGGAACAGGGCTGGAGAGATGGCTTAGCGGTTAAGGCACTTGTCTGCAAAGCCCAAGGACCCATGTTCAACTCTCCAGGTCCCACATTAGCCAGACAAAGGTGACAAAAATGTGCAAGGTCACACAAGCATACTAGTGGCGCATGCATCTGGAGTTTGATTACAGTGGCTGGAGGCCTGGAGCATCGGTTCTCCCCTCCACATAAAAAACAAAGGCCAGTATGTTGGGCTTGCCTCAAGAGGAAAAAAGGATGAGATTCAAAAAACTGAAATACTGGGCTGGAGAGATGGCTCAGTGATCAAGCGCTTGCCTGTGAAGCCTAAGGACCCCCGGCTCGAGGCTCGCTTCCCCAGGTCCCACGTTAGCCAGATGCACAAGGGGGCGCACGCGTCTGGAGTTCGTTTGCAGAGGCTGGAAGCCCTGGCGCGCCCATTCTCTCTCTCTCCCTCTATCTGTCTTTCTCTCTGTGTCTGTCGCTCTCAAATAAATAAATAAATAAAAATTAAAAAAAAAAACTGAAATACCAATATTGCAAGTGTAGCTACTCAGTTTAATCATGAGAAGAGCATGAATATAATAAACTGAAGGAAACTCTACATCAACTTCTTGTGAATAAGAAGGATATTAAAAAAAAAAATCCAAGGACATTTAAAATTCTGTAGCTAGAGCTAATGGGGAAAAAAAAAAGACTCCTGGAGGATGGGCAAACAGGAAGCCAGGAATGAAGGTAAAATGCACAGAAGTCTCTCGAATGATTATGAATGTCACTGGAAAGAAACAGGAATAGAGGGAAGTAGGGATGGCTCAGCAATTAAGGCATTTGCCTGCGAAGCCTGGTGGCCCAGGTCTGATTCAGCAGTGCTCACATAAAGGCAGATGCACAGGGTGGCACATGCATCTGGAGTTTGGCACAGTAGCTGAGCCCTAGAGAAAAAGGAGGTGCAGGAGCCAGGCTTCCTCTGATGTTGAAGGAGATGCTGGGCACTGGGAGAGCAGAGGGGACAGCAGCAGAGCTGCGAGAGGAGCTCACGGGCGGCACTAGAAAGCAGTAGAGAACTTTGAAAAGCCGTGTACTCAGGCTTGATAACCAAGTTTTCATTATTATCATTTTTATTTTTGTAGTCAGTTAATACAGTCAAGTTGGTACCATTGTTAGCCTCCTCCCTGTCCTGCCCCGTCCACAAGGACCCTCCTAGTTGGGGAATATGGGTCGTGCATTGTGGGGTTCAGCTATGGGTAGGAGGAAATGTCTCTGCGTATCTTGCCCCAGCGTGTGGCTCTGACATTCTTTCCGCCCCCTCTTCTGCAAATTTCCCTGAGCCATGTTGGGTTCGTTTTAGGTCCGCTTCAGTGTTGAAATCTTGGGAGCCTCAGTGTCTCTGGATATCTGGTTTGGTAGGGGTTGACTATTCTCTGTGTCTATCTCCCTTCACTGTTATTACTGGTTCCCAGATAACCAAGTTTGCAAGGTACACTTACAAGGTGTTTTTTTTAAATTAATTTATTTTTAACAACTTCCATGATTGTAAACAATATCCCATGGTAATGCCCTCTTCACCCCTCCCCCCCACTTTTTAAGAAGGTTTTTATCTCATGTTTTTAGAATAATTTTTATTTATTTATGTGGGGGGGTGCATGTGCCATAGCACACATGTGGAAGTCAAAGGACCTCAAGGTGTCGGTCTTCCACCTTCTTTTTTAAAATTTTTTGTTTATTTTTATTTATTTGAGAGCAACAGACAGAGAGAAAGAAAGAGGCAGAGAGAGAGAGAGAGAATGGGCTCGCCAGGGCCTCCAGCCGCTGCAAACAAACTCTAGATGCATGCGCCACCTTGTGCATCTGGCTAATGTGGGTCTTGGGAAATCGAGCCTCAAACTGGGGTCCTTAGGCTTCACAGCAAGCGCTTAACCCCCACCTTCTTTTATTTAAAGTTTATTTATTTGCGAGCAGAGAGATAGGAGACACAGAGAATGGGCACGCCAGGGCCTCCAGCCACTGCAAATGAACTCCAGATGCATGCGCCATTCTGTGCATCTGGCTTTACCTGGGTGCTGGGAAATTGAATTTGAGTTGTTAGGTTTTGCAGACGAGCGCCTTGATCACTGAACCATCTCTCCAGGCCTCTTCCACCTTCTTTAAGAAGAAGGTCTCTTGCAACTACAAACTGCTGGATGACAAATAAAGATTCTGTAGGCACACTGGGATCACAGATTCAGGCACTGTGCCGCAACCAGCTTTACATGGGTGCTGGGAAACTGAACCCTGACCACCAGACTTAGCCACCTCTTCAACCACTTAGAAAGTTTTAATGACAAAGATGTAATCTCACAACATGAACAGAAAGCTGAGAAACTGGAGTTAGACATTTCACTGTGTAAAGAAATGATGAAAACTCAGCAGCCTTTGCTGGTCGCAGCAGCTCGCGGCCTCTGTGTGCAATGATCACGCCACTTCACCATTGTGAGACTGTTATTCACTAGAAGACAAGGAATGTCTCAACGGGGAAGCAAAGAATGGTTCCTTTTAAGGAGCAAAACAAGAATTTTGAGAGAGAAAAACAAAACTTTATACAAGCCATTATTTGCCTAGGGTTGGAGAGAAAGGCGTTTGAAGAAGAAAGAGCTGGTTGGTTAAAGCAACAGTTGTTTTGTTTTGTTTTCGAGGTCGGGTCTCACTTTACCCCCGGCTGACCTGAAATTCACTATGTAGTCTCAGGGTGGCCTTGAACTCATGGTGATCCTTCTACCTCTGCCTCTTTAGTGCTGGGATTAGAGACGTGCGCCACCAAGCCTGGCCAGTTTTTTGTTGTTGCTGTTTATCTATTTATTTTTATGGGGTGGGGGAGAATTGGTATGCCAGCCTTCCAGCCACTGCAATTGAACTCCAGACACATGTTCCACCTTGTGTGCATGCCCAACCTTGTGCTTGCGTCACCTTGTGCATCTGGCTCATATGGGACCTAGGGACTCAAACATGCACCCTTAGGCTTCACAGGCAAGCACCTTAACTGCTAAGCCATCTCTCCAGCCATTTTTGCTTTCCGTGTTTTAATTTATAGGAGAGTAAGACAGAGAGAGAGAGAATTGGCATGCCAGGGCCTCCAGCCACTGCAAACAAACTCCAGGTAAGTGTACCACCTGTGCACACGCATCACTTTGTGCATCTGGATTACATGGGCCCTGGGGAGTCGAACATGGATCCTTAGGCTTCACAGGCAAGTGCCCTAACTGCTAAGCAAGCTCTCTAGCCCTATAGCAACCGTTTTTAAATATGACAACCTTTGACCACCAGAACTCAGAAAATGTGAAACTCTGCAGTGCCTTAACCCACACGATGTCACTGCCGGGGCATAAGACGCCTCGTGGCGTGTCTAGCAGGTCTCCGGTTCGCACACCTAATCTACCTTCCTGCTCCACCTTCTACCTCAGGCTCTTGTCAGGCTCCTTCCTGTGTATCTGAACATGGCTCTGTCAGGGCACCGGGTGCAAACAGCTCCTGAAGAAACTGGACCACATCATGTTGCCTGAGAGAGCACAAGGCAGAAGTGGAGTGTGGTGTCCAGCCCCGAGTCACAGGAAAGTTGCCACAGTGGGTGTTCCTTGACCTACACAAATTCTCACGTAGGGAGCAGTGACTTACCTTAGACCATGGACTGGAATTTTATTCATTAATATATGCATCAAAGTGCACAACTAGGTTAAAACAGTGTGTCATAAAGTCAGTCATGTGATCATTTACTGGTCTCACTTGTTCGTGCGGACACCCCTGTCTTCCCTCAAAGAGCTGAGCCTGAGCTATTTAAAGGCTAAAAAAGCTTTGATATGGATGTGTAGTGCCAGAGCATCTGGGTCTGTAAGAAAGGAGTGTGAGGTGTTTGGATGGGAACAAAAGCAACACAATGAGTTGTGCCTTTATAGTTTTTTAAGGAACTTTCCATCGTGCCATGAGGTCACATTGTTAGGTTCCTGTGACCACTGTGAGAAAGGGCACACTACAGGATCTAGACATGCGCCTTGTGCATCTGGCTTATGTGGGTCCTAGGGAACTGAACCTGGGTCCTTTGGCTTTGCAGGCAAGTGTCTTAACTGCTAAGCCATCTCTCCAGCCTGATTTTTTAATATTTTTATCTTATTTTATACTTTCTTTTTCTTTTTCTTTTTTTAGGTAGGGTCTCACTGTAGCCCACCCAGACTGTCCTGGAATTCACTATGTAATCTCAGGCTAGCCTTGAACTCACAGTGATCCTTCTACCTCTGCCTCCCAAGTGCTGGGATTAGAGGCGTGTGCCACCTTGCCCGGTTGTACACTCGATTTTTTTTTTTTTTTTTGGTTTTTTGAGTTAGGGTCTCACTCTGGTCCAGGCTAACCTGGAATTAACTCTGTAGTCTCAGGGTGGCCTTGAACTCATGGCGATCCTCCTACCTCTGCCTCCCAAGTGCTGGGATTAAAGGCGTGCACCACCACGCCCAGCCTGTACACTAGATTTTTAACAAAGCAAATTCTATATTTATTATGTTTAGTGTAATTTTGGAATTACTTCACATATATGCATCTGTATATTTAAGTATTTTTATTTATTTATCTGTGAGGAGAGAAGGAAAGAGAGAGAGAAAAAATATGCCAGGGCCTCTTGCTGCTACAAATTCCAGATGCAAGTATCACTTTATGTGTCTGGCTTTATGTGGGTACTGGAGAATCAAACCCACATCAGCAGGCTTGGCAAGTAAGTGCCTTTAATTGCTGAGCCATCTCCCAATCTCCTGTTTAATATATTTTAATTTTTTTTTGGTTTTTCGAGGTAGGGTTTCACTCTACCCCAGGCTGACCTGGAATTCACTCTGTAGTCTCAGGGTGGCCTCAAACTCACGGCGATCCTCCTACCTCTGCCTCCTGAGTGCTGGGATTAATGGCGTGCACCACCATGCCCAGTCTGTTTAATATATTTTAGATAGTTAATTTTTTAAATTGTTTTTCTTCCTATATTTATTTGAGAGAGAGAGAGAAAGAGGCAGAGAGAAAAACAGAATGTGCACACCAGGGCCTCCAGCTACTGCAAACCACAAACTCCAGACGCATGCACCCCCTTGTGCATTTGGCTTATGTGGGTCCTGGGGAATCAAACCGGGGTTCTTAGGCTTCACAAACAAACACCTTAACTGCTAAGCCATTTCCCCAACCCTAAATTTTTAACAAATAAGATAAGTAACATGGAGGGGGGACTGGGTTCCATCCGTGCCCTTTCTCCTTTTCCTGGGGTAACCACTGTTAATCTTGGAGGACTCTTCTTCCCAGCATGCACAGGTTGCGCTGGCCTGCCTGTAGTAACCTGTGCTCACCCACTTAGTCCTGGCATACACAGGTGAAAGGTGGGATCTGTATTCTCCAGAACCCCCTTGTCTAGGCAGTGCTGGGTTTGAGTTTACCCCCAAGAAAGGCTTGCTCACATCCTCAAAGAGAAAGCAAAGGAGAGGCCACTTTTCTCCAGGCTGGGGTCATGAGACCCACAGGCCCCTAGCAACCTCATGGGAACCACTCAGTTTGATCCTTCAGGCAAAGGGTCTGGGGTGACTTTCCTGGCTGTCCTGCCCGAGGTCCCCCAGGAGACCCCCCTCAGTGGAGTCCTCACACCTGGCACATACTGACTTCCTCTGCTGTCCTGATGAAATCCAATACAGTGATGGACAGTGGTCTTTTTAATGGCTACATAGCATCCCACTCTGTGAACGTGTCATAACGTACTTAACCTCTGGTTTACTGATAGGTATGCAGGCTTTTCTAGCGATTCACTAGCACAGTTGCAGGACGCACCATTTAGACCACACGTGTGGACACACACAGTTCTTTCTTCACCAACCTCAGCAGGCGCATGACTGCCGAGTTGTGCCTTTACGGTTTTTTAAGGAACTTTCCATCATGCCATCAGGTCACATTGTTAGGTTCCTGTGACCACTGTGAGAAAGGGCACACTACAGGGTCGAGACTGATTGTTCTCTTCACAGAGTCCTCTTGTTGATAGAGGGCCTACTGGACATGCCCACTAAGTTAAAACAATACAACTTCCAGTCTATATAAAGGCTTCACTTGATTCTGTTTCAGGTTGATCACCTGGGGCTGGGTTTGCTTCTCACTAATCTTACTGCAGACTCTATCCTACCATAATAGTTCATAAAGTTATATTCTGATTTTTTTTTAATATTTTATTTTGATTTATTTATGAGAGAGAGAAAGAATGGCTGTGCCAGGGCCTCCAGCCACTGCAAATGAACTCCAGACACATGTACCACCATGTGCATCTGGATTATGTGGGTACTGGGGAATCAAACCTGGATCCTCAGGCTTCATAGGCAAGCGCCTTAACTGCTACACCATCTCTCCAGCTACCTTTTTTTTAAATTTTTCTTTTTAATATTTCTTATTCATTTGTAAGCAGAGAGGGGAGCAGAATGAGAATTAGCATATGAGGACCCCTTGTGATTACAAACGAACTCTAGATGTATGCACCACTTTGTGCATCAGGCTATACATGGGTACTAAGGAATCAAACTCAGACTGGCAAGCTTTGCAAGCAAGTGCCTTCATTACTGAGCAATCTTGCCAGCCCCCTTTTCTTTTCTTTTCTTTTCTTTTCTTTTCTTTTCTTTTCTTTTCTTTTCTTTTCTTTTCTTTTCTTTTCTTTCTTTTCTTTTCTTTTCTTTTCTTTTCTTTTCTTTTCTTTTCTTTTCTTCCTTCCTTCCTTCCTTCCTTCCTTCCTTCCTTCCTTTCTTTCTTTCTTTCTTTGACAGTGAAAGAGGGAGAGACAGAGAGAAGGAGAGAGAAAGAGAATGGGCACGCCAGGGCCTCTAGCCACTGCAAATGAACTCCAGATGCATGCACCCCCTTATGCATCTGTCTAATGTGGGCCCTGGGGAATCGAACCTGGGTCCTTTGGCTTTGCAGACAAACGCCTTAACTGCTAAGCCATCCCTCCAACCCTCTTAGGGTCTCACTATATAGTGCAAGCTGGCCTGGAACTTAGGTTCCTCTTGCCTCAACCTCCTGGGTACTGGGATTCCATGCATGAATCTGTGCTTCACAAATTATTACAGCAAAGCAACAACTTAAAATGTCCAGTCTTCTTTCTTCTTTCATCAGTCTGAAGGCTGCTGAGACACAAGCTAGAAAACGTTCCTGCCACAGCCCTTTCAAACTCCATCCCCAGAGGGCTGACATTTATTTAGCCCCCGGGCCCAGCCCGGCTTCTCAGCCTTTGTGACAAATGGCCCTGCCATCCCATGATGCCCTGCTCCTGTGTTATAATCTATAGCCACCATCCTGCAGCCATGAATTTGCACTTGCAGCTGACTTAATACAGCACATTCTTAGAGGCATGCTCTGTGTCTTTTCTGCTTCCAGTACCCGGTTAAGTCACCAGCCATCATTGTCCTCATCATCTTACAACTTTTTTTTTTTTTTTTTTTTTTTTTTGGTTTTTCGAGGTAGGGTCTCACTCTAGCCCAGGCTGACCTGGAATTTACTATGGTGTCTCAGGGTGGCCTCGAACTCATGGCGATCCTCCTACCTCTGCCTCCCAAGTGCTGGGATTAAAGGCATGCTCCACCACGCCCGGCTTGAGGCTTTTTCTTTTTGTTTTCTTTGCTTTTCTCTTTCTTTCTTTCTTTCTTTCTTTCTTTCTTTCTTTCTTTCTTTCTTTCTTTCTTTCGTTTGTTTGATTGGTTTTTCAAGGTAGGGTCTTGCTCTAGCCCAGTCTGTCCCGGAATTCTCTATGTAGTCTCAAGGTGGCTTCCAACTCACAACAATCCTCCTACTTCTGCCTCTCGAGTGCTGGGATTGATTAAAGGCATGCGCCACCATGCCCAGCAAGAGGCTTTTTCTTGACCTTGAAGGAAAAAAAATTGTTGTCCCAATTTATCTTTCTCTTTTCTCTTCATATCTCCAGTTGTGACATGAAAAATGTCACCAATCCCATTTTCCAATTCGATCAACAGAAGTTCTCCGTCTTCTCCCTTTTAGACAAGATTCCCTGCCGCTCGCCGCCATGGCATTCTGAACTCCACAGCTTCCCAGGGAAACCCAGCCCAGTTTGGAAAGTAGTTTCTGTCAGGCCACGGCATTTGCTGGTTTTAATTTTCATTTATTTATTTATTTATTATTTTTAAGAGAGAGAGAGGGAGGGAGGAAAGGGGCAGACAGAGACAGAGAGAGTATGGGTGCAGCAAGGTCACCTGTCACTGCAAATGAACTCCAGATGCATGCACCACTTGGTGCATCTGGGTTCATGTGGGTACTGGGGAACTGAACCCAGGCCATCAGGCTTTGAAAGGAAGTGCCTTTGACCACTGACCCATCTCTCCAGCCCCCAAAAGATGTATCAGAAGTGGGATTTGAACCCATGTCTCCATTCGGAGACCAGTACTCCCAGTACAGTGAAATGGAGTTTGAGTCTGGCATCTTAGACCACCTGGCCATCCTGGGACCTTCAGTTTTTGTTTTTAAATATTTTATTTATGGGCTGGAGAGATGGCTTAGCAGTTAAGCTCTTGCCTGTGAAGCCTAAGGATCCCGGTTCTAGGCTCGATTCCCCAGGACCCACGTAAGCCAGATGCACGAGGGGGTGCACACATCTGGAGTTCGTATGCAGTGGCTGGAGGCCCTGGGGCACCCATTCTTTCTCTCTCTGCCTCTTTCTCTCTCTGTCTGTTGCTCTCAAATAAATAAATAAAAAGGAACAAAAAATTTTTTAAATATATTTTATTTTTTATTTATTTATTTGAGAGAGGGAGGGAGAGAGAGGACAGACGTGTCAGGGCCTCCAGCCACCACAAATGAACTCCAGATGCATGGGCCCCCTTGTGCATCTGGCTTACGTGGGTACTGGAGAATCAAACCTGGGTCCTTAGACTTCAGAGGCAAGTGTCTTAACTACTAAGCCATCTCTCCAGCCCGGTTTTTATGTTTAAAAGCTCTCTTTTACTGGTGCATGGAAAACCAAGTGAACAAGTACTATTGGTAAAATAGGGAACTTAGCTTAATTGCCAGCATTTCTAAATGGCTTTACGAACACTGCCCTGTTGGCATTCCCAAACTTGTTTGTTTTAAAGGCTCAGATTTAGCTGAAGATAAATATAGCTGGAAATGGGAATGGTGTGGGTTACAAGATTGTGACTATGTGTTCTAGCTCCGCATAAATTTGCTATCCTTCATCCTTTGAAAGTAACAATTTATCCCAAAAGAGCCTCTAATTCCATTTACTCATGACATTTAGAAGAAAGGCACTCCAAAGGAAAGAAAACAAAAATTTCTAAGTAAATTACTAATGCTTGGAGCAGAAGAAAAACCAACTGGCCGGCTACCATGGCTTGAGGAGGGAAGGCAGGCTCGGGGCTGGAGAGAAGGTTCCTGGTTAAGTGTGCTTCCTGCGCAAGCGCAAGGGCCGGAGGGGGCTTGAGACCACCTGACTGTGAAGAAGCTCCAGACCCCGTGTAAACCACACACATCTGGGAACCCAGTCCTGTGGAGCAGTAGAGACAGCAGCCAGCTCCGGAATCAGGAACAAACCATTTCACAAGAAGAAAACAACTGGCAGGTGAGTGATGGAGGTGGACGAGCCCGCCAGCATTGCGGGTAAGCAAGTTCATGGGGAGCCACATCAGCAAATGTATGTGCGCGCGCGCGCGCGCGCACACACACACACACACACACACACACACACACGTTAACACCCCCACACACATACTATGCATATACAAAAAGAAGATGATGAAGGAAAAGAGGAGGAGGAGGAAGGTGGGGTCAACCTCCAAGTGCTTGCAAATTCGGTTGCTGTTCTTGGTCGGTTTCATTTACCCACGATGCCTCAGTCTGTCGTGCGTGTGCATGAACGCACTCAGATGCCGACTTTTCAAAAGGACACTTTCCTAGCCTTCCGAATCCCACTCAAGCCAACGCCCGTCCTGGAAGTCCTGTGAGAACCAGGAGCAAGCATCTTCTCTGTGTCCTAGGATGTGACATGACTATCACTGGTGATACTGGGGTGACTGGAGATTTAGGACACTTTTTTTTTTAATTAATTAATTTATTTATTTATTTGAGAGCGACAGACACAGAGAGAAAGACAGATAGAAGGAGAGAGAGAGAATGGGCGCGCCAGGGCCTCCAGCCACTGCAAACGAACTCCAGACGCGTGCATCTGGCTAACGTGGGACCTGGGGAACCGAGCCTCGAACCGGGGTCCTTAGGCTTCATAGGCAAGTGCTTAACCACTAAGCCATTTCTCCAGCCCAAGGACACTTTTTTTTTTAATCAAGATAGAGTTTTGCTCCAGCCCAGGCTGGAATTCACTATGTAGTCTCAGGGTGGTCTCAAACTTACGGAGATATCGCCTCCTTACCTCTGCCTCCAAGTGCTAGGATTAAAGGCCTGTGCTACCATGCCTGGCTCATGGACACTTTCTACAAATATTAGCAGACAAATAATTATATTATGATAGATCAGAAAAACATAACCAGCATCTCAAAACCCTAATTTCACCAGTGCTATTGCTTAGGATGCAATTATCGTTTGGGGAACCAATGCAAGGAAAAATGTTAAGTAAAAATATAATAAGCCAGGTATGGTGGTGCATGCCTTTAATTCTAGCACCCGGGAGGCAGAGGTAGGAGAACTGTTGTGAGTTCAAGGCCACCCTGACTACATAGTGAATTCAGGTCAGCCTGGTCTAGAGTGAGACCCTACCTCAAAAACAAAAAAAAAAGAGCTGGACATGGTGGTGCATGCCTTTAATCACAGCACTCGGGAGGCAGAGGTAGGAGGATCACTATGAGTCGAGGACATCTTGAGACTACATAGTGAATTCCAGGTCAGCCTGAGCCAGAGTGAGACCCTACCTTGAAAAACCAAAAAATAAATAAATGAGGCTTGCTGCTAGGAATAGGGGATGGTGATAGAAAAGAGTAGGGGCAGATTTCCATGTAAAATAAAAAAAGCATCTTTTCAAAAAATTAAATTAAATTTAAATAAATAAATAAATATATATATATATACATATTATATATATGTGTGTGTGTGTGTGTGTGTGCAGATGTGATAAAACTATAAGACTGGTTAAAAAAAAAAAACTACTTAAAATGAGAAAACCCTGGTGTCTCTCATGCCCCTTTAAACACTGTCCACTTCATCCAAGTGAGGTGATACGATGCCCTGTTCTGCTCCTTCCTTTCCTGCCCTGTTGAGCCATCAGCCAGCACAGCCAGTTAACTTAGCAGCTGGCTTTCTGAGCTCCCTTCTTGCTGTGCTGGGCCAGTGAGACAGAACTCACCTGATAGACTGATCATGCCATCTATGGGTAGCAGAAAAGGTCACACAGGACCTTTCTCTGTCTGATAGCTAGTGACAACGCAGATCCATCCCGCTGTTGAGAATGAGGAAGGGTATGACAGTGTCTCTTCTGTGGAGTCCTGCGCAGCTGACTGGGTGTCACAGGGCTTGCTGAGCTATAGACATTGCCACACCAGGCTCCTGCGTATGCAGAGCAAGTCCCGTGACTCCACAGGAATGCCATGTCATCCTGGTGTCAGCAGTGCTGACAGAGGGGCTAGGTTTTTATTTTTCATTTATTTGAGAGAGAGAAAGAGAAAAAGAATGGCTATGCCAGAGACTCTAGCTATTGCAAACGAACTCCAGACACATGTGCCACCTTGTGCATCTGGCTTTCTGTGGGTACTGGGGAATCAAACCTGGGTCCTTAGGCTTTGCTGGCAAGTGCTTTAACTGCTAAGCCATCTCTCCAGGCCCATCTTTTTGTTTTTATAAGATAAGAAGTTGAAGATGGGGCCATCCAAGCTTTAAAACCACTGGTGCTTTCTAAGAGTGGGTCTGTGACTCCTCACAAGTCACACATTATAAAGGGTGTACTCATCCTGGACAGAATAGATACTATCATGAAAAAAAAAAAAATCAAAGAAGTTGGTTAGGATATAGACTGAAAAGACCAACTCTACTTGCCCATGCTACTGACCCCCAACTTGAAAATATAGAAAACTGCCTAAATCCTATAGAAAATATGACTCAAACCAAAAATTCAGACATAGAAGATATTTTACTTTCTTTTTTCATAACAAGTTATATTTTTTCATTTCATACATCATGTAGCAAGATGATGGGCAAATAAATGAATTAAACAAAGAAACAAAAAAACACCTTGAAGTACAGTCCTTCCTGTAAGTTGATGGATAGAAAACTCAATTATTTGTGGTGTTCAGAGTGACTCCCCACGAGAATTTCCTGCAGGAAAAAGGAAAGCGTCTTCACAGTCTACCAGTGGCTTCTGCTCATGAAAGTTGTAGGAATAAGGTGGATCTCTGAGGGACAGGAGGGTGCCAGCTCGGGGTACCCTGCCCCATTAGATGCCTTTTCCCCCAGCCCAGCCCCAGGAGGATCACTTAGGCTATACATCAGATCCAGCTCGCTATCCTTAGCTAGGTGTGGACAGGCTCATCACGGGACATCAAGGGCAGAAACCACCAAAGAAGATTTTGAACTGTTCATTCATTAAGCATTGGTCAAACACCTTGTATGTAAATCTTTGTTCTTGGGGCCTGGGATATAGTCAAGAATAAAACAGACCAAAATCCCTGCTCTTAGGAGCTTGTATACTCCTGTGGGAGACAAACTTTCTTAAGCAAATGAATTATATTGTGGAGAGGAAAATACTTAAGTGTCATGCTTTACATGCAGGTGCAGTTAGCTGTTCAAAAATATTCAAGAGAATGGTTGTAGTGGGGTGGAGATATGGCTGTTATAAACGGGGTGGTCAAGAAAAGTGCCACTGTGTAAGTTAAAAAGGAGACATAAAGGGAAGAGAAAGGAAGGGAGGAAGGTACTTAATAGGTTGATATTGTATATATGTAAGTACAATGATTGAGATGGGGAGGTAATATGATGGAGAATGGAATTTAAAAGGAGAACGTGTGGGGGGGGAGGGAGGGTTTTATCATGTGATTTTTTTTTATAATCATGGTAAATGTTAATAAAAATTAAATTAAAAAGAAAAGTGCCACTGAGGAGGTGAGGGAATGAGCCGAGCAGAGCTCGGGGCGCATCCAGCGCAACGGCCCTGTAGGCAGAAGGTGCCAGTGGGCTGAGACACTGAAGAAGGCCATGACTTGCACAGCCAGAGTGTCAGAGGACAGCAGCGGCCCCAGCACAGACCACAGGCCACCTGCTAAGCATCTATGCATGACCTTACTGTGGTGGGTTTCACCTTCAGGACCAGGTGAGCCTGAGAAAGAGCTGATTGATCTGGGCTAGGGGCTGACTCAAGAAGAGGCCAGCTATGATGCCAAGTTTGGGGGCTGAACTTATCCAACCATAATGCCGGGCTTAGATTTAAACTCTACGAAGGGGACCTCCCTCCCAGGAAGGGGCTCAGGTTGTCCATGGAAAAGCAGATGTAGGGAACTCCTTTAGGCAAGGGATGAGAAGTTTCGTCATTCTTTGATTCTAGAAAAGTGGACACTACAAGGACAGGAGCAAAGACATTCCTGCCTTTACTTTTGGGGCCCAGTCACCCTAAACTGCCTCAATAATGCTAAACACATAGACAAATTTATGGCCTAAGAATCTGGGAAAAGAAGACAGGCTGTCTGAATTTATCTCTGTCCATCTGTCTGGCTGACCATCCGCCAGGTCCTCCCCTCTCCCACCACCTCTACCTGATTTTTGTGTGTGGATCTGGTTTGCATACGTATGTGTGCTTGGGCTCATAGGTGTGAGGGTGCACATATATGTGTAAGGGCATTTGCACGTGCATGTGCATGTGTGGACCCCAGAGAACAATCTCGAATGTTGCTCAGGTGCCGTCCACCTTTATTTTCTTTCTTGTTTTAGTTTATTTATTTGCACATGTGTGTATTCATGTGTGTGTGCACCAGAACCTCCTGCCTCTGCAAGTCAACACTGCATGCTCATGCCACCTTATTTATTTATTTATTTGTTTGTTTGTTTATTGCATCTGGTTTATGTGAATGGCTTGAGAATTGGATAACATCCTCCAGGCTTTGAAAGCAAGTAAAGCAGGAAAGCCTTTGACTCCACTGAAACATAAATGGGAAGTCTTTAGAATGGTTTGAGCAGGCCGGGATCTGTTTTGTTTGTTTGTTTGTTTTATTTATTTTGAGGGAGGGTCTTGCTCTAGCCCAAGCTAACCTGAAATTCACTAGTGGTCTCAGTCTGGCCTTAAACTCACAGCAGTCCTCTCTCTCTGCCTCCTGAGTGAGTATTTAGACTAAAGGTGTGTGCCACCATGCCCAGCCAGGCCAGGATTTTATTTCAGTGTTTTCTCTTAAATGTTGTTGTTTGGGTTTTAATTTTACCCTGGGGGTTGGGGATTGTGTGCTATAGCTGAGAAGTGATGGCTGCGTGGACTGGCATGTTGGTGTGGTGCTGAGAACTTGTTTCATTGTGGAGGTAGTTTCCAGTAGATTTGCTGATATAAAATTGTTTAAATATTTGTTTATTTATTTGAGAGAGAGAGAGAGAGGGAGGAGAGAGAGGCAGGAGGAGCTAGAGAGATGGTTTAGCAGTAAAGGTGCTTGCTTGCAAAACCTGACAGTCCAGGTTTCATTACCCAGCACCCATGAAAAGCCAGATGCACAAGATGGAACATGCATCTGAAGTTTGTTTACAGTGGCCCTGGTGTGTCCATCCTCTCCTTCCTATCTCCCCCTCCTCTCTTTCCCTCTCTCTCTATTTCTATGTATCTCCCTGCTAAATAAATAAGCAACTATTTTAAAAGCTGGGTGCGATGGTACATGCCCTTAGTCCCACCACTCGGGAGGCAGAGATAGGAGGATCACTGTGAGTTTGAGACCAGGCTGGGCCTGAGAAGTGAGTTCCAGGTCAGCCTGGGCCAGAGTGAGACCCTGCCTTGATTAAAAAAAAAAAAAAAAAGACGAATTTATATACAATGCAATTCACTGACTTAAAGACCACAGAGTTACGCCACCATTGCCACAATCGATGTAGAATGCCCTTATGGCAGGGCATAGTGGCTCACGCCTTGGAACACAGAGATAGGAGGATCCCTATGAGTTCAAGGCCAGCCTTGAGTTCATCGTCTCAGTACTTGAGAGGCAGAGGTAAAAGGAATGCTATGATTTCAAAGCCAGCCTAGGACCACAGAGTGAGTTCCAGGGCAGCCTGAGCTAGAGTGAGACCCGACCTAGAAAAGCAAAGAATGCACTTGTTATCTCCCAAAGGAATCCTCCCCCATTAAATCTGACTTCTGTCTATGTGCTCTGTCTATCCTGAGACTACAGGTGGTCTTTAATCTCTTAACACAAAGGCCTTATCCATATGGCCTAGGTGAGAAGGCGCCAGTTACAAAGGCATTATTTAACATAAGGCCTAGGCACCGGACACAGAGGCGTTACCATATGGCCCTGGTGAAGCTGACCTTAGGCACGTAGGCATTGTCGAGAAAGTTTTATCTTCTGTATATATAAGCTTGTGTCTGCCTGAATAAACCTGAGCCTTGATCAGATCTAGGCTTGGCTCCATTCCTTGTGTTCTTGTCTCGGATTCATTCCCAGTCCCTCCTTTGAGGCCCGTTTCGACCTTCGCCCTGCAGGCCGGCACATTCATGTAAATTGGATTATACAACACAGAACCCTTTACTTCTTTTCTTTCACTTACCACAAGATTTTCAAGGTTCATTTATGTCCCAGCATGTATTACTGGATATATTTTGGAGGCAAGTATGGCATGATTTGTCAAGGGATTGTGTACCTTACTAAAGACAGAGAAGAAGAAAAATTGGAGAATAATCTTGGAAATTTTCTGTTTGAAATGAATGTTATCCAGTTCAAGTAAGATACTGCTAGGTTAGCTGTGCATGGTGGTGCACGCCTTTAATCCCA
Organism: Jaculus jaculus; assembly: GCF_020740685.1. Taxonomy (NCBI): domain Eukaryota; kingdom Metazoa; phylum Chordata; class Mammalia; order Rodentia; family Dipodidae; genus Jaculus; species Jaculus jaculus. The sequence continues at coordinate 35,970,405 of NC_059117.1, forward strand.
GCCTTTGGGAGGCAGAGGCAAGAGGATTGCTGTGAGTTCAAGGCTACCCTGAGACTACATAGTGAATTCCAGGTCAGCCTGAGCTAGAGTGAGACCCTACCTTGAAAAAAAAAAAAAAAAAAGATACTGCTTAGGTTAGGCATATGTAATAAAATGGATATTCATTATAACATTATACCTTATGCAGAAGTTACCACTAAATGAATCACAGACCTGCACAAAACTAGACATAGAAACTAAAAATCACTATTGAACCTAGAAGAAAATATAGGTGAAAATCTCTGGGAGTTGGTGGAAGGTGAAGATTCCCTAGATAAAACAACAATAACAAAAAATAAGCATAGGACTGGAGAGATGCCTTAGCAGTTAAGGCACTTGCTTGTGAAGCCTAAGGACCCAGGTTTGATTCTCCAGGTCCCACATAAGCCAGATGCTCAAGTTGGCTCATGCGTCTCAAGTTCTTTACAGTAAAGATATCCTGCCTTCCTGTGTCCTGATCAGTTTGTCAGTTGCAATCCTGTTGGGTCCCCTCAGAACTACCCTGAGATCTCATCTAGACCCCTTTGGAGCCCTCTGAAGGTACCAACCTCAAAGCCACCAAAATCCTCTTCATGATTATTGTAAAGACAACAAAGTGACTCTCCCTTGAGAAGCAGCTCATACCCTCCACCTGAGAGTGCCTCGCTTTCTGGAAACCTGTCTCAGAGAAGCTTCTTGTGTCTTACTTTCCTGCTTAGTGCCTCTTCTAGAGCACCTCTCGTCCTCTTAATCCTCAGGCTTAAAGTCTTTAGGAAAATATCTCTAATGAAACCCCAACTCTTTCATATTGGCTAGTTCCAAAATTTCCTTTTTATGTTAAAGCCTCAAATCCTGGGTCAGCCGGAGTTGAGGTCTCTAAAAGATTGAGGAAACTCCTCAGGCTGCTGAGGGTGATAGTATGGCACCTCTGTCACCCTCAGTGTTGACATCATGAGTATATATGTATTTTTACTGATTATGGTGCTGGGGATGGAACTCAGGGTCTGTGGCATGTTAAGCAAGCACTCCACCGCTGATCTACAGCCAGCCCCAGAGGCATGGCTTTAAAAGCCTGCGGTATGCAATGGCTCCCAAATGTATATCATGAGCTCAGCCTTTCTTCTTGAACTTCAGACACATAAACAACCGTGGTAACAGTAAACAAAACAATAATAATGTAAGCAGTGTTTGTATATTTTATATGTATTGCTTTATTCTTTTTTTCTTTTCAAATTTTTTTTATTAACAACTTCCATGATTATAAAAATCTCCATGGTAATGCCCTCCCTCCCCCCTGTATTGCTATATTCTTAAAATATTCTCAGAGCTAGAGAGATTGCTTAGCAGTTAAGGTGCTTGCCTGCAAAGCCTAAGGAGTCAGGTTTGATTCTTCCCCAGGACCCACATAAGCCGGATGCACAAAATAGCGCATGCTTCTGGAGTTTGTTTGTAGTAGCTAGAGACCCTGGCACACCCATTCTCTCTCTCTCCCCCTCCAATGAATAAGTATTAAAAATAAATAAAATATTAAAATATTCTCAAGTATTCTCATCATAGAAATGCAGCAAAGGGGCCAGGCACGGTTTGAAGTGCTTACTGCATCTTCCTATGTTCTGAGAACTTCTGCACAGTTGCATTGCATAGAAATGGACTCGTGTGGGCTGGGGAAATGGCTTAGCAGTTAAGGCATTTGCCTGCGAAGCCTAAGGAGCCTGGTTCAATTCCCCAGGACCCACGTAAGCCAGATGCACAAGAGGGCACATGCATCTGGAGTTCGTTTGCAGTGCCTGGAGGCCCTGGTGCCCCATTCCCTTCCTCCCTCCCTCCCCCCCTTCCTCCCCCCCGTGTCTTCCTCTCTCTCAAATAAATACTTTTTTTCTTTTTTAAAAAAAAGAAAGAAATGGACTGGTGTGAGTAGGAGGATGTGGCACAGAAAGAAATGAAAGTTTTAAGTAGGAGTCCGTGCCCATTCAGCTGCAAATGTTTGAGAGATTGCCATCATTGAGATTGGGCCAGTGTTCTGAATGGTGATAGCAGAAAGAATGTATATTATTCAGAAAGTAGAGGAGCAGGATGCTAAAGCAGTTTTCTGCTCTTCAAAGTTGGCTTTATTACCCCCCCACACACACACCCCGATTCACAAGTTGGCAACCTACCTGGTACCATGGGAGTGTGAGGAAGGCAGGAGAGAGGGTCATTGGATTTGCAATGAGATTTGTTCTTTTGGAAATGGCCACTGGCCAAGGTGAAGGTGGCTTGGATTCTCTGTATGGAGGAGGCCCAATAGAGCCATAGCATGGACAAATGGTGGTTTGCAGTGTAGACCCGAGAGTATTTTGGAGATATCAGAACTATAGGACAGCTGCGACTCAGCGTGGAGTTCTCCCTAAGCTACAAGCAGCCCAGCTGGAGGGGTGGAATTGGAACCTCAGAGACTCCAAGACTTGAAGCTAAAGGATTTGGTGTTTACCCTGTTTGGATCAGTCTTTCCTTGCAATGTCATCATTTGTTGTGTGAATGCTTATTCTGTGCCATTATGTTATTGATTTTATAGCTCATACTTAAGAGGCCTTGGACTATAGAGATGCTTGAATACTACTGGGATTGGTTTAAAAAAAAAAAAAGGGACTTTTTATTTATTTATTTTTGGTTTTCTGAGGTAGGGTCTCACTCTAGCCCAGGCTGACCTGGAATTCACTCTGTATTCTCAAGGTGACCTCGAACTCATAGCAATCCTCCTACCTCTGCCTCCCAAGTGCTGGGATTAAAGGCGTGTGCCACCACACCCAGTTACGTGGGGACATTTATTTATTGAGAGCAACAGACAGAGAAAGAGGCAGATAGATAGAGAATGGGCGTGCCAGGGCCTCCAGCCACTGCAAACGAACTCCCGATGCATGTGCCCCCTTGTGCATCTAGTTTACATGGGATCTGGGGAATTGAGCCTCGAACCGAGGTCCTTACACAGGCAAGCGCTTAACCACTAAGCCATCTCTCCAGCCCTACACAGGGACTTTTAAAGTTGGACTGAATGCATTGCATTTTACATCATGGATGGTCATCAGTTTATGAGGGTCAGGAGTGAAATGTGATGGGTTGAATTATGTGTCCCTCCCATAAACTCAAGTGTTCTGAATGCCAAGTCCCCAGTTGGTGGCAATTTGAGAATTGGAGCCCTGCCTAAGGATTTGGGCTGTTGGAGGGTGGGCTTAGGGTGTCAGAGCCAGCTTCTTCTTGCCCATATTGGGCTCATTCGCATGTGGCAGTGTTCCCTCTGCTGGGGCAGAGGTGATGTCCTGCCTCTGCTCATGCCACGCTTTCTCCTGCCATCATGAAGCTTCCCCGGGAGTTTGGAAGCCAAAACAAACCCTTTCCTCCCCCAAGCTTTATGCTTTGTGCCAGCAATGTGAAGGTGACCACAACACCAACCTGGGCAGTACCAGTGATCTTAGAGTTAATGTTCTGGGTGGCCCATGACCATCACACCATGGTTTTCCAGAAGGACCATCCATCATCTTCTGGATGGTGCTAACGACATGGGCTATTACAATGAATCCCCCTGCAATACCAAAGTTGTCACAGATGATTTTGGCCATGGAGGCTAAGCAGTTGGTAAGACAGGAGACATTGCTGGTCACGAGTGGGTTACCGTATTTCTCATGGTCACACCCATCATGAACATGGGGCACCAGCTAGCTGAAGGGGCCAAGATAATGACCTTTTTCTGTAGGGGTCTTTTAGCCTGTCTTAGTAAAAGGTTTCTGTGTGTTGACACCATATTTTGAGAATAAGGACATCTGGGTTTATCCCAGAATTCTGGGAACAGAGTTTTTGATGTCTTTTATGCTGTTGTTAGGGAGGTCTACCTTATTCATCCTTAGTTTCAAGATAGGCAGAATGACTCCTGCTTCTGAGATAGGAGTTGCTGTCTACTTGGTTTTGTTGGAGCCATTATCTGCATAAACTGTATTAACCTTGTACAAGTTCTACAGGCTGCTGACTCTGGGCTCCTGTGCATAAGAAATCACCTGGAGTCCCCAGTTCTGTTGACTCAACCCAGTCTCAGCTCAATTCCTTGGCACCGGTCATTCAGGACCTGGAACAGGTTCAGTTGGCGACAGCAGATGATGACACGAATGCTCTTCGCCATATCCTTCAAGGGTGGCCAGCCTTTTCCATGGCAGCAAAGACATGAGCGGATTCCCCGCCGCACTTGATGCCAGCACTGCCCCACTAGGTGTTGGTGAGATCTGGGTCCCACCCATGACATGTTTCCCCTCAACCTGGACTGCGCGGTGAATGCACCATGCATGGGTGAGATCACACAGAAACAAGTAGACCTCGTAGTTGAGGTTAATTAAGGGCTATGGATGGTAACAATATCCTCTGTGTCAGAATTGAAAGCAGATGCTCAATCTGGCAAAACCACTTACTCAGACCTTCACCGTCATGTGTCAGGGATGCTACTGGCACTGCATGGGAAGAGGCAGCTGATCGTAGAATGGAGAGAAACAGAGAGCTATGAGTGGTTATTTAATGGGGATGATGGATATATAGGGAATCACTGTACTATTTTATACATGAATGAAAATGTTCATAGGAAGAGTTAAACACATATATGTACATGTATATAATCATACCATATAATATATATGTGGGGAAGAGAGAGTCCATGCTTAAATCCCAGCTCTTCCATCACCACCTCCTCTTGTATGTTATCTCCTGGTTGCCTTTTGATCTCACTATAACAGCATCTTTTAAAATTTATTTTTATTCTTTCTAAGGCAAGCTCAACAGACTGGCCTTTTTTTGGTGGGGGGGCGGGGTAGAGTCTCACTCTAGCCCAGGCTGACCTGGAATTCACTATGTAGTCTCAGGGTGGCCTCAAACTCACGGAGATTCTCCTACCTCTGCCTTCCAAGTGCTGGGATTAAAGGCGTGCGCCTCCATGCCTGGCTGGCCTTTGTTTTTACGTGAGCGAATGAGAGCAAGAGAGAGAGAGTTGGCACGCCAGGGCCACCGTATTGGCCACTGTAATTGAACTCCAGACACATGTGCCACCTGGTGCATTTGTGTCACTTTTTTAAAATTTATTTATTTAGTTTTGTTTTTTTTTTTTTGGTTTTTTGAGGTAGGGTCTCACTCTAGCCCAGGCTGACCTGGAATTCACTATGTAGTCTCAGGGTGGCCTTGAACTCACGGCGATCCTCCTACCTCTGCCTCCCGAGGGCTGGGATTAAAGGCGTGCGCCACCACACCTGGCTTTGTGTCGCTTTTTGCATCTGGCTTACATGGGATATGGAGAGTTGAACCTGAGTCTTTAGGCTTCTCAGGCAGGTGCCTTAATCACTAAGCCATCTCTCTAGCCCTGTAGAATCTTTTTTCAAAAAAAAAGTTATTTAGTTATTTGCAAGCAGAAAGAGACAGAGTATGAGAGAGAGAGAGAGAGAAACAGAAAGGATGGACATGCCAGAGCAGCTAGCCTCTGTGAATAAACTGATGCATGTGCTGCTTTGCATCTGGCCTTACGTGGGTACTGGGGAATCAAATCTGGGTCCTTTGGCTTTGCTGACAAGTGCCTTAACTACTAAGCCATCTCTCCAGCCCATCCTACAGTGTCTTTGGGAGTCTACAGTCTTTCTGAAGGATGTGCTGGTTAAAGCATATTTTTATAATCGTCTCCTCTTCAGAGTAGGGGAAGCCTCTAAACTGCAGCCCAGAGTGTCGAGGAATGGCTGGGAGCTGGCACAGAGCAGTGGCCTCCCCTCAGGAGGTCTGACTGAGCCTGGGGGCTGACATGTCATAGCACAATGTCCCTCATTGGGGCAGGACTGCCTTTCAGGGACCTGCTGGGCCCTCCTGGTGCCAAGCCCAGATGGCTTTCTCACCATCCTGAGTCCTCTCCACCACCTTGGCCTGGCTTTAATTGCCTCTCAGAAACCCTTTCCTCTGCAGAAGCCCCGGGTTCCACCCACCCCATCTGACAGCTGGGCCCGGCCCAGCCCCACAGACACCCAGTGTTTCTTTTTCGGGCTCTGGTGTGTTCACTTCCTTTATGACCCTCTTTCAGGGTGCCACTCTTTTGGGCCTTGTGTGTCATGCCAATGGCTTGCACACTTGATGCAAGGATGCAGGAGCCAAGAACTTGAATCAATGGGGTCTTTTTATTTTTGAACATCAGTAAACAGCACGAATCATTTCAATGGGTTCAGCCTCCTTTGTGATTTTCATGCTTGCTGGGGTCTCTGCCTCACATTAAGCCCCGCTGAGAATGCCTCTTGTTATTGCTAGCTAATGAAGAATGTCGCCTCTTTCTAAACTTAGTTTGAATACACTCCAAAATGTTGGCCTGGACGATCAATTGAACACTGGAGAGTCTTGAATGAAAAAATTCTTTAACTTTCCCTTTTAAACAGTTCATTTTCTTGCCTCCTCCATGTATTCTACTCCCTGGCAGTATTTGGAACTGTTTGGTAATGCAAAATGCAAAAATCTTTTATTTTTAAGATTTAGAAAGACATGCCAGAATCTTCTCCATTGACGAAGGTACAAATGATGTAATTGGAGGTTAAAAGGTTCCACTGACCTGTAACCTCTCGTGCCAGTGCTTTTGTCAGCGGGGACCCCCTGTCCCGTGTTTGGGGTTTGTTCTTGTTGCTGTTGCTGTTTGCTTGTGGTCACACTCCATTCAGTGGCTCCAGCTAATGACATGACTCTGCTCACATTTGATTAAAAATAATCAGTAGTACATTATTTCCTGAGGAAAAAAAACTACAGGGAAAATATCACTTTTAAATAAACGAAAGGAGGGCTGAAGAGATGGCTTAGTAGTTAAGGCACTTGCCTGCCCCAGTACCCACGTAAGCTAGATGTATAAGATGGCACATGTGTTTGGGGTTTGTTTGCAGTGGCTGGAGGCCCTGGCATGCCCATTCTCTCCCTCCCTCCCTCTCTCTCTCTCTCTCTCTCTCTCTCTCTCTCTCTCTCTCTCTCTCTTCTCTCCTCTCTCTCTCTCTCTCTCTCTCTCTCTCTCTCTCTCTCTCTCTGTCTCTTTTCTCTCTATCTCTCTCTGCTTTCAAATAAATAAATAAAAATATTTCAAAAAGGGCTGGAGAGATGGCTTAGTGGTTAAGTGCTTGCCTGTGAAGCCTAAGAACCCCAGTTCGAGGCTTTGTTCCCCAGGACCCACATTAGCCAGATGCACAAGAGGGCACACGCATCTGGAGTTTGCAGTGGCTGGAGGCCCTGGCGTGTCCATTCTCTCTCTCTCTCTATCTGCCTCTTTCTCTCTCTGTCTGTTGCTCTCAAATAAATAAATAAAAATAAAAAAAATAAAAAGAATATTTCAAAAAAAACTCAAGGGCAAGGTGTAAAAACTAAAACCAAGATAAATATAAATAATACATAAAAATAAATTTTAAAAAAGACTAAAGGGGTCGGGTGTGGTGGCGCATGCCTTTAATCCCAGCACTTGGGAGGCAGAAGTAGGAGGATCACCATGAGTTCGAGGCCACCATGGGAATACAGAGTTAATTCCAGGTCAGCCTGGACCAGAATGAGACCCTACCACAAAAAATAAACAAACAAACAAACAAAAAAAGACTAAAGGGCTCCTTTAATCCCAGCACTCAGAAGGTAGAAGTAGGATTGTTGTGAGTTCAAGGCCACCTTGAGACTAATTTCAGGTCAGCCTGGGCTAGAGCAAGACTCTCGGGGTAGAGGGGAGAGACTAAAGGGCTAGAGATATTTGAATTTCAATAATATTCATTTCACCTAGCATACATGATAGCTGGGGCTCCACCCCCCAGTGTTGCAAGTATTTATGATTATAATAACTATATAATATTACCAATAGTACTGAATACTTAACAAAAGACTAAATTTTGGTAACTTTTTTTGTTTGTTTGTTTTTTAAGGTAGAGTCTCAAACTAGCCCAGGCTGACCTGGAATGCACTATGTAGTCTCAGAGTGGCCTCGAACTCACAGTGATCTTCTTACCTCTGCCTCCTCAGTGCTGGGATTAAAGTCGTATGCCACCATGCCCGGCTGGTAACATTTAAAACAATATTTTATTAGTTATTTATTTATTTGAGAGAGAGATACAGAAATAGGCAGGTACAGAGAGAGAGAGAGAATGGGCACACCAAGGTCTCCAGCCACTGCAAACAAACTTGTAGTGGCTTGATTCAGGTGTCCCCCATAAACTTAGGTATTCTGAATGCTAGTCTCCCCAGCTGATGGCAATTAGGAATTAACGTCTCCTGGAAGCAGTTTATTGTTGAGGCGGGCTTATGGGTGTTATAGCCAGTTTCCCCATGCCAGTGTTTGGTACATTCTTCTGTTGCTATTGTCCACCTTATGTTGGCCAGGGTGTGATGTCCACCCTCTGCTCATGCCATTGTTTTCCCTGGCATCGTGGACCTTCCCCTGGAGCCTGTAAGCCAAAATAAACCTCTTTTCCCCACAAGCTGCACTTGGTTGGATGATTTCTACCAGCAATGTGAACCTGACTGCAACAGTAAAGTGGTACCGAGGAGTGGGATTGCTGCTAGACACCTGGCTGTGTGGCTTTGGTCTTTTGGAGCTGATTTTCAAAAGGAATGTGGGAGGATTTGAAACCTTGGCCTAAGAGACGCCTTGCAGCACTGTAAATCCAGCTTAATGAACTATTCTGGAGAGAGTTGAAAGACCTGAATGTGGTAAGAACTATTGATGGTGAGGTTTGGTTTATGAGGGTGAGAAAGAGCTTTGCTTGGACTGGACTAGCAGTTTGTGTGAAAAGCTTACTGTTATGCCCATGTACTAAGAAGTTGTGCAAGGTTGCTTTGTGTAGAAATGAACTGGCATGAACAGAGGGATATGGCACAGAAAGAAAAATCTTTGGGTGAACTGCTGCCCGTTCAGCTGCAATTGAGAGATTACAACCTTTGAGATTGGTCCAGCTGTTCTGCACTGAGCAACAGGAAGAATGTAGACTCTTTTAAAGGGGCCTGAGTGCTCAAGAAGTGTCCTGTTCTTCAAAGTCTGCTTTATTCCCCCCTGGATTAACAAATTGGCACCCTACCTGGTATCGTGGAGTATAAGAAATGCAGGGAAGAGAGGGTCATTAAGTTTGCAATATAGTCTTGTGTTTTGGAAATGGCCATGGGCAGTGTGAAGCGGGTTTGCTGGTTGCCTGCATGGAGACCCCATGAGGCCATGAGAATGAACCGTGGCTTGCAGTGGAGACCCAGTGGAAATGCTGGACCATAAGATGGCTACTAAGGAGCTGCCAGCCCCGACGAAGTTTTCCAGGACTGTGAGTAGCCTAGCTGGAGGGGCGGAATTGGAATGCCAGAGACTTGTTGCTGGTTAGAATTATCAGACTTGGAGATTTGTCACTAACTAGAGTTATTGGACTGGGAGCTATAGAGTTTTGTGTTTGCCCTGTTTAAGTCATGTATTGCTTGAGCATTTCTTTGCTATGTCCAATGCCATCTTTTGCAGTGTGAGTGCTTATTCTGTGCCATTATGGGCTTTTTGAGTTTTTTTTCCTTTGGTATTATGGCTCAGTTAAAAGATCTTGGACTATGGGGATGTATGAACATCACTGGAATTGATAAAAAAAACTATGGGGACTTTTAAAGTTGGACTGCATTGTATTTTTTTTTAATTTTTAGTAGCATTTTCCATGATTATAAAAAAATATCCAATGGTAATTTCCTCCCTCCCTGCATTGTATTTTATATCATGTATGGATATCAGTTTATGGGGGCCAGGGGCAGAAGGTAGTGGTTTGATTCAGGTGTCCTCCATAAACTTAGGTATTCTGAACGCTGGTCTCCCCAGCTGATGGCAATTGGGAATTAACATCTCCTGGAAGTGGTGTAATGTTGGAGCAGGCTTATGGGTGTTATAGCCAGTTTCCCCGTGCCAGTGTTTGGTGCATTCTCCTATTGCTATTGTCTACCTTATGTTGGCCAGGAGGTGATGTCCACCCCCTGCACATGCCATCATTTTTCCCTGCCATCATGGAGCTTTCCCCTCAAGCCTATAAGCCAAAATAAACCTCTTTTCTCCACAAGCTGCTCTTGGTCAGGTGATTTCTATCAGCAAAGTGAACCTGACTGCAACAGAACTCCAGATGTGTGCACCCCCTTGTGCATCTGGCTTACGTGGGTCCTGGGGAGTTGAACATGTGTCCTTTAGCTTATGCAAGCAAGTGCCTTAACCCCTAAGCCATCTCTCCAGCCCACCTTTGGTAACTTTTAAAAAGGAAAGCATAAGAGGGCTGGAGAGATGGCTTAGCAGTTAAGCGCTTGCCTGTGAAGCCTAAGGACCCTGGTTTGAGGCTCGGTTCCCCAGGTCCCACATTAGCCAGATGCACAAGGGGGCGCACGCATCTGGAGTTCATTTGCAGAGGCTGGAAGTCCTGGCGCGCCCATTCTCTCTCTCTCTCCCTCTGTCTTTCTCTCTGTGTCTGTCACTCTCAAATAAATAAATAAATATTTTTTTTTTTAAAAAAAGGAAAGCATAAGATTAGTGAGAAGCATAAGAGAGTGGCATATGTTGCCAGGTGTTGCCAATGTGTAGTGCACAGCAAGGCGAGGTCAATAGCAAACGCTGGAGCGAGGCAGTGGGGATTCATACCCCAGCTCCAGCACTGAGCAGCTGTGTGATCTTGGGAGATTCCTGTCTGTCCCATATGGAGTTTCCTTCACAGGTGAACATATGAAAGGCACGGGTTCCTGTCTGGCTCAGGAAAAGCAGCTCTGGTTTCACCACGGGCATAACTATTGCCATCTTGGGTGGGTGATGGTTAGCTCTCTTGTTGAACATCCAGCCTGCCAGGGTGCTCATCCCCAGCTGCTGTTGCAGTCCTTTCTAACGCAGTTGCTCATGAACACTGTCTTGCATTTCATAAAGATCCCACATTTTCTGTCATCAAGTGGTCAAGGGGTCTGTCACTCCCTGAAGCAATATGCCACTACCCTGGTAGGAGAAGGGAAGGAGCAAGGACCCTCAGGCCACAGTGTGAGATGGACTTTGGAAAGCCATTTCCAAGGTACTCTTTGCCATTACTCTTTATTATTTTTACTATTATTTGGTGAATTATGTACCTAACTGTATGAACAAATCACATGTTGGTCCTATTCCCCTCATATTATCAAAGAGGATATAAGAATATCATCTCGAGCCGGACGTAGTGGCACATACATTTAATCCCAGCACTTGGGAGTAGAGGTAAAAGGATTGCCATGAGTTCAAGGCCACCCTGAGACTACATAGTGAATTCCAGGTCAGCCTGGCCTAGAGTGAGGCCCTACCTCAAAACAAACAACAACAAGAATATTGTCTCTCCCCCACCCCATTCCAGGAGGGCTCTCCTCAGTGGGTTACTAGTATTCACCATGTTTTGTTTTGTTTTTTAATTTGAGAGAGAGAGAGAGAGAGAGAAGAAGCAGAGAGAAAGGCATATATAGAGAGAGAATGGACGTGTCAGGGCCATGTAGCCACTGTAAACAAACTCCAGATGTATGCTCTCCCTTGTGCATCTGGCTTTCATGGGGAATCAAACCAGGGTCCTTTGGCTTTACAGACAAAGGCTTTAACCACTAAGCCATCACTTCAGCCCCACCATGGGGTTCCAGTTGTACCAGTAAGTCTCTGGGTAGGGGAGGTAATGTCTCAAGCTACACCTTTCCATCTGGTGGTTCTTACAGTCTTTCTGCCCACTTCCACAATGTTCTCTGAGCCTTGGTGGGCGTGTTATTAAGTCTCCTTTAGTGTTAGGCTCTCGTTGTCCGCTGGTTTTCTGCTGTGACGAGTTTTGAGTGTCCTCAGTGTCTGTCTGTCTCCTCCCTGGAGGCGGTTCTCACGCTAGCAGTGAGAACAGACTCGTGTTTATTTTTTTAATATCTTATTTCTTTATTTGCATGCAGAGAGACAGATAGAAAGGAGAGAGAGAATGGATGCACCAGAGCCTCCAGCCACTGTAAATGAACTCCAGATGTGTGTTTCACTTTGCACATCTGGCTTTAAGTGGGTCCTAGGGAATAAAACTCAGGTTGTTAGGCTTTTCAGGCAAGTGCCTTAACCGCTGAGCTGTCTCTCCAGCCCAGTGCTTATTGAAATCACTGCTTCCTCTGTAACGTCTCCTGGGCCAGAGATGGTCTTTGCCTTTTCTTGGTGTTGCTTTGGTGATTGGGTAAAAATCAGTTACTTGTACTCTTCAGTTTAAGGTGCAATTTGTCTTCAGTGTATGCAAGTCTTCTTTCTTGTGCTTTATTTTACTTTTTCTCTTTTATGTACTTGTCTTATTCCCACACCCTACCAACCATCTTGTATCCAGGTACCTGTGTGAGAGAGGTTGATGTTGAATGCAGGCTTCCATAAGGTCACAGACGGGTGTGTGGAGCAATCCTACATAGTCTTAAGTTCCATACACGTGGGCGTTTGTCGTCTAACCATGCTGGTGCCATGTGGTGCGCAGCCTTACGTTTCACTGTCTCCTTCCCCAGGTGACGGACACTCTGCTTGTCTTCCCCACCCTGTCTACACCAAACCAGGGAATAAGGAAATTGCTCAGAAGATGGTATTGACAAGTTTTGCTACTATGAGGGTAAAAAGTAAAAATGAGTGCTCAGTTAACGCTTTGTACAAAACGAGCTGTGGGTCTGTTAAAGACCAAATGATGAACTGTACATGTGACCCACACCTGTAACCCCAGCAAAAGTATCAGAACATAACAATTCTCCCATGTTTCTTCTATCTAGATTGTCCCAGCCTCTCTCCCTTCAGGTCAGCCTTTCTCATCTGCCCAGAGGTTATCTTTTCTGTAAGGACATAAGGGGAAGAAAACAAAATGTTAAAGCCTACTTAGTGTGTATTATTTTTAAAATATTTCTACTTATCCAGGCATGGTGGCACACACCTTTAATCCCAGCACTTGGGAAGCAGAGGTAGGTGGATCGCCGTGAGTTCGAGGCCACCCAGAGACTACATAATGAATTCCAGGTCAGCCTGGACTAGAGTGAGATCCTACCTCGAAAAACCAATACATATATATGTTTCTACTTATTTATTTGCAAAAGAGAATGGACATGCCAGGGCCTCCTGCCACTGCATATAAAATCCAGACACATGCACCACTTTGTACACCTGGCTTTACATGTGTGGGTCCTGGGGAACTGAACCCAGATTGGCAGGCTTTTCAAGATAACACCTTTAGACTGCTCAGCTCCAACCCCTCTTCCTACGTATTATAGGAGGGTTTTTTTTGTTTTGTTTTTTTTTTTTTTGCTTTAATGAGAGGAAATTCGCACACCAGAGCCTCCAGCCACTGCAATCAAACTCCAGACGTGTGCACCATCTCATGTGCATGTGTGACCTTACATGCATGTGTTACCTTGTGTGTCCAGCTTATGTGGGATCTGGAGAGTCAAACATGGGTCCTTAGGCTTTGCAGGCAAACACCTTAACTGCTAAGCCCTTTCTCCAGCCCTGTTTAGTTTTACTTTGCTAGGTTCTAAGCTCCTCCTTTGCCCAAAACACACCAGCAGACATGGCCAGGGGCTAAGTCCCAACTGCTGCATTTGTTTTATTTGTGTGTATGGAGCTGGTGCATGGATATGTATAGTGTGTGCACATGTGTGTGCACTTGTATGTTCCCTATGTATGTGCATGTGGAGGCCGAAGTACAACATTACCCTCTATCACTCTTCCACATCATTTCCTGGAGTTGAAGCCTCTCGCTAAACCTGCTTGGAGCTGCCAGTTCTGGGTCAGGCTGGCTGACCAGCAAGGCTCTGTGATTCTCCTGTCTCTGCCTTGCATCGGGATTGGGGTTGCAGGTGTGCCTGACCTGGCTTTTACATGGGTGCTGGGGATCAAACTCAGTTCTCCATGCTTGTGTGGAAAGCACTGTTACCCACAGAGCCATCTCCCCAGCCCCTGATGTATATTTTTACAGAGCTTACTAAGAAAAACTTTTACCTAATTAACTGGTTGAGGAAAAGAAAAAAAGATTAAAAAAGAAAAAAAAAACAAGCAAACAAAAACCTTGGGCATGGTGGCTCATGCCTTTTTTTAAAAAAAATTGTTTTATTTTTATTTTTATTTATTTATTTGAAAGCAACAGAGAGAGAGAGACAGAGACAGAGAGAATGGGCACGCCAGAGCCTCCAGCCACTGCAGAAAAACTCCAGATGTGTGCGCCCCCTTGTGCATCTGGCTAACGTGGGTCTTGGGGAATTGAGCCTCAAACCAGGGTCCTTAGGCTTCACAGGCAAGCGCTTAACTGCTAAGCCTCCAGCCCTGGTCATGGTGGCATGCCTTTAATCCCAGCACTCACGAGGCAGAGGTAGGAGGATCACTGTGAGTTCAAGGCCAGCCTGATACTATTCCAGGTCAGCTGGGCTAGAGCGAGAGCCTACTCAAAAAAAGAAAGAAAGAAAGAAAGAAAGAAAGAAAGAAAGAAAGAAAGAAAGAAAGAAAGAAAGAAAGAAAGAAAGAAAGAAAGGAAGGAAGGAAGGAAGGAAGGAAGGAAGAAAGAAAGAAAGGAAGGAAGGAAGAAAGAAAGAAAGAAGGAAAGAAAGAAAGAAGAAAAAGAAAAACCTGTGACACAGGAGCATTATGTGAATCACAACTTTCCATGTCCACATGCAGAATTTTATTAGGACACAGGTAGGTACACTCATTCCTTTTCATGTTTCTGGTGGCGGCTTTCTCACTATAAGTGCAGGCCCGAGCAGTTATGATCAAGACCACGCAGCCCACAAGGCCATAGAATAAAGTCTCCCACAACCACTGTTGCAGTCAAGTTCACATTGCTGGCCGAAATCACCTGACCAAGAGTAGCTTGTGGGGGAAAAGGGTTTATGCTGGCTTACAGACTGGAGGGGAAGCTCCATGATGGCAGGGGAAACGATGGCATGAGCAGAGGGTGGACAGCACCCCTTGGCCAACACAAGGTGGACAATAGCAATAGGAGAGTGTGGCAAACACTAGCAAGGGGGAGCTGGCTATAACACCCATCAGCGCGCCCCCAACGATACACTGCCTCCAAGAGGCGTTAATTCCCAAATCTACATCAGCTGGGAACCTAAGTTTATGCAGGACACCTGAATCAAACCACCACCCCCACCAACTAGAATGTGTGTCCCTTCCAGTACACCTTTCATTTCCCCGATTGTTTAACACAAAGTCTGGAAAGGTATGCTTCCAAGTAATAGAAAATCTATGATAGGGCTGGAGAGATAGCTCAGTGCTTAGAGGCACTTGCTTTAAAATCTATGGCGGTCGGAGTCGGGGGCGGGGGCCAGGCTTGGGGTGAAGCCCCTGCCAGCTGCAAGACCCTGGGGCCGCCGAGCCCCGCACAATTCTGGCCTCCAGCCGCTGGGCTCGAGCGGGCGGCCGGGCAGGTAGCGTGGGCGTGGCCCTTATCTGCAGGCCAGAGGTCCAGGCCTCTATCTCCCCTGGCTCCTGGGCGAAGACCCCACCGTGCCACCCGCACGTACGCGCGCTCTGCCGTCCCTTTAAATCAGGGTCCCAATGGGCCGGACCGTGATCGTGCTTGGCGGAGGCATCAGCGACTTGGCCGCCAGTTACCACCTGATCCGAGCCCCCTGTCCCCCTAAGGTGATCCTCCTGGAGGGCAGTGAGCGTGTGGGGGGCTGGATCCGCTCAGTCCGTGGATCAGATGGTGCGATCTTTGAACTTGGATCTCGAGGAATTAGACCGGCGGGAGCTCTGGGAGCTCGGACACTACTTCTGGTTTCTG
The DNA here is from genome assembly GCF_020740685.1 of Jaculus jaculus. Taxonomy (NCBI): domain Eukaryota; kingdom Metazoa; phylum Chordata; class Mammalia; order Rodentia; family Dipodidae; genus Jaculus; species Jaculus jaculus. The sequence goes on from NC_059117.1 coordinate 35,986,184, forward strand.
AACTTGGCCTGGACTCCGAAGTGTTGCCTGTGCGGGGAGACCACCCAGCTGCCCAGAACAGGTTCCTGTATGTAGGAGGTGCCCTGCACCCCTTACCCAGTGGGCTCAGGGGGCTACTCCGCCCTTCACCACCCTTCTCCAAACCTCTGTTTTGGGCCGGGCTGCGGGAGTTGATGAAACCCAGGGGCCAAGAGTCCGATGAAACTGTGCACAGTTTTGCCCAGCGCCGCCTTGGACCTGAGGTGGCATCTCTAGCCATGGACAGTCTCTGCCGTGGAGTGTTTGCAGGCAACAGCCGTGAGCTCAGCATCCGGTCCTGTTTTCCCAGTCTCTTCCAAGCTGAGCAAACCCATCGGTCCATATTACTGGGGCTGCTGCTGGGGGCAGGGAAAACTCCACAGCCAGACTCTGGACTTATTCGCCAGGCCAGGGCTAAGCGATGGAGCCAGTGGTCACTTCGTGGAGGGCTGGAGATGTTGCCCCAGGCCCTTCATACACACCTGACCAGCAAAGGGGTCAGTGTTCTCAGAGGTCACCTAGTCTGTGGGCTCAGCCTCCAGCCAGAAGGGTGCTGGAAGGTGTCTCTAGGAGACAGCAGTCTGGAAGCTGACCACATTATTAGTGCCATTCCAGCTCCAGCACTCAGCAAGCTGCTCCCTGCCGAGGCTGTACCTCTGGCTCGTGTCCTGAGTACCATCACCGCTGTGTCCGTAGCTGTGGTGAATCTGCAGTACCGAGGAGTTCATCTGCCTGTCCAGGGATTTGGACATTTGGTGCCATCCTCAGAAGACCCAATTGTTCTTGGCATCGTATATGATTCAGTTGCTTTCCCTGAGCAGGATGGGAACCCCCCAGGCCTTAGAGTGACTGTGATGTTGGGAGGTTCCTGGTTACAAATGCTAGAAGCTAGTGGCTGTGAACTGTCTGAGGAGCTGTTTCAACAACGGGCACAGAAAGCAGCTGCCACACAGTTAGGTCTGAAGGAGCAACCAAGTCACTGCTTGGTCCATTTTCACAAGAACTGTATTCCCTAGTATACACTAGGCCACTGGCAAAAACTGGAGTCAGCTATGCAGTTCTTGGCTGCTCAGAGGATGCCCCTGACTCTGGCTGGAGCCTCCTACGAGGGGGTCGCTGTCAACGACTGTATAGAGAGTGGGCGCCAGGCAGCAGTCACTGTCCTGGGCACAGAATCTAATAGCTGATCCCCCCAACTCCTAGTTATGAAAATAAAGAAAGTTTCTGGAAAAATAAAATAAAATAAAAAATAAAATCTATGGCAAGAAATTTGAATTCTCACATAACAAGAAATCTTAAGGAGAGGAGACCTCTGGTTAAGATGGTGGTATAGGAACCATGCCAAAACAGCCTAGGGGAGAAAAAGCCAAAAACAGCCAGCAAAATACACTCTTCTACTAAAAAGGGAAGGTGTATAATAAATTATCAACCACAACAGAGAAGTAGGAGAGACCCAGAACGTCTAGAGACCACAGAAGCAGGTAGAAGTGGCTCCAGCAGTGGCAGCACCAGGTCCATGTGGCCACGGCCACCAGGCTTGGCCTGAGCCACAGGAAAAGCCAGGTGAGGGGATTTTCCACTCACACTGGCCTCCTTGCAAACTCAGGAAGAAAACTCAGTAGCTGAGGCCAATAAGCCAGAAAGGAGATATAAAGGGAATAGAAAGGGAGGGAGGGGGACTTAATAGGATGGTATTTTATATATGTAAATAGAAGAACAGATTAATGGGGGTAAAAAGGCCTAAATGAGGTCAGGGGAAGAGATTGAATAAAGAAAAGGTGGAGGGAGGACTAATCAAAATCTAAGAGGATATAAATAAATAAGTCTTATGGAAACCTACTTTTTTGGACCATGGAATACTCAGAAGCCATAAATTGTTACTAGAAAATTTTCAGTGCCAGGGATAGGATACCTTCCAGTGAGTTGCTGGCCAGGGAGGTCCTTGATACCCCCAAAACATTATAGGCCATTGCCAAGGCCCTTGGTTTCCTAACAGGGATAGATGATAAAACCCTATTGCTGAAGACTCCACAAACTTGGGCTGCAAGGCCACTGAGAAATCCACTAGAACTGAGCTGATAACCTCCTCAAAATAGACAAGCTGACAGAAAGCTGGAAAAAGCTATGCTGCATGCAGTTCAATGGGAGATAGAGAAATCACTAGTGAAGATTCCCAACAATGGACACTGCAAGCCTTATATTTTTGCCAGCCAGGCCAAATGAGCCTATGGGTGCAATAATGGTGCGTCTTTTATGGGGGAAACAAACCACCCTCTAATTGAACTGGAGGCCCACTCCATGGGAGGGAATACATCCCTGATAGTGAAAACCACAGCAGGTGTAGTCATGAGCCCTAGGGGTATAATGTCTGCTGATAGCTGGCTAAATGTATATACTATACTCACCAAACTGTCCAGCAAGTACTTCTCTTAATGTTCATACCCATATATTAATGCTACTCTCTTGGGGCCGGGCATGGTGGCGCACGCCTTTAATCCCAGCACTTGGGAGGCAGAGGTAGGAGGATTGCCATGAGTTCAAGGCCACCCTGAGATGACAGAGTTAATTCCAGGTCAGCCTGGACCAGAGTGAGACCCTACCTCGAAAAACCAAAAAAAAAAAAAAAAAAAAAAAGCTACTCTCACTTGTGGTTAGAGAAGCTTCTCTTTTCAGGTGGCAGTGACCTTGGGATGACTCAGAAAGCACCATGGTGCTGAGAAGTGACAGAGGAGTGCTCAGCACTGCAATATCTCTGTCATACCTTCCAAGTCTCAGGCTCTATTGCAAAAGAGGTCGTGGAAAAGGTGTAAGAGTCAAAGGAAGGGTAGGACTCCTTACAACGTGCTCCTCCAGACACAAAATGGCCTGGATATCCCTGACCTCAAAGTACCTGACACCACCTATACAAGACCATCATAATAGGAGGAAAAGATCATGACATCAAATAAAAGAGGGACTGATTGGGGCAGGAGGGAAGGTTATGAAGGAGAGTGGACTTTCAAAGGGGAAAGTGGGGGAAGGGAGGGAATTACCATGGGATATTGTTTACAATTATGGAAGTTGTCAATAAAAATAAATAGTAAAAAAAAGAAAGAAATGTTAAGGAGAGAGCCACCCCATCATACCTCAAAAGGGCCCTGACTGAAACTAAGGAAAATTGGCAAAACAAGCAAGGGTGCTGTTTTCCTGATGAACCAGATACCAGCAAAAGGGGGAAGGAGACCAACACAGAGAAAAATCAACTCCTACCAAATCAGAGAGCCAGAGCTCCAGAGGCCCCCAACACCTCATCACTGAAGCAGACCAAAAATGAATGCAACATGGGTCAGGGAAATTTTGCAGAAGATGGGGTGTAAAGAATGTCAGAGCCACATGTTGGGTCTTGATATACAGAGACATTTATCTTACCCATAACTGTGGGCTAACCCCACAATGCACGACCCATTTACATCAACAAGGAGGGGCCAATGGGGAGGGGGTAGGTCATGGATGAGACTAATAATGGTACCAAACTGCCTGTACTTGCAGAATAGAAAACTAATTAAAAAAAAAGAGAGAGAAAGAAATGGGAAGGGAGGATGGCAGGGACAAACAAAACAGCTCGTGATCATTAGAACCAGTGGGAAAACTTGAGCCACCATCCACAGCCTCTCCTCCCCCACTGCCAGTGCAAGCTCAAGTGGCAGAAGCACCAGAGACCAGGGGAAGGGAGCTCGCCTGCACAGCACCCAGCACATACGATCAGAGCAGTGACCCACATATCCAGCCAGCCTACCTGAGCCCACAGCACAGCAAAGAGGGAACTAAGACCAAAGCCATCCCAAAAGGTGACTGGGATTACACCAAGTCAATACTGGCCACATATGCCTGGTGTATAGGCTTGCATCAGAAGTGCTAATTGCATCTTCCATGTCAGGGTAAATTATATGTTAAATCTGATGTATGGTCGGATTTGCCATTCTTAAAAAAGCTATATTTTGGGCTGTCATTTGTTGCTTCCTGGCTTATAGTGCCTTTGTCTCCTCTTCTGTCGTTCATTGGGGAAGGGTCTCACTCAGTCACAAACTGACTTAGAACCCTCTACAGACCAGAAATCTTAGCCTCCCAGTTGACAGGATTAAGGGTGTGGGGCAACATATATCCTTAGGGACAGTGACTTTGTTAGAGGATTGGTTTGTCATAATGCCTACTCTTGAATAAATACTCTGTGCTGTCTTTCATTGAATGTGTACATTGTTTAGTTAACTTTTAGAATCTGCCTGTATTTTGTTCCACTCAGCCTGCTTGAATACTCTCATAGCAGGCAAACCCAACACTTAAGAGTCACTTTTGTGGTTACTCTGAGAGTCTTCAGAGCCACATCTTCCACCTTAAGCTCCACCCTGAAAACATATAATATCAGATTGATTGCTACTCTAGTAATGTTGCAGATAATTAGAAAACCCAAGCATTAAATTAATCCAAGATGCAAAAATATATACATTATAATACAAGAAACACAAAAAATCAAGACAATAAAAACCCACCAAAAAGTATTAATGCATCAGAAATGACCTCCAATGAGACTGATTTAGAGAAAATACCTGAGAACTATTTCAAAAGAATGATTATAAATATGTTCAAAGAAACCAAAGAGGAAATAAAAGGAATCAAAGAAGACCCAGGACACCAATTTAATGAGATAAGGAAGTCAATACAAGACATAAATAAGGAAATAGAAATAATAAAGAAAAACCAGCCAGAATTACTAGCAATGAAGAACACAGTTAATGAAATAAAAAACTCTGTAGAAAATCTCACCAGTAGAATGGATGAAGGAGAGGACAGGATATCTAAACTAGAAGTCCAGGTGGTAGATCTAATACAGTCTAACAAAGAGAAAGACAAACTAATAGGAAGGTATGAATGGGAATTTCAAGATATTCAGGAGACTACAGAAAGATCAAACATAAGAATTCAGGGTATAGTAGAAGGAGAAGAATTTCACTCCAAAGACATAGTAGGCATCTTCAGCAAAATCATAGAAGAAAACTTCCCCCAAATTGGGAAGGAGATGTCAATGTAGATACAGGAAGCCTTTAGAACACCAAACAGACAAAACCTGGAAAGAACCTCTCCTCACTATATTATAATTAAACTACCAAACATACAAACCAAAGAAAATATATTGAAAGCAGTTAGAGAGAAAAATCAAGTCACATATGAAGACAAGCCTATCAGGATTACAGCAGATTACTCAACACAAACCTTAAAAGCCAGAAGGTCTTGGAATGATGTATTCCAAGTTCTGAAAGACAACAAGTGTCAACCAAGGTTACTTTATCCTGCAAAGCTATCCATTCAAATAGATGGCAAAATAAAGATATTCCACAACTAAAGCAGACTAAAGGAGAATTTGAAGACAAAACCAGCTCTTCAGAAAATACTTGAAAGAAAAGCACACATATAAGGAACCTGGAAAAAGCAAACCATACTCACATACTAGTTAATATAAGAGAGCAAAGGTAAAACTGGAAGAACTACAAAACAAGAAAAATGGCAAAAATAAATACACACCTTTCAATAATCACTCTTAATATCAACAGCCTGAATGCACCAACCAAAAGACACAGGTTTGCAGGATCCTTCAATTTGTTGCCTCCAAGAAACTCACCTTTCAGAGGAAGGGGGTAGGTCATGGATGAGCCTAACAATGGTACCAAATTGACTGTATTCGCTGAATACAAAACTAATAAATAAAAAAATAATAAAAAAAAAACCACTGTTGAAAGAAAATGGGGTTAATTCAGGGAAATAAAACTGTTAGAATTTGAAAAAAAAAGAAACTCACCTTTCTACAAAAGATGGACACTATCTTAGGGTGAAAGGTTAGAAAATGGTGTTTCAAGCAAATAGGTCTAGAAAACAAGCAGGGATTTCTATCCTAATATCTGACAAGGTAGACTTCAGTCCAACATTAGTTAGGAAAGATAAGGAAGGTCACTTTATATTGATTAAAGGAACACTCCAATAAGAGGACATTATAATCCTAAACATATATGCACCTAACATGGGGGCTCCCAACTTCAAACAAATGCTATTAGAACTAAGGTCACAGATAACACCAAACACAGTGGTAGTGGGTGACTTCAACACCCCACTCTCATCAATTGACACGTCATCCCAACAAAAAATAAACAGAGAGGCATCTGAATTAAATGAGGCCATAGAAGGAATGGACTTAACAGATACATACAGGACATTTCATCCAAATGCTACAGAATATACACTCTTTTCAGCAGCACATGGAACATTCTCTAAAATAGACCATATGTTAGGACACAAAGCAAATCTTAACAAATACAGGAAAGTTTAAATAATTCCTTGCACTCTGTCTGATCATAATGGGATCAAACTATAAATCAATACCAAGAAAAGCCATAGAGCATACACAAAATCATGGAAACTAAACAATACACTACTAGATGATGAATGGGTCAATGAAGAAATCAAGAAGGAAATCAAAACATTTATAGAGTCAAATGATAATGAGAACACAACTTACCAAAAGTTTGGGACACAATGAAGGCAGTCCTAAGAGGTAAATTTATACCTTTAAGTGCCTATATTAAGAAGTAAACAACTTAATGCTTCACCTTAAGGCCTTGGAAAAAGAAGAGCAAGGCAAACTGAAAATAGTAGCCAGGAAGAAATAATAAAGATTAGGGCAGAAATAAATGAGATAGAAACAAAAATTCCAAAGAATCAATGAAACAAAGAGGTGGTTCTTTGATAGACAAGATTGATATACCCTTAGCAAATCTGATAAAAAAAAAAAAAAAGAAAAGAAAAAGAGCCGGGCGTGGTGGCACATGCCTTTAATCCCAGCACTCGGGAGGCACAGGTAGGAGGATCACCGTGAGTTCAAGGCCACCCTGAGACTCCATAGTGAATTCCAGGTCAGCCTGAACCAGAGTGAGACCCTGCCTCGAAAAACCAAAAAAAAAAAAAAAAAGAGAGAAGAGACACAAATTAATAAAATTATAGATGAAAAAGGCAACATCACAACAGATACCAGAGAAATTTTTAAAAATCATAGGGATATACTATAAGAACATATACTCCACTAAAGAAAGAAATGGATGATTCCTTGATTTATATGACCTACCTAAATTAAATCAAGATGAGATTTACCACTTCAATAGACTTCCTCCAGCAAGGCCCCACCTTCCAAGTGGCCATCAGCTTCAACCAAGCATTCAGAGCACACCAATTTATGGGGGACATCTAATTCAAAACCACCATAACAATCCAGGAATTTGAATGCAGAACCAAGAAATAGTTTGATTCCAACCTTTCCTAAAATAAGTAACTGTTTCCTTGTATTTTTTTATGAGAGAGAGAGAGAAAGAAAGAGAGAGAGAGAGAGAAATCTTGTGTGCCAGGGCCCCAGCCACTGCAGTTGAACTCCAGACAAATGCATCATCTGTGTACATGTGAGACTGTGCGTGCTTGCGTCGCCTTGTGCATCTGGCTTATGTGGGATCTGGAAAGTCAAACATGAGTCCTTAGGCTTTGCAGGCAAGTGCCTAAACCACCACTAAACCATCTCTCCAGCCCAAGCAACTTTTTTTTTTTTGAGGCAAGCCCAAGAGCCTGCCTTTTTTTTAATGTGTGAGAGAGAGTGTGTGAGAAAGAATTGGCATGCCAGGGCCGCCAGCCACTGCAATCAAACTCCAGAGTGCATGTGCAACCTTGTGCCCTTGCATCACTGCATCTGGCTTACATGAGACCTGAAAAGTCAAACATGAGTCCTTAGGCTTTGCAGGTAAGCACCTTAACTGCTAAGCCATCTCTCCAGCCCTCAAGTAACTTATTTTTTTTTAAAGACTTTTTTTTTAATTTATTTATTTGAGAGAGACAGACACAGAGAGAAAGACAGATAGAGGGAGAGAGAGAGAATGGGCGCGCCAGGGCTTCCAGCCTCTGCAAACGAACTCCAGACGCATGCGCCCCCCTTGTGCATCTGGCTAACGTGGGACCTGGGGAACCGAGCCTCGAACCGGGGTCCTTAGGCTTCACAGGCAAGCGCTTAACCGCTAAGCCATCTCTCCAGCCCTCAAGTAACTTATTTTAAAGCCTTTTATTCATTTATTTATTTCATTTGTTTAGGTGTTTTTGGTTTTTTTTTTTTTTGAGAGAAGGTCTCAAATTTCCCAGGTGGGCCTCAAACTCACTATGTAGCTGAGGATAGCCTTGAACTCCTGATCCTTGTACCTCCACCTTTTCAGTACTGGTGAGATTATAGGCATATTCCAACATGCCCAAATTATGAAGTACTGGGGATTAATCCCAAGGCTTCATGCATGCTGTGGGCATTCTACCAACCCAGCCTAGTGACTCAATTTAAAAGAGAATAGCCAGGCTATTGGTGGTGCACACCTTTAATCTCAGCACTCAGGAGGCAGAGGTAGAAGGATCGCTATGAGTTGGAGGGCACCATAAGACTACATAGTGAATTCCAGGTCAGCCTGGGCTAGAGTGAAACCCTACTTCGGAAAATAAAAGGAGAGAGAGAGAATAATTTTTCCAGATGATTTTCAAACTATAGGAGCACAAAAGCTAGCTTAGGAGTGTCTATAAATTCCATTTGGCTTTTTCTGACATTTTATGTTCTACAGTCAAGACTAGCTGCTGGACAGTCCCTCGGTGCAAGGCCGTAAGTTGAACAGTGTCCCACAGGATTTGTGTGGCTGAAACTCTTACGATTGGCTTGTCAAGACTTTCAGAGTGAGCTCTCACAATGACTACACAAGCAGCCAAACAAAAGTAGAGCAATGATTTATATCCAAAGACACAGGGAACAGAAAGAAAGGCTATGATGTGAACACGCAGGTCCCTGATGTGAACACACAGGTCCCAACGAATCCCAGAGCCAGAGTTGCGCATGTGCTCCCGGCCCTCGTGAGTCAGAGCCCATGAGATGCCCCAACACATAGCTCCTTTGATTCTCCTCGCTCACATGCTACATGGCCTGTTTATGAACCCCAGCATGCCAGCCTCAGCAGATGAGCCCAGAAAGTCCACACAGACAAACAAAGTCAGCTTAGCATCCAAAGTTAGAAATCTTCAAGGACCCACTTAATGAGGAAAGAGTTTTGATTTGATATTTTTGTGCACTCCTTAAAAATGTGGTTAATGGGGGTATACCTAAGTGGTGTAGTGCTTATGCATAAGGCCGTGGATTTGAGCCTCAGCACTGCAGAAAGAGAAGAAGGGAGGAAGGAGAAAGGAAGGAAGGGAGAGAGGGAGGGCAGGAGGAAGGGAGGCTGATCTAATTGCTCCACTGTTCTCTGACAGTATTTCAACTTTTTTTTTTACACCAGTGACTTTGGTGGAATTTATCCCCACACTCTTGTCCTGACCTGTTTTAGCAATCCCACCTGCGTTTAAGAGTCAGTTATAGACATCAGTGAGTGTCAATCCACACAGCCCTACCCCAGAAGAACGTGGAGCAAGTGGAGACCATCATAAGAAATGACATATATAAGCCGGGCGTGGTGGCGCACGCCTTTAATCCCAGAACTCGGGAGGCAGAGATAGGAGGATCACCGTGAGTTCAAGGCCACCCTGAGACTACAGAGTTACTTCCAGGTCAGCCTGGACCAGAGTGAGACCCTACCTCGAAAAACCAAAAAAAAAAAAAAAAAAAAAGAAATGACATATATATGCAGAGCAAGTAAAACACTAGTTTTTTCTTTTTTTAAAAAAATATTTTTTGTTCATTTTTTATTTATTTATTTGAGAGCGACAGACACAGAGAGAAAGACAGATAGAGGAAGAGAGAGAGAATGGGCGCGCCAGGGCTTCCAGCCTCTGCAAACGAACTCCAGACGCGTGCACCCCCTTGTGCATCTGGCTAACGTGGGACCTGGGGAACCGAGCCTCGAACCGGGGTCCTTAGGCTTCACAGGCGAGCGCTTAACCGCTAAGCCATCTCTCCAGCCCAACACTAGTTTTTTCAACCTAATATTGCCAAAGATGCCACATGCTTGAGCCACAGTGAGAAATGAAGCTGGAGCTGACCTGGAAACCTCCTCCCTGTTGACTAGCTGTCAATGCTGGAAAGAGCTGTACTGCATGCAGCCTTTTGGGGGAGGGAAACCATCAGTGGTGTTGAATGGCAGTGGGCCCTGCAAGGCTAATGGCTGGCCAGCCAGGCCAAATGTGCCAACTGGTACAATAATGGCATGTCTGTTATGGGGGGAAACAATTGCTCTCTGAGTAGACTGGAGCCACTTCATGGGGGGTGGAGGGCAGGGATACATGCCTGGTACTGAAAACCTAGTCAGAAGCCTATGGCTATGGAGAT